>NW_023416328.1:1770000-2172500 GCF_014108235.1 Myotis myotis
CAGACCACAAGTGCTGGCTGGGAACACGGAGGGGCCTTCCCCTGGCTCTGATGGGTCCCTCAAACCCTTTAACCTTGGACGCGGTGCCTGTGTGGGATGAACCGTGTCCCTCCACATTCATAGGTGGAGTCCTGCCCCCCCGTCCCCCCACCTCAGAACGGGACTGCACAGCATGGGCAAGAGACCTTGACCAGGATTGAACCCGTGACCCTTTAGTCGGCGGGCTGACGCTCTAACCACTCAGCACATCGGCCAGGCCTGTTTAACTTTCTTAAGAAAGACACCACACTTTCTTTGTTCCTTCTCTATCCCCCTAATACCTTGCAACATGTTTTTTAAATATCTATACTAATAAACAGGTAATATGCTAATTAGACTGGGAGACCTTCCGGACATCCTTCCGGACAAAGCCATGGTGACTTTGTGTATATATATACACACATATACATATATATGAACTGAAGGGTATATATATATCTTGACCTGGAAAAGGAGGTCAAGATATGTATATGTGTATATATATATGTGTATATGTGTGTGTGTATATATATATATATATATATATATATATATATATATATATGTATTTTATTGACTTCAGAGAGGAAGGGAGAGGGAGAGATCGAAACATCAATGATGAGCCCTGGCTGCTTTGGCTCAGTGGATAGAGCCTTGGCCTGCAGACTGAAGGGTCCCAGGTTTAATTCCAATCAAGGGCACATGCCCGGGGTGTCTGCTCGATCCCCAGTAGGGGGCGTGCAGGAGGCAGCCAATCAATGATTCTCATCATCCATGTTTCTATCTCTCTCTCCCTTCCTCTCTGACATCAATAAAAATATATTCAAAAAAAAACATGCCCTTGGCCAGAATCGAACCTGGGACCCTTCAGTCTACAGGCCGTCGCTCTATCCACTGAGCCAAACCAGCCAGGGCATTGCAGCACATTTTATATGATGGGGGTGATTAGTAAATATTGCCGACTGATTCACTGGGGAGAGTGGTCCCGTTGTGCCCTCTGGAAACGTCCAATAAGCCCCATTGTGAGTTTTTTGCAGTCCATTGTCCTGGAACGGACAATCCCGAAAGGGCAGTAAAGAGAGGAGGCTGTGTAATTTTATTGTCTCTCGGCCTCCATCACGGCCGCCTGCCTCGCCTCCGTCCATGTGTCTCTGCCTCATTGCTTCTGGGTTCACCCCTAGTCCTGCCATTGGATCCCGCAAATAGACCCCAGATCTTACCGTTCAACAATGATGTTTATTTCCAGAATAATTGAACCTGGCAGGGACACGGAGGGCGGAGGGCACGGTACATAACCTTTGCTGGGAAACCGGGAAAGTCACGAATTGGCTGGATGGCCTTCAGGTCAGGGGACCCGCGTAGCCGGCGTGCTCATGGTTAGTGATTCAGCGCTGGGGGGAAACCAGCCACAGACAGGAAGCGAGAAGTGCTCCTCCAGCAAAGCCGGGCGGTTTAACTCAGTTGTTAAATATTTTCAGGAGGGTCAGGCCTCAAGGCCTGCATGGGCTGTCCTTCCAGTGAAAGTTGCTAAAATGAAAATGAGATCCTCTGCCGCTCCAACCGGGAGACACGTGGACGTGGGCAGGGTCAGAGGTCCCAGTTTTACAGGAAATGAGTGCTCAGCCCTGGCCATGAGGAAAGAGCTCGAATGTGTCAGCTTAGAAGAATCCTGGCTCCTGGGAAATAGATGCCTTATTTAAGGTTGATGAGCTTGGAGCTCTCTCACCAAGGCTTTGAGCTGTCCGCCCTCCTAGACAAGTGGGCATTATGGTAAGGGAGGTGCCCAGAGGGGCCCTGCCCTGCAGCCACGAGTCCTGTGTTGATCCCCAGAAATGGGTGGGCACGGCTTGTCCCCCAGGGCCCAGGGAGCTGATCCCCGGAAATGGGTGGGCACTGCTTGTCCCCCAGGGCCCAGGGAGCAAACCCATAGGTCCCTGGAGACCGTTCTGGCCTCTGGGGCTGCAGCTGTTTGCTTTGTAAGGTTTGCACCCGGAAGCTTCTTCATTTGTCAGGGCACCTCTCGGCTGCAGGATGAACTCTGACCCTTCATGCAAAGGTCCCAGGCGTGGTTCTCTTGGCACCATCAGCAGGTTGTCCCACAAAAGTGTGCCTTTATTTTTTTAAATTTTTTGTTAATCTTCCCCCAAGGATATTTTTTCGTCGATTTTTAGGGAGAAAGGGAGAGAGGGAGAGACAGAGAGAAACATCAATGGGAGAGAAGCACATTGATTGGGTGCCTCCTGCATGAGCTCCAACCAGGGTCCAGGTTGGGGAGGAGCCTGCAACCAAGGGACGTGCCCTTGACCGGAATCGAACCCGGGACTGTTTGGTCTGCAGGTTGACGTGCTCTCCACTGAGCCAAACTGGCTAGGGCATAGTGTGAATGTAAAAAGAATTCCAAGAGACAGCCCTTATGTAGACTAGTGTTCCTACACACACACACACACACACACACAAACAAAAAACTTCCCAGCCAGTGCTACGAAGTGGTTAGCGCAGACCTATGAACCAGGCCTTTAAACAGAAGTCTTCAGCACCCTGATGAGCCGAGATGCTGTAATTATTATTAACCTCAATACCGTATTTGTCTAGGTAGGATTTATGTTCAGCGTTCCTCATCCGCTGGCTGCAGCATCCAGAGGTAACTGGAAATAATCCTATAAAATGGAGCTCTTTATTAACTCGATTAAACATAAGCATTAATCAGTTTTAGTGTAAACACAGCCTTAGAATAAACTATGCAATTAGAATGAGATTTAGATAATTGTCTCCTTTATTTACTGGCTGCACCCATGGGATAAATTAGAAAGAGACAGGTAAGTGGAAGGCGGAACATAACTTAAAAGCGAAACAAACAGAACCACACACACACAAACTCATACTTTAAAACAGGAAGTGGCGGCCCTGGCCAGGTAGCTCCGGTGTTTAGAGTACCTTCCCTATACACCAAGGTTTCAAGTTCAATTCCCCGTCAGGGCACATAGAAGAATCGACCGATGAGTGCATAACTAAGTGTCACAACAAATCAGTCAGTCTGTCTGTCTGTCTCTGTTTTTCTCGCTTTCTCTTTTCTTTCCTCTTTCTCGGAAATCAATAAAAACAAACACACAGAAAGTGACAAGGTTTTAAAACAATTTCGAATGACCCTCCACTCCCAGGACTGTGGATTTGTGGTGTTGCCTACTAAGATAGTGGGTACTTCAATTTTAGAGAAATAGTAGAATTTATAATCCATCTTAGGGGTAAGGACTTGGGATCTGAGAGTCTTAAAGCATGAGAGGAATTCTGCCAGGACATTTTTGTTGGTTTTAGATTTTATTTTTTGTCCTGACCGGTTTGGCTCAGTGGATAGAGTATCGGCCTGCGGACTGAAGGGTCCCAGGTTCGATTCCCCGTCAGGGCACATGCCCGGGTTGTAGGCTCAATCCCCAGTAGGGGGCGTGCAGCAGGCAGCCAGTCAATGATTCTCTCATCATTGATGCTTCTCTCTCTCCCTCTCCCTTCCTCTCTGCAATCAATACAAATATATTAAAAAAGAAAAGACTATGATAGAGTGTTTCCTAGCATTTAGTAATTACTGGCTCGGCCCCGCGCCTGTGGCTGCTCACGTCTTTATTTCTCAGACTTGGAAAAGCTGCATCGATGCTGAAAGCTATGTTCACACCGTGCCGGGTTATTTTAAAACCCAGCGTCTGATGCCCGAAGTGTGAAACACAATTTTTAATTTTTTTTTTTATTGGTTTCAGAGAGGAAAATGAGAGGGAGAGATAGACACATCAATGATGAGAGGGAATCATGGATCAGCTGCCTCCTGCACGCCCCCTACTGGGGATCGAGCCCGCAACCCGGGCATGTGCCCTGACCCGGAATCGAACCGTGACCTCCTGGTTCATAGGTTGATGCTCAAACACTGAGCCATACTGACCGGGTCAAAAAAACAACAACTTTTTAATCCTTGTGGTGTGAACTGAAAGCTGGGAATGTTTTATTTGTTTTTTTTTAAAAATATACTTTATTGATTTTTTTACAGAGAGGAAGGGAGAGGGATAGAGAGTTAGAAACATCGATCAGCTGCCTCCTGCACACCCCCCACTGGGGATGTGCCAGCAACTAAGGTAGATGCCCTTGACTGGAATCAAACCTGGGACCCTTCAGCCCGCAGGCCGATGCTCTATCCACTGAGCCAAACTGGTCAGGGCAGGACAGTGTCTCTTACCCAACCTTCTGCTCACAAACAGGAAAAGCACAGACGACAATGTTAACTTGAAACAGGTCGAAATGGGGCTGGAGTTTCCACAACAGGCCGTTTACGCACAAGCCGGTGGACGCCAATAGGAAGCAGAGAACCTCATCGCAAATTAAAAGAAGAATCTTTGGAAAATAGCAGAAACGGAAGGTTAATTGGAGCCAGAAATGTCAAATTAATGCAGCAATGCCCGGGGGAGCCCGCCCCGGCCTTGGTGCCAGGGACGGGAGCGTGCGGCAGAGGCGAGCTGGGCGGCGTGATAGGGTGTTAGGGAGTCCCCTGTCCTATTAAGCAGGCTTTGCAATTAATTTCTTGCCGTAATGTTATTTTCATTGGCCTATATTTTCTTTGACCTCTCACATTTCCTAAAGCTGCCACTGTGGGGCAAGTGGGATTTCAGAGTGAAGTTTTCAGACCCTGCAAAACTGTTTTGACTTCAAAATCAGTAGAAATAGGGTAAAACGGCAGCGGGGTGGGTGAGCCGTCAGAGCGCTCTCGGGGTGAGTTGGGGTTCATGGGAATAGGGGGCCAACTCTGCTTGGGCTTTCCCTCCTTGCCTGGACCCCTTTCCGAATCACCCCCCAGGTCCCAGCTTCCGGGACAGGCATGGTGCCGCAGGTGGGCAGTGGCCTTCACCGGCCAGGGTCGTGCATTCATTTAGCGTGACACACCGGCCTGGCGCCTTCGAAAAACTTCACCTTGTTTCATCTTCATACAAACCCTCTGAGGGCCCTGGCTGGTTTGGCGCAGTGCATAGAGCGTCGGCCTGCAGACTGAAGGGTCGCAGGTTCGATTCCCGGTCAGGGCACATGCCCAGGTTTTGGGCTCCAACCCCAGTAGGGGGCGTGCAGGAGGCAGCCAATCCATGATTCTGTGTCATCATTGATGTTTCTATCTCTCTCTCCCTTCCCCTCTGAAATCAGTAAAAATGTATTTTTAAAAAGTGATATTTTAAGAAAACAAACAAAACCCTCTGTGAGGTATGTTCTGTGATCATTGCCATTTGCAGGTGGGGAGATGGAGGCACAGCACGGGCAGATGCCTCATGAAAGCCATGCCGCGAGGAGACATCCCCGGCTGGGATTTGAACCCAGGTCCTCCTGATGTCAGGGCTGTGCCCTGCTTCGCCCTCCTCAGATGGCACTGGGGTGCACCCGGAGGGCCTGCAGACCACATAGCCATTCACTTTTGTTTCCATGTTTATCCTCAATCATGGGGAAATACGTATAATATCAAACTGACCGTCTTAGCCCTGTTAGGTGTACAATTCAGTGCTAAGTTCTTCATGTAGTTGTACAACCAATCCCCAGAGCTTTTCGTCTTGCAAAGCTCAACCTCTGTACCCATTAACAGCCCCTCCCCCCCACCTTCCCTACCACCCCCAAACCCTGGCAACCCCCATCCTCCTGTCTTTCTCCATGAATGTGACGCCTCTGGAGCCTCACGTGAGTGGAACCGCGTACAGGAGTTGTTGGTTTGTGACTGGCTTATTTCTTTGAGCAGAATGTCCTCTATGTGTAGCCTGTGTCAGAATTCCCTTCCTTTTCAAGGCTGCGTAATATTCCATTATACAGTGGAATACTATGTATATGCAACATATCATACATTACTGATATAATACTTAACTAATATGGAATATATACAGGGTGAGGCAAAAGCCGGTTTAAAGTTTTGAGTACACAAAACAGTTTGTTCTTGTATTATTATTTATTAGTTATTATATTATTTAGTGAACAATCTTCAACCTACATTTGCCCCACTCTCTATGTATGTTTGTATACACATTAGTACTTACTATCCTATATAATAAAAGGCTAATATGCAAATTGTCCCCACAGGCGGGAGTTCCATTGATCGGGAGTTAGATGTGTGCTGACCACTAGGGGGCGGTGTGGAACACAGCGGACATCGGCAACGTGGTGTTGGCAGTGGAGGCACTGCCGGCCCTGATGGGCCCCGATAAGAGCCGGACTGTGGCAGGAAGGTGGAGCAGGTGAGCGGGTGGCGCCAGGCCAAGGCGAGTGTGAAGGGAGACTCCGGCCAGCAGCCTATAGCCGCTAGGGACCCTCCCCATGCATGAATTTCGTGCACTGGGCCTCTAGTCTGTCTGTCTGTCTATCTATCTATCTATCTATCTATCTATCTGACTAAGTGACTGGCTGACTGGCTGGTAGGTATGATGCGCACTGACCACCAGGGGGCAGATACTCAATGCAGGAGCTGCTGAGCAACTTTTCAGAGTGCCCTCTTGCACTCCGGGACCTCTCTGGGGATGTCGGACTGCTGGTTTCGGCTCGATTTCCACAGGCCAGGCCGAGGGACCCCACCTGCTGGAGGGGCCCGCTCACTCTGCAGACGCCCTCTGAGCCCTGGTGCAGCCCCAGGTGTGGCCGGCCGGGGAGGGACTGTGGGAGGTTGGCTCCAGGGTGTGTCTGCCCCTTCTCGCCCAGTCCTGCCCCGCCCTGCTGGCCACCTTCTAATTGATTTCCTTTCAATGTGCATGAATCCGTGCACCGGGCCTCTAGTTTAATATGTAATGAAACCCGATCTTCTATATGCTAATTCATTTTTTGAAAACGTTTATCTTTTTACATGAAATGCGTGATTGTTGAAAATCCACCCTAACCGAAGTGTGAGTTTGAGTGTGTTTAGCCACCTCAGAGACTCCGGCTGTCTCAGGCGACAGGAGCAGGGACGGGTGGCTAAGTGTGCACAGCTGGCAGAGTCCCAGCCCTGGGCATCCCTCCAGAATTCAGAGATCTCTTTCCACCTTTCTCACCTTCCTCCTTTAATTAGCTCACTTGTTTGTTTTCTCAGAATGCCGAGAGTGCAGGCGGGTTTGAAGAGGTAGGGAGGGTCTCCTTGTCATACGGGCACATCCTTACTAGGCCCTCTTAACCAGCTGGCTGGTGGCTGCACCTCTGTATTCAACTGATCAGCAGCAACTTACAGTTAAATGTTTGCACGTGTACCTAATTGCATATGCGAACCGTTCCTGCCAAATACACGTCTGGCTGAGCCTCCAAAATAGCCTGGCATCCAACCCGCATTAATATTTTAAACCATCGCTAACACTTGGTGCTGTGGATCCAACTTTACTAATTTTTTTTTAAATACCTCCCTGTGCAGCATGCAATTTTGAATATCTGTAGCTTAGACTATTACTGTCAGGTCTCGAGAACCAAGAATTCTGCTTGTGTGTTCCCAGTGCCAAATAACCAGTAAAAAAACAAACCCCAAAACCCCAAAATTCAGTTAATCAACTGGTTGTTATTTTTTTTCTAAACGAATAAAACAAAATGGAGTTGGCTTTGTGTTAGAGCACAGAGGGGGTCGGTCACTCCTTCAATGTAGCATCCTGTGGGCGAGGGCATGGCAGCTGTGACGGGCTTTAATCCCAGGAGGAAGGTGTGATATCGTCCATGGAGCATGCGCATTCCGCATCCTGCAGGTGTTTGCAGCAGGCAGCAGGTGGTGCTCAGGAGAGCTACTCCCCCTGCCCGAGGATGGGTGCTTAGCTCACAGTCCCTGCAGGGCGCCAGGGGGCCAGCAGGTCCAGGCAGAAGGAAAAAGACAGCAGGCTCAGGGATGCCCGGAGGCTGGCTTGGCGTCTGGCTGGTGAGGGGCCCATAGGGGGCGCTGGAGAGTGAAGCTGGCGAGGACGCAGGGACTGGAGCTCGTGGAAAAACTTGCAGTCACACTGAGTAAGGACCGCGGGCCTCAGCTGGAGGGGCCTTGGCAGGGGAGCCAGGCATGGTGACCGCCACTGACCTTCTCCTAAGCTCCAGCATCGATGCCAGCTTAGAACGCTAACTCCCCGAAAGCCTGTTGAATAGACAGTGATCCATCGGCCACCGGAGTAAGTCACCCTGCAGCGCCCAGGACGGCCGGTCCCCACAACCAGGAATCACTGGGCCCCAAATGTGAATCGTGCGGAGACTGAGAAACCCTGGTTTAGTGCTCACCTGCTTCCGACATCGTGCCAGTCAGTCCGAGGGAGAACTGACCTAACTTAGACTTGAAGATGACCTTGATGACTAAAATTCCGCGGCATACCAGGAATATATTTTCGCCGATCTGAAAAAAAAAAAAGGTATAATTTTGATTTATTCACACCGGACGGCTATTGTTGTGTTGGTTGTTGACATTTTTTTAATTTGATGACCTAAGGCAGTGGTGGGCAAACTGTGGCTCGCGAGCCACATGCGGCTCTTTGGCCCCTGGAGTGTGGCTCTTCCACAAAATACCGACTTCTGCGCATGGGCCACGAAGTTTCAATCACACTGTATGTGTGTGCCTGCACGTGGTATTTTGTGGAAGAGCCACACTCAAGGGGCCAAAGAGCCGCATGTGGCTCGCGAGCCGCAGTTTGCCGACCAGGGACCTAAGGAAAAAGGTCCGTGCCCCTGATCGAATAGTTAGGAATGGCATGTTTTGAAAATTCTTGCGGGACACCGGTTGGAAAATGCTTGGCGGCACTGAGCTCGGGGTCACGGAAGGTCTGTGGGCCGTGGGTTTCTAGAAGCAGGAACACCTCCCTGAGTCTGTGCGTGGACCAAGATGATGGCTCGGTCTTTCCTTCTGGAAAACAAGCCTTGCTTCTGAGCTGGGCCAGCTCTCTGGGCCTGCTTTAAAAGGGAGCCTGGTGATGGGGAAGTTGGAATGGGGGAAAATACCTTTTTTTGAGCATTAACTCACCAGACACTAAGTAACTGCACAAATGAATAAGCATCAGGCAAATAAACCTATTTTTCTTGTTCTCCGAAAGCGACATATTTCCTGTGGCGCACACCAAACAGGTCAGTCCAAGGCTAATGACGTGGCCATCGGCTGCTGAAATATTCGCTGCTGGTATTAGTGGGAGAAATGGTGCGCCTGCGCGTAAGGCGTGTAAGGGAAATGAATGCAAGACGATGATAGCAATCAGCATAGCGAATGTTGTAGTTCATTATTAATAATTTATAATAATAAAAAGGTAATAGGCTAATTGGACCGGACATCTTCCAGACATCATTCCAGATGTCCTTCCTGATGAAGCCGGGGCCGGAGGGAAGCCACCCCGTGTCCTGGGTGCCTGCGGGCAGCCAGAGGGAAGCCAGCCCAGGTCCCAGGTGCTGGAGGGAAGCTGGTGCCGGCAGTCGGGAGAAGGAAGGCCTACTCTTGCACGAATTTTTGTGCATTGGGCCTCTATTTGTGTATAACAGGATATTGTAAAAATTAAGTTGCAAAGTTTTTTAAAAAATATATATCTTTATTGACTTCAGAGAGGAAGGGAGAAGGAGAGAGAGAGAGAGAGAAACATTAATGATGAGAGAGAATCAAGGATCGGCTGCCTCCTGCACGCCCCACACTGGGGATCCAGCCCACAACCTGGGCATGTGCCCTGACTGGGAATTGAACCATGACCTTCTGGTTCATAGGTCGGCTCTCAACCACTGAGCCACACCGGCCAAGTTGCGTAATTTTAATTAAAACATTTCTCACATACCCTTACATTGGCTGGGCCCCAAAAATTTTCGTTGTGGGCTCTGTGTGGCCTGTGGGCCGTGAGTTTGACATGCTTGCTGTAGAGTGAGGGGATGGGGTGAGGGGATTGCAGATGGACCCCGGGCCCCCACTGAGGCAAAAAAGTGTCGTAAGTGGAGAAGAAAATATAAACATTCCTGCACGCCGAAGGAAGATGAGGCTGGCTTCCCCACTGGGTTCCCACGGAGCACAGTTGTAATTGAAATGTATTCTTTGCAAAGTTTATTGGGTCCTGGGGCGGCTTGTTACTGAACTGGTCCATTAATCTATTTTTTGGGGGTGTATGTGTGTGTTTTAATGAGTTAGGGGATTTCCTCCAACAGAAAATCACCAGGAAGCATGACCCAATGCCCAGAGCTCGGGGGAAGGCTGGCCTTTTCTGCTAGAAAACCTCAGTCAACAACAAAAAAAGGAGGAGGGGACTGGACGCCTGCCGCTACAGGTGGCAAATGGGGCTGCTCTGGGAAGCAAAGAGGAAGGAGTTCTCCTGCTCTGAGGCGAACACCAGCAGCCCGGCTCCTACTCAAGTGAGGCCGATGGAGTCTTCGGAAATAAAGCCATTGGTGTCCCTGCTGAGAGACAAATGATTTCTATTTAAAAGCCCGCCTGTTGCACGCCGGAACTCCCAGCGTAGCCGTCATTAATGGTAGCAGAAGGTTAAGAAAGACCTTCTGCTGGACTTGTTCCGCTCCAGGCACGAAATCGGATTAAAGTGAAGATAAACTGAGATGGGAAGTCTGTTGAGGAAACCAGGAGTTATGGGGAGACGCCCGCGTTTGGAGCTGGTGGGCGTTGGGCGGGTGATGTCTCCCTTGTCTTGTCCCCGGAGAGGATGCTAACCAGGGCCCCGGATCCGCTTTAGTCCCAACTCCTGAAGGATTATGTTCCTAAGTCAAGTTCTGTGGGCCTTTAAAAAAAAAGGGATGTAGAGAGGAGGGGAGAGGGAGAGAGAGAGAGAAACATCAACGATGGGCTGCCTCCTGCACGCCCCACACTGGGACTTGAGGCCGAAACCCGGGCATGTGCCCTGACTGGGAATCGAACCGTGACCTCCTGGTTCATAGGTTGACGCTCAACCACTGAGCCACACCGGCCGGGCTAAAATCTGCTCTTTATCATTTTCCAAACAAGGCAGGTGAGGATGTGCTCTGTGGCTTCTTTTAAGGGAAAATTCCTGTACATTTGAACACTTATTTAGTATTAGTTCTGCTGAAAGCAGGAGGCTTCCGTCCTCGCCCTCTCAGCTGCAGGCTGTGGACACGAGGACAGAGCTGCTCTGAGGATAAACATCCCTGTCCGTGGACGCAGCCTCTGGACTCGCCGTCGCCTGGGCTGCCTCCCTTTCTGCTCCTTTTTTTGCTTGTGTCTCTGCTTCTTCCGCCGCCACGGGCAGTGGCCAGACTTGGCAGCTCTTACATGGTGCATCTTGGGAAATACTTGGGGGGCCTATTCATTCTCCACCACGTCGGTTGGCAAGAGGAAGGTCTGGAAACAGATGAGTTTGGCGAGCGGCCCAGGCTGTCTGACCCGACTGCTGTTCATTGGCGAGGATGGGTTTTTGGTTTTTCTTTTAAATATATTGATTTCAGAGAAGAAGGGAGAGAGAGAGAGAGAGAGAGAGAGAGAGAGAGAGAGAGAGAGAGAGAAACATCAAAGATGAGAGAGAATCATGGATCGGCTGCCTCCTGCGCACCCCACACTGAGGATGGAGCCCATAACCCGGGCCTGTGCCCTGACCGGGAATTGAACCGTGACCTCCTGGTTCATAGGTGGATGCTGAACCACTGAGCCACCCCGGCTGGGAGAGGACGGGTTCTCTATCTGAGTTAGCCCACAGCTTTGTGAGCTCTTGGGTTCGAATTCCACTCACTCAAGTGGGAACTCAGACGCCGAGTCCTGCGCTTAGGGCGGGCAGCGTTGGGGTCTCCAATGAGGGGTGTTGCCCTAGTCTCCTTGCATTTTCTTTTCTTTTTTTTAAAATTCTCACTCAAGGAGTAAGGATGTTTTTTCCCCATTGATTTTTAGGGAGAGTGGAGGGGAGGGAGAAAGAGAGAGAGAGAAACATTGATGTGAGAGAGACACATCGATGGGTTGCCTCCCACATGCACCCTGACCAGGGCCAGGGATCCAACCTGCGACTGAGGTATGTGCCCTTGACCAGGAATCAAACCTGTGACCTTCAGTTCTCAGACAGACGTTCTAACCACTTAGCAAAACCTGCCAGGGTTTCTCCTTGCATCTTGTTGCTATTCCTGACCCTGGATGAAGGTCTGGGATGGCGGGGGGGGGGGGGCAGGTGAGGGAGGGAGGACCTGGTCATGGCGTCTCTCCTAGCTCTTCTCAGCCTTGGGCTTGTAGACACGATGCGTGTCTCCACTTTGTGGGTGCATATCTCTGTGTCCAAATTTCCCCTTTTATAAGAATGAGTTCTGCCCTAGCCGGCTTGGCTCAGTGGATAGAGCATTCGCCTGCGGACTGAAGGGTCCCAGGTTCGATTCCGGCCAAGGGCACATGCCTGGGTTGCGGGCTCGATCCCCAGTGGGGGTGTGCAGGAGGCAGACCATCAATGATTCTCTCTCAGCATTGATGTTTCTATTTCTCTCTCCTTCTCCCTTCCTCTCTGAAACCAATAAAGAAATATATTAAAAAAAAAAAAAAAAGGAATGAGTCCTATTGGGTTAGGGCAGTGGTCGGCAAACTCATTAGTCAACAGAGCCAAATATCAACAGTACAACGATTGAAATTTCTTTTGAGAGCCACATTTTTTAAACTTAAACTATACGGGTAGGTATATTGTTATTAACTTAATTAGGGTCCTCCTAAGGCTTAGGAAGAGCCACACTCAAGGGGCCAAAGAGCCGCATGTGGCTCGCGAGCCACAGTTTGCCGACCACTGGGTTAGGGCCACCCTAATGATCTCATTTTAACTTGGTTACCCTTGTAATGACCCTGTCTCCAAATAAGGTCATATTCAGAGGTAGTGGAGACTAGGACTCAATATATATTTTTGGGGAGACACTACTCACCTTGTAACAGATCCTCTTCATAGACGGAAGCTCTGGATAAAATGTGTTGGAAAAAGAAATGTGCAGCCAAAGTGTCTGGAAACCCATGTTCCGGAAGGTGAGGCAGCTCAAGCCGGTGTGGTAGGTGCTTTGTCGAATCGCACAGCACAGCTTAGTGGCAGGTCTGGCATTCCAACCCTGGCCCCGGGGCCTATCAGCGTGTTTCCCTTTCCTGGCAGCAGCTACCGTGCTGGTTGGTAAGAAAGTCCCGGTGTCCAGCTCATGGGCTAAACAACTTCCTCCTTTCAAGTCCTCATCCGTCGTCGTTTTCAAAAATGTCCCCTTTAATTGGAAAAATTGACGTTGACATTCTGTTGAGTGCAGAGAGCCGGAGGCAACATAAAGTAATTGCCTTTCATTAGAGAAGTTCACAAGTACATCGGCGATCTCCGTCGTCAGCTGCTGAAAAACACTCCTTTCTTCCCGGGATAACTTTGAAGTGAGAAGGTGGAAATCAATCCAACGGCTAGTGACATACGATCAAAACTGGGGAGAGAGAATGCAAGAGTATTGTTGGGCTTCTTCTATGTCTTTATTCCCTCTTCAGTCATTTTTTTTCTTCATTATCTGAAAAGACACGTTGACAGATGCTAATTCAAAGGGTTCAGAACTTCCGGTTGAGCGGAGGGTGGTTTGGAAACCCTGTGTAGTCTTGATTTTCCTGTGACGGGTTGGGGACGTGGAGACCCACGGAATGAAAGCAATCAGTTGGTGAGGTTTATCTGAACAGACCAAGATCTGCGTTGTGCGGTGTGGCAGGAAGGGCAGCCCGAGATCTGTCCGCTTGGCTAATTCTTTGGCACATTGGGAGGTGGCTCACATGTGTCTTGGGGGGATACCTGAGGCTCTGGAGAAGATTTAAGCAGCAAGAAACTCTCAAGAAAGCTCTCACTCCTCTTTCTCATTCTCTGTTCTTATATCAGTTCATCATCCATCCATCATCTGTGCACTCCATCCATCATCCATGCATCCCATCCATCATTCATGCATCCCATCCATCATTCATGCATCCCACCCACCCATCCATCCATCCATCCATCCATCCATCCATCCATCCATCCCATCCATGCATCCATCCATGCATGCATCCATCCTATCCATCATCTTTTACCCATCTATCCATCCATCTATCGTCCATCCATCCATCATCCATCCCATCCACCCATCATCCATCCCATCCATCCATTATCTATCCATCTATCATCCATCATCCATCCATCCATGCATCCATCCATGCATCCATCCATCCTATCCGTCATCATTTTTCCATCCATCATCCATCTTTATTGCATGCTGTCATATCTTTTCATCTACAAAACAAGTTATTTATTTAACTCTACTGGTTTTTCAATGGCATGACCATATCAGTCAATTGTTTCTGTTATATAGACCCAGCTAAAATACTAACACACTATCCCAATGTGTTTTTTTTTTTATAGTAAGCAGGATCTGTTTGCCTGTAGTTCCATTTTTAATGTGATTCATTCTTAATATTTATTATCATGAATATTAATGATATTATTACTAATATTATTAATGAAGGTAGAGCTTCTGTGATAGTCAGAGTTCCAGGGGTCCTTGAGCATTGTCCCCTGGTCCTGTGTTCTTGCGGGCTCTTATGACTGATTCTTTTTTTAAAAAAGTATATTTTTATTGAATTCAGAGAGGAAGGGAGAGGGAGAGAGAGAGAGAAACATCAGTGATGGGAGAGAATCATTGGTTGGCTGCCTCCTGCACGCCCCCTACTGGGGATCAAGTCTGCAGTCTGGCATGTGCCCTGACGGGGAATCAAACCATGACCTCCTGGTTCATAGGTTGACGCTCAGCCACTGAGCCACACAGGCTGGGCTCTGGTGATTGATTCTTTTCCCCAAGGCCTAGCAGGATGAGAAGCTTCCTTTGGCATTGATTGGAACCATTAAAGCAGCTCAAGGCAAAGCCCATTGGTCTATGACTATCTTTGCTAAATTAGACGAAGACTCTGCCTATTTCATAAGGCTTTCAGCGCTGATATTTTTTAAAAAAGATTCTTTCCTTTTTCATTTGTGGATGGTGCCTCAGGCATCCATTATATGATAAGTGCTTAATAAATAACAATAACAGTTATTATTACAGAGCCGAAATTGGCGGATCCGTTCCCAGGAATGGAACCTCGAGGACCCTTTTCGATTATGGAGGCGGGTGTATTTGTTTTAACACCGCATTCTCGGGGCTTTTTATTTCCATGCACCCGCATTCCATTATCCGCACGCGTCAGGATTTATGGTTATCGCTCGGTCTGTTTTCCTGTCTCCTTCACATTCCCAAGCTTCAGATTCTTTTCTTCCTACGTCCCAAGAGTTCAGATACCGACATAAAGTGCACAGGAGATTTACGCCCCCGTAAATCATCCAGGAAGTGCGCGAAGCTCTGCGTGCGATTGGGCTCATGTTGTCCGTCTTCTTCTCACTCGGAGAAAATTTTGACCGTTTTATTCTTTATCACTTTGGGGAATAGGGTAAAATGTGATTCGAGGCCTGCATAATCTGGGCTGTGTTCCCAGAACTGTTTGTATTTAGTGCTGCTGTGTTTGGGTGATGAACGGTCGATGCCTCAGCAATAGAGACTCTTCAAGTTACACTGGATTCAGGCAAAATCGGGCACTTAAACCTCTTTTGGTCCATTTTGGGGTGATTGGGGCAGGAAGAGTCCTTTACCTCAAACTGTCATGCAACGTGTTTGGGTGGAAAATATATTTTTTTAAAAATATATTTTTATTGATTTTAGAGAAGAAGGGAGAGGGAGAGAGAGAGAGAGAAACATCAGTGATGAGAGAGAATCATGGATCAGCTGCCTCCTGAATGCCCCCCACTGGGGATGGAGCCTGCAATCGGGCAAGTGCCCTGACCGGGAATCGAACTGTGTCCTCCTGGTTCGTAGGTCGACACTCAGCTACTGAGCCACACCGGCCGGGCAGTGTTAGGTATTATTCTTATTCTTATTCTTACCCCACTCACTATGCTACTTGACAGAATTTCAAGGGCAACTCTGGCTCCACATGGTCATCCTATTCCTTGTTGATTTTATTAACTTTATGGGCTTACCTACAGAAAGCAGGGCCTGTAGGACTTCTCTGCCAGAGGCATCTCCAAAGTTAAGTCTTCTCAGAATTATGATCTTCCAGGCCGGGTCAGTGTGGCTCAATTGGTTGAGCATCGTCCTTACACCAGGAGGTTGCCGGTTTGATTCCCCCTCGGGGCACATGCCTGGGTTGCAAGCTTGATCTCCAGTAGGGGGTGTGCAGGAGGCAGCCGATGAATGATTATCTCGCATTGATGTTTCTCTCTCTCTCTCTCTCTCTCTCTCTCTCTCTCTCTCTCTCTCTCTTTCTCCCTCCCCCTTCCTCTCTGTGACATCAATAAAACCATGTTTTTTTTTAAAAAAAGAGCCCAAACTGGTTTGGCTCAGTGGATAGAGTGTCTGCCTGTGGACTGAAGGGTCCCAGGTTCGATTCCGGTCAAGGGCATGTACCTTGGTTGCGGGCACATCCCCAGTAGGGAGTGTGCAGGAGGCAGCTGAATTGGTGTTTCTATCTCATCAATGTTTCTAACTCTCTATCCCTCTCCCTTCCTCTCTGTAAAAAATCAATAAAATATATTTAAAAGGAAAAAGAATTATGAATGTCCAGCTCAGTACCACGGACAGCCACCCCCCTGCCCAGGCCCCCTAACCTTCTCATTGCTGAGCTCACCTTGATGGAAACGCCCAGCAAAGCGTTTCTCCGGACAGATCCATAAAGCATAACCTGCTGTGTATTAAACCCGCCAAACTCAGCCTCCAGCAGTGAGAGCCCGTTTTCTATGATAAAGTAGTGATTACATTTTCTAATTTTTGCTCAAAGTATTTTGCGATCTATCGGGAGCATATCTCACAGCTCCCGTGAGCCCCCTCGGCGCCCTTATCCATCACTCCAAGCTTTCAGTAGAGCAAGGGAGTGTGGGAGCGATGCTGGCATACGTTTATGCTCCGGGGAACTCAGGCTGCGCGATACCCACGCAATTAACCTGCATCCGGCTAGCTCGGGATGGAGCGTTCTCTCGTCAGCGATGAAGGCAAGAGGCATCCTGTGATTTGCACACCAGGCCTCTTACCCCCACCCAAGTCTCTGCTGAAAAATCAGATTACTGTTCACATTCCAAGTGTGTTTTCCGCGTGCCCGCGAGCAAGACTTTCCTGCTAAAAATGTGAGAGCTGCAGATCCTTGGCGGAGTCTTTGCAAGGGTCGTGGACCCGATTTGAACATGCTCCATAAAAGCATTTTCCTAATCAGAGACCCCCCTTTTCTATTTTTTTATTTAATTATTTATTTTATTTACTTTTAATATATATTTTATTGATTTTTTTTACAGAGAGGAAGGGAGAAGGATAGAGAGAAACATCGATGAGAGAGAAATGTTGATCAGCTGCCTCCTGCACGCCCCCTACTGGGGATGTGCCCGCAACCAAGGTACATGCCCTTGACTGGAATCGAACCTGGGACCCTTGAGTCCGCAGGCCGACATTCTATCCATTGAGCCAAACCGGTTAGGGTATTTTTTTATTTTTTAAATGTATATTTTATTGATTTTTTTACAGAGAGGAAGGGAGAGGGATAGAGAGTTAGAAAAATCGATGAGAGAGAAACATCGATCAGCTGCCTCCTGCACGCCCCCCACTGGGGATGTGCCCGCAACCAAGGTACATGCCCTTGACTGGAATCGAACCTGGGACCCTTGAGTCCGCAGGCCGACATTCTATCCATTGAGCCAAACCGGTTAGGGTATTTTTTTATTTTTTAAATGTATATTTTATTGATTTTTTTACAGAGAGGAAGGGAGAGGGATAGAGAGTTAGAAAAATCGATGAGAGAGAAACATCGATCAGCTGCCTCCTGCACGCCCCCCACTGGGGATGTGCCCGCAACCAAGGTACATGCCCTTGACCGGAATGGAACCTGGGACCCTTCAGTCCACAGGCCGACACTCTATCCACTGAGCCAAACGGTTAGGGCAAGATATGTTTTTAAAAAAATAAAAGCATTAAAAACATATCCTCGGGTGAGGATTAACAAAAAAAAACAAGTTATTGTTTTGGAATTTGAGTTTTCGTGGATCTCAGTTCCCTGATAGGAGCTATACCTGCGTGTTTGCTCCCTAGGGGACACTTGTTTAGTGACCCCTCCTTTCTGTCTGGATAAATTCCGTTATAAATTGCGGTGGAATGGGCTTTTTCCTAGCACCGCGTACCCTCTGTGTATCTGAGGGTCCTCTGTGGGTTGTAAAGTACTCCCAGGGCTCCGCGGACAGTCTCAGGATTGTGGACTCGCGCACAGACCCTCCCCTGTATATTAGGGAAGGGCTGCTTCCCAGCTGGGACCGTTAAGCTCGATTTTATTGAAACTGGGGCCAGGCAGCGGGGTGATGCCCTGTGCAATTTTGAAAAGTATCTTGGGATCTTTAATTTCCACCTGGATGGTCAGGGAGGTGAGAGAAGGGCTCTCCCTGGGTGTGACCTGGAGTCGCACTCGGGGTCTTGAACCAGCCCCCCCTCCCCCCCCCCCCCCGCACGCACACACACAGAGGTGAGATGTGCAATATGAACAAATAAAATGACCTCTTTTCATTACTGGGCTGAATCCCAACCGTGTTCCCATACGCGGGTCTCTCTCCCAGGTCAGTTCAGATGGTGGCCAGGAAGGAACGTTCGGACGTTTTCAGACGGCTGTTTCCCAAGGTTGTTTTATGGGTCTGTGCCGGATGCCCTTTTGTGGGTACCTTTTAATACATTTTGTTTCTTTCTGTGATGGCGCTGGTGTGGTGCGGCCCTGACGAACACTCAAGGTTCCCTGGATGTTCATGCATCGTTGGGCCTGTGGGCAAGGGCCGCGCAGCCTTTTCCCTTTCCTTCCTTCGCCTCCGTGTGGCGCCACTGGCTGGGCGGGTCAGTGATTCTGGCGTCGTTTGCACCTCCCCTGGGCAGGCTGTGGTGTGAAAAGGCGCTGAGTGAGCTGTAGCTGTTGGCTTGTTGCCCCTGTGGCTGCAGGAAGCCACAGCTCGTGTGTGTATGTGTGTGAGAATGTGTGTGTGTGTTCGAACTGTGTGTGTATGTGTGTGTGTGTGTGTGTGTGTGTTGAACCGTGTGTGTGCTGAACCCTGTGTATGTGTGTGTGCGTGTGTGTTGGACTCTGGGTGTGTGTGTTGAACCCTGTGTGTGTGTGTGTGTGTGTGTGTGTGTTTGTGTGTATTGAACTCTGTGTGTGTTAAACCCTGTATATGTGTGTGTGCATGTGTGTTGGACTCTGGGTGTGTGTGTTGGACTCTGGGTGTGTGTGTTGGACTCTGGGTGTGTGTGTGTTGAACCCTGTGTGTGTGTGTGTGTGTGGAGCCCTGGCAGTGTTTCACCTTGTTTTATGCATTACAATCAAAGGAGGAGACGTTAGTGGGTCACATGAAATCCATTGGCGCTAGGTGAGGGAGGCGGGAGGAGGCAAAGCGGGGACACCTCTGGGATTGGATCCGAAGTACAATGACAGACACACCCTTCTTTTACTTGGGTGGGAGCAGGATCGTTCAGTCAGCCAGTAACTCAGTAACAATGAGGGGGTTTGTGGTCTCACATCCGAGGGGTGCCTGTGCTTTGAGGGGTCCAGAAAAAGGGACATGACTTCAACATTCCAACGGTATGTTGTCGTAGGTGCAAACAGGCAATAGGCTCAGTTAAGGTAAAAGTGGACCTTTGTCAGAGGAGATACCGGCCTAGGACATGCCTATCCACCATAGACTGCTTTTAGTTCAAGTTTTAATGTCAGACCGTCCTTTGAGGTGACTTGAGGCCTTTGAGCTCGCAGACCTGCCACCCAGGCCTCCCCTGAGCGGGTCGGTGAGCACGTGGCCTTTCTTTCATCCACCGGCTTTCCCGAGCCCTGCCCCCGTCTCACACCTTCTGGGGGCTGACAGGCGTGGTAATTGATGGGCCCGGGGGTGGGGGGAGTGCTCTTTCTGCAAACACATTAGAGCTGGAGGGGTGCTCCGGCCCCGCCTCTCCGCCGCCTGGCACTGACCAAGGGGACGGGCCCAGGGCCCAGTGACGTCGCGAGGAGAAGAGATCGATTCTGTCCATCAGGCCCCCGTCAGGCTCTGCGGCCTCTCACCGGCTCCTGGAGGCATTAGCCCTCCCAAACCTCCCGCAGGCCTTTTCCATTAGACACATACTCCCAGGTTTTGATTTCTTTTTTCTCCCAAAGTCATTAAAAAAAAAAAATTACCTGCACAGAACCACACTTACCATCCGCGGGCTGAGCACGGGCCAATGATGTATTAGTCTTGGTGTCTACCCGTGCGGAGCGGGCTTTGGATTGATTTTTGGCGGGCGACACACTCGGTGGATGCCGAGACGGGTGTGGGTCAATGTCAGAATGACGCTTCTGGTGCCGCTGATGGGGGACCGAGGGTCTGGCATTCGGTCGCAGACTGTGACATCGCGAAAGTGGGGCCTCCCTCTGGTCAGGGCGGTGAGGGATGTTTCTCTTCAAGGAGAAGGGAAAGCTGGCTGTGGAGAGGCGAAGGCATGTGCAACACAAATCATTCTTTTTTTAAAATCCTCACCCGATGATTTTTAGAGAGAGTGGAAGGACGGGGAGAGACAGAGAGAGAAACATCGATGTGAGAGAGACACATCGGTTGGTTGCCTCCTGCACGGGCCCCGTGACCAGGGCTGGGGATGGAGCCTGCAACCGAGGTACGTGCCCTGGAGCGGAATCGAACCCGGGACCCTTCAGTCCGCGGGCCGGCGCTCTAGCCACTGAGCCAAACCGGCCAGGGCGAGTTTTTGAGGACTCTCTGGATTCTTCTGTCTACTCCGCCTGATTCGTTGTTACTACTCACTCTTTCTCTTTTCCGTAGTTTACGGATTTGTTGGTTGGTAGAATGCTGGGTGAGAAAAGGCATAAAGCTGGTGTGTGTGTGTGTGTTTTGCATGAAGTTCTCGGACCACCTGCACCCACACTTTCAAGGGATGCTCGCTATAAAAATGCAGTCCCCAGGCCTCACCTAGACCTGCAGCGCTGGGAATCTGGGGGTGGGTGGGATCTGCAGGTGGGCGTGTAGGCGAGCTTTTGAAAACACGTCTCATAGCGACCAAGAGGCTAGGGCCCGAGGCTGCGCGTTATCGGACGGAGAGCGGTTTTCTTATGGAATTGGAAACTCATCGGACGGGGTTAAGTGGCCCGGTGAACGTCACAGAACCAGTTAGTGGGCGGCTGTAACCCCCCAAGCCCTAGGAGTTGGATGAGACAGGGATGGGAATCTTTGAGCCCCTCTGAGGTTCTGGGTCAAGTGCCTACTGTTTGTAACACATAACAAAACAACAACACCCCCTTCATAAAACGCTTTGCTGCTCTCCGTCAAAAGTTCACTGAATGGGGTAGAAAATCCGATGCTATTGCCAGAGACTTAGGGGTCAGGGTCTGGGAGACCTGAGCCCCAACCTGGCCCTTAGCTCACGGCGGGTTCCTTAACCCTCCGATGAAGGGACTGCAGCTCCAGTTTGCATGCGGAAAGCCCTGGTAACCGTGTCCCCTCCCCTCCCTCCCTCCCCTCCCCTCCCCTCCCCTCCCCTCCCTCCCCTCCCCTCCCCTCCCCTCCCAGGAAGTGTGGAGGCCATGGCTTTGAATGGAGGCTTTACCAATATCAGTTTGCCCTGTGTCCTGGGGGAGTCTGTGGGTGTTTAAGCCACAAGGAAGATAAATCCTTGCCCGGCTGGTGTGGCTCAGTGGTTGAGCATCAACTATGAACCAGGAGGTCACAGTTCGATTCCAGTCAAGGGCACATGCCCGGGTTGCGGGCTCCATCCCCTGTGTGGGGCGTGCAGGAGGCAGCCGATCCATGATTCTCTCTCGTCATTGATGTTTCTATCGTTCTCTCGCCCTCTCTGAAATCAATAAAAAAAATATGTATAAGGATCACATCTGTATCTCATCACAGATGAAGATGCCTTAGGGCAGCGGTTCTCCACTTGTGGGTCACGACCCCTTTAGCGGTCGAACGACCCTTTCACAGGGGTCGCCTAAGACCATCCTGCAGATCAGATATTTACATGACGATTCATCACAGTAGCAACATTGCAGTTATGAAGTAGCCACGAAAATAATTTTATGGTTGGGTCACAACATGAGGAACTGTATTTAAAGGGCCAGGAGGTTGAGAACCACTGCCTTAGGGGTAGGAAGGCTCCGTAAGAGATGCTAATTTTTGAAGAGATGTTATTTTTAAAATAAGTTCCTTCCCTTTTAACACTAGGGGTCACTCTGGGACCACATATGTGACACCAGCACCCTGGGGCCACTCATCTGTATAAAGTGCTGAGCCAGGTGCCCAATTTGTGCCTCATTACGAGTTGCTTTGATGGAGCCGCTCCTGTTAAAGTTCCCCTCTTCCCTGCACGGCTGTGACGCTGTGACGTGTAGATATTTCACCGCCAGCCCCACTGTTTCCCAGCCCAGCGGCCTCCTTTCGGGCACGGTCACCAGGAACACTCACCTCCTTGCCCTCCGGTCTCTGAGGCCCATTTTCCAGGTGGAGAAAAACGCCTGGTTCTTTGGTATCCAATGGTGATACCTTGGTTATATTTCTTTTTTTAAAAAATATTTTTACTGATTTTAGAGAGGAAGGGGGAGGGAGAGAGAGATAGAAAATCCACAGTGAGAGAGAATCATTGATCAGCTGCCTCCTTCATGTCCCCTTCTGGGGATCGAGCCCGCAACCCGGGCATGTGCCCTGACCAGGAATTGAACCGTGACCTCCTGGTTCATAGGTCGACGCTCAACCACTGACCCACACTGTTTATATTTCTTTTCTTTTTTCTAAGTTATATTTTTATTGATTCAGAGAGGAAGGGAGAGGGAGAGAGAGATAGAAACATCAACGATGAGAGAGAATCATTGATCAGTTGCCTCCTGCACGCCCCCTGCTGGGGATCAAGCCCACAACCCAGGCATGTGCCCTTGACTGGAATCGAACCCGGGACCCTTCAGTCTGCAGACCGATGCTCTGTCCACGGAGCCAAACCGGCTAGGGCCGGGTGGCCGCCTTTAGAATGACCTTCACCCTGAGTAGGCCGGACCCTCCCTCCGTGGATGCCACCATAAGGACCCGGCCCCTCTGTGTCGTTCCCTGGCCGGAAGGGATTTGCGGCGTGCTGTTTGCTTAGACGTAGAGCACTTGGGGCGGTTGAGAGCATTGTTCTCCCTAAAGAGACAACAGGCATATACTCTGTGGTCACTTATCTCGGCACCTGACCCGCCTGTCAGCCATTGATTTCCCATCCGAGGTGCTGAATGGAGCCGATCAATTTCACAGCCGGTGGGACGCAGACATCCCATAATCTCTGCCATCAGTGGGCGCCTCTGACCGGGTCCCAGCGGAGGAATGACAGGAGGTGTGGGGAGGTCTCCGTGGGAACGTGCCAGCTGGATTCGGGGGGGCGGGCAGGGAGAGGGCTCCTTGTGTCCATACCCTCCTAATGCCTTTACAAATGTGCACTCTTGCATCTCCCCCCTCACCCCCTTGGATTTAAAGGAAAAGCTCTAATTCGTGTCCTGTTTTCTAGCAGCCGGCAAAAACACCGTTTAGGGAGGAGCTGTTTAGAAAGCAGGTTTTTACTTAATCAACGGCGATCGATCGAATTGATTAGCCATGAGCACTTCCCCACAGAGCCTGTGGGCAGCGCTTGTTGTTGGTGAGTTCATGTTGGTCAGACTGTTCATGGGCTGCTGGTGGACCGCTCCCGGCTCTTCTACGGGACAGGACCAGGGCCAGGGGCGGGGGGCGGGCCTCTGGACACCGCTGTTTGGGGCGGGACTGCGCCTAGGCCAGCCGTGGCCTCCAGCATGTGACAGTATCTCCGTCCATCACGGCCACACACTAGGCACTTCAGACGTTTCTGGAGACCTCGCATCTGTTTTCTATTTTATGTTAAAAAAATAATTCATGTGGCCATGAGCTCTCCTCATGCTGGCTTTGTGGCTTTGGGTAAACCAGTGGTTCTCAACCTGTGGGTCGCAACCCCTTTGGGGGTCGAACGACCCTTTCACAGGGGTCGCCTAAGACCATCAGAAAACACATATATAATGACATACTGTTTTTGTGATGAATCACTGTGCTTTCATTATGTTCAATGTGTAACAATGAAATTGGGGGTCACCACAACATGAGGAACTGTATTAAAGGGTCGCGGCATTAGGAAGGTCAAGAACCAGTGGAAATGGTCAGTGTTTGGAGCCGCCTGCGTATCGGAATGGGTGCTGTGTGCTGTGCAAGGCTCATTACCACCCCGTTCGTCTCTGGTCCCTAGAATGAGGCAGGAAACAGGGTGCCTCTGAAGAGAGAGGAGAGCCACCCATCACCCAGGGGTGGCCCAGGACAGGCTGCGGCGGGTGTGACTGGGTGAGGGAGGGAAGGCGCGGGGGGCAGGACGCCTGTCGTTTGCAGCCCTGCTGCAGGGCCAGCTCCAGGCAGATCTGAGCCTCTCCGGGATTAATTTACTGAATTACAGGAAGGACCAGATCGCAATGCAGCACCGATAGCAATGCAGGGTTCTCCCCATGGCCAGGCTTCGGTGAGGCCGAGTGAGGGTTCCTGGGAGGTGGATGCAGTGATGGAGGTCACGGTGCCTTTTATGCCGTCAGTGGTGGCCTTGGGTGAATGGGAAGCCCTGGTACCTCATCACTGTTCTGCAGCCGCCTCAGGGCTCGGTGATCTCTTGCGCCCTCTGGTGGTTCACCTGCGCATTGTCCTTGGACGGCTAACCTAGTGGTCCTGAGCTTTCATTTAATCCTCAGGACCCAGGTTTGTTGGTCTAACCTTGGTCGGCAAACCGTGGCTCGCGAGCCACATGCGGCTCTTTGGCCCCTTCAGTTTGGCTCTTATACCAGACACAAGAATAAACTCAAAATGCATCAAAGACTTAAATGTAAGTCGCAAAACCATAAAAATCCTACAAGAAATCGTAGGCAGGGAAATTTCAGACATCTCTCGAAGCGATATGTTTACCAACGCAGCTCCTAGGGCAGTGATGGCGAACTTTTGAGCTCGGCGTGCCAGCATTTTGAAAAACCCTAACTTAACTCTGGTGCCGTCTCACATACAGAAATTTTTTGATATTTGCAACCATAGTAAAACAAAGACTTATATTTTTGATATTTATTTTAGATATTTAAATGCCATTTAACAAAGAAAAATCAACCAAAAAAATGAGCTCGTGTGTCACCTCTGACACGCGTGTCATAGGTCACCATCACTGTAGGGCAAAGGAAATGAGGGAGATGGAGAGCTGATTATAGACAATCACTGGAGAGCGCACATTTCAACACAGGTGTCATAACATTTCTGTGCATAAGTAGCGTAGACCCTTGTCCCGGGTTATGGGGTCAGCCATTCCCCATAAAACTTGTACCTCCCCCCAGCCTGCATGGCTCAGTGGTTGAGCATCGACTTATGAACCAGGGGGTTGCAGTTCGATTCCCGGTCAGGGCACATGCCCGGGTTGCAGGCTCGGTCCCCAGTGTGGGGCGTGCAGGAGGCAGCCGATCCATGATTCCGTCTCATCATTTGATGTTTCTGTCTCTCTTTCCCTCTCCCTTCCGCTCTGAAATCAATACATTAAAAAAAACACACTTAGCCCTAACCAGTTTGGCTCAGTGGAGAGAGTATCAATCAGCCTGCGGACTGAAGGGTCCCAGGTTCGATTCCAGTCAAGGGCATGAACCTTGGCTGCAGGTACATCCCCATTAGGGGGTGTGCAGGAGGCAGCTGATCAATGTTTCTCTCTCATCGATGTTTCTAACTCTCTATCCCTCTCCCTTCCTCTCTGTAAGAAAATCAAAGAAATATATTTAAAGGAAAAAAAAAAACCCTTGTATCTCCATGGAGCACTGAGTTAAGGGCCCCTCACCTCCAGGCCCTGTTATGTGTGGACAGGCGGACGAGGACCCGGATGGCTCGGACAGAGGGCACTGAGGTGCCCAAGAGGGGCCCAAACGGGACACGGAACGCCATTCTCAGCCTTGGGTCCTAACCGCGTGTGTTGGCCTCACGGTGGCCCCCTCTGAGTTAGAGCCGCCGGCCTCGCCCCCGAGTTCCCTGTATCATCGATTCGCACCTCCCGCCACTGGAAAGATCGTTAGGGGAATCCGTTTACAAGGCTCTTGCTGAGCTGTTGCCTGTAGGAGAGAAAGCAAAGAGCAGCGAGACAGAGCTGTAATGTACGACGCTGAATCCCGTGCTTAACGAGGCCAGTAAAAACGGGAAGGCGCGATTAGCCGCAGACAAATGGACGTGCCTGCTGTAGAATCGGGAGCGGACCGCATTTTATTTGATTCCGTTCAAGCAATAGCGGGTTGTGTCCATTACCGCCAAGCCGTTCTCACTAATCTCCTCATTGAATCCATCTCGTCGGCTGCAGGGGATTAAACCATTACTTCGTTTCTTCGTGATTATGAGTCGTACAGTTTTAGGTAGAAATTATAAAGAAGAATGAAGCGGAGACTTGAAATCGCCCGTCATCCACCCCTAATTATAATGATAATTCATAACAATAGGTAACATTTGCAGGGGCTTCTGGGTAGGCGCCGTCCTCTTATCTAGAACCATTGACTGTTAGCACATGAATGAAACCTTCTATGGAGTGGGAACAATTACCAACCACATGCTCACAGGAGGAAACTGAGGCACAGGGAGATCCAGTAACTTCTCCCGTTAAATACCTTCAGGAGGGATGGAGTCAGTCTGGCTCTGCAACCTGCATTTTTAGCCGTGAAGTTCTAGAGCTGTGGTTCTCAACCTTCCTAATGCCGCGACCCTTTAATACAGTTCCTCATGTTGTGGCGACCCCCAAGTTCATTGTTACAAATGGAACATAATGAAAGCATAGTGATTCATCACAAAAACAATATGTAATTATATACGTGTTTTCCGATGGTCTTAGGCGACCCCTGTGAAAGGGTCGTTTGACCCCCACAGGGGTCGTGACCCACAGGTTGGGAACCGCTGTTCTCGAGTCATTGAGAGAAACTGCAGGTAACATGCATTCTCCTTGCTCTGAAAATGCCTAGAAACATAAAACGTATTTTCACGTCGGGGATCCTGTCCTATATCCTGGTTTGCAGTAGCTTTATGATGTAACTTTACACATTGTTATTATAAATAAGTTTTTTAAAAAAATACATATTTTTGCCGAAACCGGTTTGGCTCAGTGGATAGAGCGTCGGCCTGCGGACTGAAGGGTCCCAGGTTCGATTCCGGTCAAGGGCATGTACCTTGGTTGCGGGCATATCCCCAGTAGGAGATGTGCAGGAGGCAGCCGATCGATGTTTCTCTCTCATCGATGTTTCTAACTCTCTATCTCTCTCCCTTCCTCTCTATAAAAAATCAATAAAATATATTTTTAAAAAAATACATATTTTTATTGATTTCAGAGAGGAAGAGACAGGGAGAGGGAGAGAGAGAGAAACATCAATGATGAGATTCATTGACCGGCTGCCTCCTGCACGCCCCACACTGGGGATCAAGCCCGCAACCCCGGTATTGTTGTTTTTAAATGGCTTCCAATCCATTGTCCATTTCCAATAAAGAATCTAGGCGCTCTCTCCGTGGGATCATCTGTTTGTTTCACCACTTGTGCGTCCTTTCCACGTGTCAGACTTGTCCGTGGCTCTGAGACTCCAAGGGGCCTGCGGGGAAACTCCTCCCTGAGAACCCCCAGTTCAGGGAGAGAGTCACGGGGGAAGGGCTCACGCTTACGCCACGTGGAACTGGATGGGGGCCTGGGAGCAGAACGCTCTGGGCCTGAGGTGAAGGGACAGTCGATCTCCAGACAAAGTCTCTCTCCCAGATGCAAGTGACTGTGAGGAGTTTCCTAAGGAGGACTCCTAGGAAAACAAATAAAAAACAAACAACACCTCCCCCCCACCCCCGCCCCAAATAGAGCGCTGTGAGCAGAAATGTATTCCACAAAGACCTAAAGAATGATCAGGGTCAAGTCAGGGAAAAGCACACACAAAAAAGCAGGGAATCGCCAGAAAGTCTCATCACAATTGAGCAGCTTGAAAAAGTGGGCTCATTTTCGTTTCTTTTTTGGCCAATTAGGCGAAAAGAGGAGAAGAGGAGGGAGGTAAGTGGGAAACAGTCATAAAGAGAATTGATTTTCCTCTCTCGTGCCAGCAGCATTTGCAAAGCTTGACACCATTTGTACTGCTTTTTTCCTGTGCAGTGGGTGACGGTAACACTTCTTAGAATAATTAGGGATGCCCAGGACAGACAGCCTGGCCGCCCCCCTCTCCCCCGCCCCCCAAGTTGAAGAATGGTCAGGCCCCAAATGCCAGAGGTGCTGCAGTTGGGAAAGTCTCACCTCAGTCTTCCCTTCTCTTTTCTGAAAGGAAAGAGAAGAAGAAGAAGAAAAAAAAAGATTTGGCACAGGGCGCGCAATGTCGAGAGCTGCCTTTTATTGCCCCGGTGTATCCCTGGCTCTGTGATAGATCGATGCCTGTCGTGTTCAGTCTCTACTGCGAAACGTTGGATATTGTGTCCATTTTACAGATGACAAACCGAGGCTCAGAAAGGCTCAGTAACTTGCCCAAAGTCATACAGGTAGCGCCTCCGAACACAGGTCTGCCTGGATTCAGAGCCTGTGCCGTTGCCACAAGTCTCTGCCTCCTGGCGGTGGTAGGAGGTTGATCGCATTCGAAGGATGCACATACGATGAAGTGGAACGAATGGGAAGGACCGGATGAACCCTTTGCATGGTAAGAGTTCCCGAGGGAGCCTTTCTAGGCTTATTTATTTTTAAAAATATTTTTATTGATTTCAGAGAGGAAAGAAAAAGAAGAGAAAGAGAGAGAAACATTAATGATGAGAGAGAATCATGGATCGGCTGCCCCCTGCACGCCCCCTACTGGAGATCAAGCCGGCAACTTGGGCATGTGTCCTAACCGGGAATCGAACCGTGACTTCCTGGTTCGTAGGTCAACACTCAACCACTGAGGCTTGCTGGCCGGGCGCCATTCGGTTTAGATCCATTTGATAGGCTTGCGTTTACAAGAGTTACTATTTTTCTTTTTCATACCAGATTAATGCATATTTTCTATTAGAAAGAATATAAATGCATTGCAGAAAATTTGAAAAACAGAGAAAAGGAAATAATAAACCCCCATCTCTTCCTTTTAACCCAGTCACCGTTGGCATTTCAGGGTGGTTTTTGTGGTCATGTTTATTTTTTTTGATTTACATTCTGAATTCTTTTTAAAAAAATATATTTTATTGATTTTTTACAGAGGGGAAGGGGGAGGGATAGAGAGTTAGAAACATCGATGAGACAGAAACATCGATCAGCTGCCTCCTGCACACTCCCTACTGAGGATGTGCCCGCAACCAAGGTACATGCCCTTGATCGGATTCGAACCTGGGACCCTTGAGTCTGCAGGCCAATGCTCTATCCACTGAGTCAAACCGGTCAGGGCTACATTCTGAATTCTTAAACCTAATACCATAACCAGTTGTTCAGATCTTGCGCAGTCTCCCTAACCATCCCTTTGAATGGCCACACACCAATCCGTCAAATGAATTGGGCCGCTTATGAATTTGAACATCCCCCAGTTTTAAATACTTAGGTTCTTTTCCCTGTTGTCACTGCTGTTTTATGTAATGTGATTACACGGTGTTGAATGTTTTTTTCTGAATTTAAGACCGCTTCTTCATGAAAGTTTCACAGTCAGTATTTTTACGGCTCTCAGCGCCCGTTGCCAAATCGCTTCACGAGAGGGCCGTGCCGGCGGCTCTCCAGCCGCGAAGCGACGGGAGGTGATTATTTTTTAATTCCGCGTTTCTTTATGGGAAGCACTGCGCTCGGAGGCTGGGAGTCAGGGCAGGAGGCATGCTACCCCGGGGCTGCCGCGTGGCTTCAGAGCAGCGTTTATTTTTATTTATTTATTTTAAAGTATGTTTTGTTGATTTCAGAGAGGAAGGCAGAGGGAGAGATAGAAACACTAATGATGACCTAGCCCTAGCCGGCATGGCTCAGTGGATAGAAGTGTCAGCCTGTGGACCGAAGGGTCCCGGGTTCGATACTGGTCAAAGGCACATGCCTGGGTTGTGGGCTTGATCCCCAGTGGGGGCGTGCAGGAGGCAGCCGATCCATGATTCTCTCTCATCATTGATGTTTCTATCTCCCTCTCCCTCTCCCTTCCTCACTGAAATCAATACAAAATATATCTATACTAATAAAAAGGTAATATGCTAATTAGACCGGGAGACCTTCCGGACGTCCTTCTGGACAAAGCCATGGTGGTGGGGTTGAGGCAGAGGTGGTTAGGGGCGATCAGGTCAGGAGGGGAGGGCAGTTGGGGATGATCAGGCTGGTGGGGGCGGGGGGCAGTTCTGGGTGAGCAGGCCGGCAGGCAGAGTGGTTAGGGGCGATCAGGCAGGCAGGCAGGTGAGCAGTTAGGAGCCAGCGGTCCGGATTGTGAGAGAGTGCAGCTGGGCTGAGGGACACCCCCCCACCCCCGTGCACGAAATTCATGCACTGGGCCCCTAGTGTGTGTGTGTGTGCACGTGTGTGTGTGTGTGTGTGTGTGTGTATAGAAAGTTCATTGCAGTAGAAGAGAGTGAAGGCGACAGGAAGAGGTCACACGTGGTTTCAGTTAGAGAGTGAATGTGGCTGCAGCCATGGAGAAAAGGGGAAGGGGACCTCTTGGGCCTCCTCCTTGATGCATTCCTTGTAGACCAAAGCAGATCTTAGTGGGTGGGCAATGGTTTGAAGTCCCACGTGCCCTCTGTGTGTTTCTACCGCCCTTCCACTTCAAATGCACCCTCTTGCAAAGAGAATTCACCCTTTGGTAAACGTTTAGGGTGAATCTGCTTTGCAAAAGGGTGCATTTGAAGTGGAAACCCTGTACATTCCGAGGGGCCCTGGGTAGGACCCTGGATTCCGGGGCCCCGCAGGAGTTAATGCCGCACAGTTGCTGCTTTTTAGGGGGGCTCGAGGGCACCACAGCTCTCACCGATGCAGGAAGCACACGGTGGTGGCAGCCGCCTGTCATGGTGCCCCGTCTTCTCTCGGGCCTGGAATGGGAAGGGTCATGGGGCCGGGAAGAAAGCCGTACCTTCACTTAACTGTCCGCTGTCTGCGCAATAGGGTGTAATTACCTCCAGGCGTAATTACCAAAAAGACAAATGGCACTTTTCGCTGTGGTCTTAAGGAGGAGGAGAGTTAATTTCCGACATCGACCAGACGATGTTAATGAGCTGCACGCTCTCTTTCTCTGAATGGAAGTTCTGCGCCCGGGACCGAGCCCGGCCGGCCTCCCCTGTACCTTTGAGTGATGAAGGGACAGCGTTCGGCGACCGAATCGGGGATGCCGGATTAATAAGGCTACTTTCCCAGCCATTTATCATCAATTAAAGGTGCGCTAGTTTGTAAAGGAACCGCAACCTTCGGCCCGGCCGCCCAGAACGGCTCCTCATTTATTTTCCGCGTGGTTTCGATTGGGGGTGGACCCACCTCGTGGCTCAGAGGTGACAGGCGGGATGAAAAAGTACACTAATTGAGATATCTCCAGGGAGGGATAGAAGAAAACTGAACCGGTAATTAGAATGAGAGGATTTCAAGCTGGGCCAGGAAAATCGAATGCAGGTGCGTATTATGCGCTGTTACAAATGGGCATGAAAGTCCTTGGTGGGGGGGAAAAGAGAGAAATGGATCTTAGAGCAGACGGTCGCCTTTTAACACGTCGGGGGGGGGGGTGGGGATGGAGAGAGCGAGGAGATATCCCGGGTCAGGTGCGAGGGCTTTTAGGAAGCCTGGCCCTGAGCTCAGGCTGCAAGGTAAAGCTGAGAGATTAACATCTCAGGAGTTTAAGTGGAGGCTGGCGTTTTGGGGAGAGGAAAATGCTGAATTCTGGAGGGCATGTAGCTCTAAGATTGAATAGGGCCCGGCCGGTGTGGCTCAGTGGTTGTCTATCAACCTATGAACCAGGAAGTCATGGCTTGATGCCTGGTTCGGGCACATGCCCAGGTTGCAGGCTCGATGCCCAGCAGGGGGCGTGCAGGAGGCAGCCGATCCATGATTCTCTCTCATCATTGATGTGTCTGCCTCTCTCCCTCTCCCTTCCTCTCTGAAGTCCATAAAATCAATTAAAAATATATTTAATAAAATAGGAATATGACTTCTGGTGCAAAAGTGGTGAGGGAGCCTGCAAGGACAGTTCTCGTGCTTTCAGAAGAATGTTCTAGGCTTCTGCTACCAGGCCTCTCACGTGGATGTCCTCAAAGCTTTGGTTTTTGTAGGGTTCCCAGGAGGCTGCGTTGAGTCCAAACCCTCCCAGGCCTCAGGGAAACTCCATTCCTTCTCCTACTTCCTGGGACTGTGACCCAGCTTCCCATGTTCCAGCGGAGATTTCTGTGTTTATGCACATTTTAAACCTCGTCGCATTCAGTGAGGACGGTCTGAGTGGGTGTTTGTTTTTGGGTTTTGGATTCTATCCCCTGACGTATCTACTCTTTCTCCCAGCTCTGCTCGACTTTGCTGTGTGTCTCCTCGGGCTCGTTCCGGCTTGATAAGCACGTTGAGCCCCGTGCAGCCCTGGGACAGGCCGCCGTGTCCCCTCTCGGACACACATCGGGTCCGTGTTGAGACCCCCTGGAATCCTCCTCATTGTATCGGCATCAGCCAGTGTCTCCTCTCTCATCATCTGTGAGGGTGCAGATGGGAGAGGTGACCGTGCAGCCATCCGGAGCTGGCTGGTGCTGTGGCCACACCCCTGCAGTGTGCAGGAGTCCACACCGGGCTGCTTGGATCCCTACCCAGACTGTTTCCCAGGGAGCTTATGAGAAACATTACTTCCCATCATCCTGTCTGATTCTTGGCCGTGAGCGCAGGTGGCCTGGATGACATCCCTGCTGCCACCATTAGTGGGAATGCTTTGGGGACATCAAAATACTGACTCAGTGGTCAGATGCTCCCATTTCTGTCAACACCTGAAGCAATTTAGGGTTCCCTAATTATTATTCCAGAAAATAAACGACGGTGGTCCCCTTTTCCATGGGGGATATGTTCCAAGACCCCCCATGGATACAACTGAACCCTGTATATACTATGTCCTTTCCTTTCTATACATATCTGCGATAAGATTTAATTTATATATTGGCACAGTAAGGTATTAACATCAATAACTAGTAATGAAATAGAACAGTTACAACATTATATTGTAACTAGAGGCCCAGTGCATGAAATTCATGCACCGGTAGGGTCCCTAGGCCTGTCCGGCAATCAGAGCTGATCAGGGCCTTCCTTCCCCTGGCTGCCAGTAGGGGCCTTCCTTCATTCCGCGCTACCCCCTAGTGGTCAGTGCGCATTGTAGCGAGGGGTCGAACTCCCGAGGGGACAATTTGCATATTAGCCTTTTATTATATAGGATAAAGGTTATGATAAGTGGTCTCTCAAAATATTGTATTGTACCCACTTGTTCACATAAAGCAGTGGTTCTCAACCTGTGGGTTGCGACCCCTTTGGGGGTCGAATGACCCTTTCACAGGGGTCGCCTAAGACCATTAGAAAACATATATAATTACATATTATTTTTGTGATTCATCACTATGCTTTAATTATGTTCAATTTATAACAAAATACATCCTGCATATCAGATATTTACATGACGATTCATAACAGTAGCAAAATTACAGTTATGAAGTAGCAACGAAAATAATTTTATGGTTGGGTCACAACATGAGGAACCATATTAAAGGGTCGCGGCATTAGGAAGGTTGAGAACCACTGACTTAAAGGAAGCACTTTACGGCTTCTCTGTGGCAGATCCGAATGGCCAGCATCACTCCTCTTGTGCTTTGGGGCCATTGTAGGGTCAAATAAGGGTCACTTGCACACAAGCACTGTGATACCAGGACGATGGATCTGATGACCTAGAAGGCTACAAAGTGGCTAATGGGCAGGGAGCATGTGCCGTGTGGATGCGCTGGACAAAGGGACGAGTCAGGATGGGGTGGGATGGTGTGAGATTCCATCATACTGCTTTCTAGGTCTTTAAAGTTTTCATATGTTTTGAGATGTGCATGTGATAAGCATGTATATGTATGTAAGTGTATATGTGTGCATATATATGTGTATGCTAGTATATACTAGAGGCCTGGTGCATGAAATTGTGCACCAGTGGGGTCCCTCAGCCTGGCCTGTGGGATTGGGCCAAAGCCGGCTCTCCGACATCCCCCGACGGGTCCCGGATTGTGAGAGGGTGCAGATCATGCTGAGGGACCCCACTGGTGCACCATCGGGGCTGGGGAGGGACGTGTGAAGTTGGCCATCCGGGAATGGACTGTGGGAGGGCTCCAGGGCGTGTCCAGGCCAACTTGCTCAGTCCCAATTGGCCAGACCCCAGCAGCAAGCTAACCTACCGGTCGGAGCGTCTGCCCCCTGGTGGTCAGTGCACATAATAGCGACCAGTAGACTGTGTTCCCTCTGGTGGTCAGTGCATGACACAGCAAGTGGTTGAGCGGCCTTAGCATATCATTAGCATATTACACTTTGATTGGTTGAAAGACTGACCGGTTGACTAGAGACTTAGCATATTAGGCTTTTATTATATAGGATGTATGTCTATAAGATTTTTCTTCCTTTTTCAGTGAAAAACAAATTCCAACTGGGAAGTTGAAATAAAACAAATCCAATGCCGCACTATATTTTAATGCCCTTTAGATCCGTAGCGTCATTTTAATACGTCGTCTGGTTTTTCTCATGAAAATATGGTGCGCATTAAGTTAAGTAGACTAGAATAGTGTAGTCAAGCATTCAGTGATTGATTTTCATTTTCTTGGGTTATAAATTCAATTTTACGAGATGTTGGCATAAAGATGAGGGCAGAAGACTCCATCAAAGCAGAACTAAAACAAAGATGTGATATACGGCAGGGCTGGGCATGCTCCCCTGTGCCGGGCTGCATGGCGAGTCAGGACCCAAGCAGGTGTGTCCTCCCCTCTACCCCCACCCCAGGCCCAGCATCACTCTCTGTCCACTGGGCTCTTTCTGCACCCACTGCCAGATGGGGTGGGGGGAAATGGAAGATTTGGGTCAAGAGTGTAGCGCATCTGCTTGTTCCCGGCACCATCTTCATTTCTCCTCTCCTCTTGAGCTCAGCCCTGTGGCCACACAGGGACCAGATGGGAAGGGAGGAGGAATATTTTACCAGTTTTCAGGTAGAGATGCTGCCTGCATCAGTGAACTCACAGCCTGCGGATTTCCAACTTCTCCAGGCCCAGGGGGCAGAATGCCCTTTAATATTAACATGTGATCCCAGCCAACGGGAAGCGATTGTATCAGAGAACGCAAGTCAGCCAGCAGTGCATGTAGAGACTCTAACATTCCACACAGCATAAGAATTAGTATTTCCGAGTTTCTCTGTTAAATGAATTGGCTACTGATTCCTTCATTTTATTATCTGTCTGTGTTAGCAAATAAGCATTAGCATGTGTCAAATATTTAAGAACATTTTCTAGAGAAAAGCATGATGTCTGAAAGAATCATTAGTGTTTTGGGGGCAGCCAGAAGAATCAGGCAGTAAAGCTGTTTACAGTGTGTGTGTGTGTGTGTGTGTGTGTGTGAGAGAGAGAGAGAGAGAGAGAGAGAGAGAGAGAGAGAGAGAGAGAGGAAGGGGGGGAAGAGAGAGTTTCCCCCATTTCCTTCCAGTTTCTAGTTATAATAATATTGTTTTTGATAAAGTGTAATACTCTAGCATCCTATATAATAAAAGCCTAATATGCCAAGTGTCCAGTGGTCCAGTCGTCCGTTCAACCAATCAAAGTGTAATATGCTAATGACACGCTAAGGCCGCTCGACTGCTCGCTATGATGTGCACTGACCACCAGGGGGCAGACAGTCGACCGGTTGACCAGTCACTATGATGTGCACTGACCACCAGGGGGCAGATGTTCTGACCGGTAGGTTAGCTTGCTGCTGGGGTCTGGCCGATCAAGACTGAGCGAGATGGGCCGGACATGCCCTGGAGCCCTCCCGCGGTTCCTCTCCAGCTGGCCAATCTCCCGCTCCCCTCCCCAGCCCCAATCATGCACTGGTGGGGTCCCTCAGCCTGGTCTGCGCCCACTCGCAATCAGGGACCCCTCGGGGGACGTTGGAGAGCTGGTTTAGGCCCAATCCCGCAGGCCAGGCCGAAGGACCCCACTGGTGCACGAATTCATGCACTGGGGCTGAAAATATCCTGTTTTCAAGAGGAGGTCCTCCTACAAGGTTGAACATCAAGTTTTCTTTGTTTCTAGTTTTGCCAATCCTTAGAGATGATGAAACTATTTTTTGGTTCTTCTTCTCCAGACCATTAGTGGCATGTCACAGTTGCTTATTTTAAAGCAGAAATGCTGGGAGAGAATTCAGTCTTTGGAATAAAGAAATAAATACACATAGATGATTGCTTTTTTTTCACTTTCTTCCTTGGATTTGGAAACATTTGGGTGAAAACTGGTATTTTTAAGGGTTCCTTATAGGTATTTCACTAAACCTCAGAACACAAGATTTTGCATTTAATTAGAAAATTTGTTGAGAGTGTTAGAAACAGCATGTGAAAAAGTTAGGATGTTCCAAATTCAGACAAGGAGAAGTTGTGTAAGATAGAAACAAACGGTATTCTTTTGAAAAATAACAGAAATGTTCTGTGGACTACTGGAATTTTCAAGATGTGTTGGATAAAACTAATGGGTATAAAAATTTCAGGATTACTTTTGGATTTAATGGCCTTTATTTAGTATCTATAATAATAAAAGGGTAATATGCTAATTAGACCAGATGTCATTCTGGACGTCCTTCCTGATGAAGCTGGGGCTGGAGTGAAACCCGGGCAGGTCCCAGATGCCAGAGGGAAGCTGGTACTGGCAGCCAGGGGAAGGAAGGCCTACAGTTGCATGAATTTCGTGCATCGGGCTTCTAGTATAGTCTTATAATGGAATAGGTATTCCAGTACCAGTTGACCCTCTTTTTATGACTCACGAGTGAGAGATCCCTATGCAGACATTGAAACTTAGCTAGTAAAGGAGAAACTGGGATTCGAATCAAGATCCACCAGACCACAAGGACCCCTGCTCTTGGTTATGTGCAAGTGACTTCTGACAGGTCTGAGGGTCCTTTTCCCATCGAGGGAATGTGTCCGTGGCTAACACCAGCCAGGGTAACAGTATGGAGGAAGGCCGAGGGCCCAGCTCTCAGTGTCTGGCTCCTACCAGTGGATTCTGTATCTGCCAAAGGAGGCTGTGACCCCATCGTCTCTAGACATAACCTTGGGAACTGACACGATTTCATCTAGAACAGTGGTTCTCCACCTTCTGGCCCTTTAAATACAGTTCCTCATGTTGTGACCCAACCATAAAATCATTTTCGCTGCTACTTCATCACTGTCATGTTGCTACTGTGATGAATCGTCATGTAAATATCTGATATGCAGGATGGTCTTAGGCGACCCCTGTCAAAGGGTCGTTCGACCGCCAACGGGTGGTTGCAACCCACAGGTTGAGAACCACCGGTCTAGAGTGAAATAGCTCTCAGATGCTAATGATGACGTTGATGTTTAAACAGGGTAGCGTGCCCAAACTTTTCCCAAGGGACTCGCCTGATTTGTGAATCTTTCCCCATTGGAAGCAAGACTAGCCTTCTTTTAGACTGCTCACTAATTTAGAAACGGATGTCTACCTCTCCTTTGTGTTGACAGTTGAACTCAGTATTTTGGGCCTTAGGAGGGACAAGGAAATCACTGGGAACCTCTCATCCAGGGGCTTGTTAGGAGCTGGATTCACAGCGTTTTCCTGACTCCTCTGCATCTTTAGAAGGAACTGGAAGACAGACAGTTCAGGGGGAGAAGAGGAGACACAAAAGCCCAGGGGATGGTTCTGGCTCTTGCTTGCGCCTGCCTCTCTTCAAAACACATTCTGCTTGCCCTAGCTGGTGTGGCTCAGTGGATGGAGCATCGGCCTATGGACTGAAGGGTCCCGGGTTGGATTCTGGTCAAGGGCACATGCCCGGGTTGCAGGCTCGGTCCCCAGTAGAGGGTGTGCAGGAGGCAGCCAATTAATGATTCTCTCATCATTGATGTTTCTGTGTCTCTCTCCTTCTCTGAAATAAAGTATCTATCTATCTATATAAAAGCCCAAGCAACTGAATGACTGGTCGACCGGTTGCTATGATGTGCACTGACCACCAGGGGGCAGATGCTCAATGCAGGGAATGCCTCCTGGTGGTCAGTGTGCTCCCACAGCCAACCTCCCACGGGGACCCCTCCCCCCCACTGGCCAACCTGCCGTGGCCCTGATTGCCGGCCAGGCCAAGGGACCCCACCCATGCACAAATTCATGTACCAAGCCTCTAGTACAGGGGTGGGCAAACTTTTTGACTCGAGGGCCACAATGGGTTCTTAAACTGGACCGGAGGGCCGGAACAAAAGCATGGATGGAGTGTTTGTGTGAAGTAATATAAATTCAAAGTAAACATCATTACATAAAAGGGTATGGTCTTTTTTTTCAATAGTTTTATTCATTTCAAATGGGCCGGATCCGGCCCGCGGGCCGTAGTTTGCCCACGGCTGCTCTAGTATGTGCCCAAAACACACATCTGCTCAGTGCATAAAGTTTCCCCTAAAGAAAGGGCGCTGGCTCCTGCCATGGAAGCGATCAATATCCTTCTAGATCCCAGAGGCTTCCATAAGCATCCACTGTCATTTCAAAGCAGATAAATCCGTGCACGTGTGTGTGTGTGTGTGTGTGTGTGTGTGTGTGTGTGAGAAATTGTGTAGCAAAACATTTTTCTTTCATTTGTCAAAATGAGGAGGGAAAGGAAAAAAATGTGGGGGTGAGTGCTGGTCTTCTGTGACAAACAGGTGGCTCAGGTCTAACAGTGAAGGGACTCTTCGAGAATGAACCATTCACTTGGCCATTCATTCCTTCATTGAGCGGATAGTGAGGCCCTGTTCTATGCCAGACATTGTTCTGGCTTCAGGATAAGCCAGGATGAGGGCATGACCTCGTTCTGCTGTTACATCTGGGCGCTTGGAGCCGGACGCCACGCCCGCCACCTCTCCCTTCCCTCTGGGGTCAGCCCGGGCCCCACTCCCAGGTGTCATCTTTGGCATCCAAAGGCCATAATCTCTTCAGAAAACGCCTGAAGCAAGACAGCTGTTACATTGGTCCAGACAGGTCCCTTGGAGAAACATGAACTAGTGCCTGCTCCCCAATAAAATGTTAAATTGATACGATTTACTTTTGGCCAAAAATAAGATGATGGGGGCTGCAGAGGAGGGAGCAGGACCTTTGATCTTCTGCGGAGTCCCCTCGGCACTTCTGGCTTTTGGATCGCATTCTGGGCAGGTTAGCTCCGATCCAGGATGCCGGGGCCTGAAGGTTACGAGCGGTTCCTGTAGACTGCCAGGCCTCGGGAACTGGCACTCGAACAGGTGGGAACGTTTGAATGGCTCCGGGCACAGTGACTGGGGGGGGGAGAATAAAATCAAAACTAAAGGGGAGCCCTGGCAGGTGTGGCTCAGTGGATAGAGCATCGGCCTGCAGACCAAAGGGTCCCGGGTTTGATTCCTGTCAAGGGCACGTACCTTGGTTACAGGCCTGATCCCTGGGCCTGATCGGGGTGTGTGCAGGAGGCAACCGATCGATCATGTTTCTCTCCCATCGATGTTTCTCTGTCTTTCCCTCTCTCCTCCACTCTCCCTAAAAATCAATGGAAAAATATCCCTGGGCGAGGAGTAACTAACTACTAACTAACTAACTAAATAAATAGTTAACTAACTAAATAAATATAAAGGAGCGAATCCTGACATTTAAAACACTACAGAAGCCCTAACCGGTTTGGCTCAGTGGATAGAGCATCAGCTTGTGGACTGAAGGGTCCCAGGTTCGATTCCGGTCAAGGGCATGAACCTTGGTTGCGGGCACATCCCCTGTGGGGAGTGTGCAGGAGGCAGCTGATCGATGTTTCTCTCTCATCGATGTTTCTAACTCTCGAACCTTCTCCCTTCCTCTCTGTGGAAAATCAATAAAATATATTTTTTAAAAAATAATAGAATAAAACACTACAGAAGTCTTCAAGTTTACCCTCTTATCACCTGGAAAGAAAGGGGTGTATTTTTTTTACAGGTGAAGTTCCTTGCATATTCATTTTTGCTCTTCCAGGAACATATTTTTTTGACCATCTGTAGTAGAAAAAAACACACACACCCTAAAAACTTACCCTCTGATGATCACAATAATCATAGCTCATCCTTCCATGCCTGGTAGAGCATCTGAGTAATGAAAACCTACACATGACTGAAGTGAAAAAATTTTTAAAGTGACATAAAATTCCATGCACGGGGTCGGCGATCGCATACCTGTTGAAGCAGGGACATGATTAATTCGAGTAGGTGAGGGGGGACTGTGAGTCCAGCCTGCCGCCTAAAAATGCTGGCTGGGAAGGAAACTCACGCGACGTGGTGGGTGCAAGGTAGAAAAGACGTGGGCCTAGCTCAGCGGTTCTCAACCTGTGGGTCGCGACCCCTTTGGGGGTCAACGACCCTTTCACAGGGGTCGCCTAAGACCACCGGAAAACACATATACAATTACATATTGTTTTTGTGATTCATCACTATGCTTTAATTATGTTCAATTTGTCACAATGAAAATACATCCTGCATATCAGATATTTACATGGCGATTCATAACAGTAGCAAAATGACAGTCATGAAGTAGCAACAAAAATAACTTTATGGTTGGGGGTTACCACATGAGGAACTGTATTAAAGGGTCGCGGTATTAGGAAGGTTGAGAAGCACTGGCCTAGCTGTTTAATCATGCCGCCCAGCCCTAGCCGGTTGGCTCAGTGGATAGAGCATTGGCCTGTGGACCAAAGGGTCCCGGGTTTGATTCCAGTGAAGGGCACGTACCTCGGTTGCAGGCTCCTCCCCGGCCTGGGCCCTGGTCGGGGCTCCTGCAAGAGGCAATGAATCCATGTGTTTCTCTCACATCCATGCTTCTCTCCATCTCCCCCTCTCTCTTCTACTCTCCCTAATCATCAATGGAAAAATATCCTCGTGGGAGGATGAACAACAACAAAATCGCAGCCCATTCATTGAAGAGGGAGAGGACAAGGTGTTCCCTGCTTCCCTCAGCAAAACCACACCCGCTAGCACTTGACAAAGAACTGAGGGCATGAACGTTTGTTGGCTTCTTTCTCTGGGGAATACACACCCTGTGGAAGGGCAGGGAGGGTTGAAAAGTGGTTAAATACATGGCACTTTCGGACCATGGCCAGTGGACTGTCTCAGGGTGTTAGCTGTCTATTTCGCTGACACATCCTGAAGGGTGTACAGGGGCCGTTTTCAGAGGCCAGGACCTCCCCGTAATATACAAGCCTTGGTTCTGATAGTTCCCTGGATAACAGCGCTCGACAATATTGGAGTCACAGGTCAGCAGGGTTCACCAGCTGCCCTGACGCTCCCTGTCACCAGCTGTAAGCACGGAGGGCCTGTGGTGAAGGCTGGCTTATAAAACTTTAGGGAACTTGGATGGCTTAAGTGAACTTGCAAGGCTCTGGGGTGGGCCGGCGGGCCTTGGGGGTCTACTTAGATTAATTTCAGAGTTTGAAGTGTCAAGAAAGATGGTCAGTGATGCTTATTCATTTATGAGAGGCAGACTCTTGTCTGTCTCGCCCTCTCGCCTTGACCATTCTGCCGATCCCTCGAGAGAATTTCATGTGAAATCAACCTCACCAGACGAGAGTGTCCTTGAGGATTAAGTCTAAAGTTCACAGCTGGGGTAGAAGGGTCCAGAGATGCCTTTTTTGCTGGCCCACGTTCATCGGAAGTTATGCTCAAACAGCGGACACACACGGTGGATGCAAAACACGAGAAAGAAAAAGCAATTGGAGTCACACTGCTGTTAATCAAGGATCAGGAGATCCTATATAATAAAAGGCTAATATGCAAATCAAATGACCGGTCGCTATGATGTGCACTGACCACCAGGGGGCAGAAGCTCAATGCAGAAGCTGCCCCCTGGTGGTCAGTGTGCTCCCACAGGGCGAGTGCCGCTCAGCCGGAAGCCGGCTCATGGCTGGCGAGGCAGTGGCTGGAGCCTCTCCTGCCTCCGCTGCAGTGCTAAGGACCCCTTGGGGGATGTCCACCTGCTGGCTTAGGCCCGCTCCCTGTGAGAGGGCACAGGCCGAGCTGAGGGACCCCTCGACAGTGCACGAATGTTGTGCACCGGGCCTCTAGTTTAAAATATAGGATACATGCTTGGTCCTAAGAATTTTTTTTCTTGTTGCTTCAAAAATAATAAGCTCTTGTAACAGGAGCATCTTCCTGGCCTTACGTGGGGGGATGGTTCTTCCTGAGATGGGAATGTTGATGCATCAATACAGCATCTCAGAACATACCTGATGGGGGAGGCCAGACTGCTGAGAAAAGGGACAGGGACCATTGCCATAGAAATGAAAGTCAGTCTTACTGAAAGACTGCCCCTTGTTGGGTGGTTTGCTGTAGAATAAAGAAGGCAGGCACAATTCTGTAAAGGCAGTTATTTAAAAACACAATACCCAAAATCTATATATATAAAAGCCTAATATGCAAATTGTCCCTACGGGAGTTTGACTGGGAAACTGATTGCTCACTATGACATGCGCTGACCACCAGGGGGCGACACGGAACAAAGGAAGGCCCTGATTGGCCTTGATTGTGGGCCAGGCCTAGGGACCCTACCCGTGCACAAATTTCGTGCACCGGGCCTCTAGTAAATAAATAAATAAATCAAAATAAAAACCCAGTACTTAGTTAGCCCTCCCAGGAGGCTTTGGATGTTTCTCCCATTGTATAGATGTGGGCATTGAGGCTCAGAGAGAGCCATCTATTTTCTGAGGTTGTACAGCTGATGATTGTCTGTGGGGTATTGGGAAATAAAGGATCTGTCGCCTGGCTGGCATGGCTCAGTGTTTGAGCGGCAACCTATGAACCAGGAGGTCATAGTTTGATTCGGGTCAAGGACACCTGCCTGGGTTGCGGGCTCGATCCCCAGTGTGGGGCGTGCAGGAGGCAGTCGATCCGTGATTCTCTCTCATCATTGATGTTTCTCGCTCTCTCTCCCTGTCTCTTCCTCTTTGAAATCAATAAAAATATGTTTAAGAAAAAGGAAAAGAAAAAGAAAAAAGGAAAGGGATCTGTCACCCCACCTCTCAAACCAAGGGGTCAGGTCAGCGGTCTCTGCTATTGAGCCTGATTCTTTTCCCAGGAAGGCTTCTGAGCAGCACATCCCAGGGAGGCGGTAGCATGTGCACCGAGGCCTGGAGTGAGGGGTGGGGATTGGCCAGCCTGGCTGCAGTCCGTGGGCACGGGGAGGGTAGGGAATGCACAATGAGGCTGGGAGGGTTACACACCAACGTGAAGGGTGAAGTAGGCTAGCCATTTGATCTTTTTTTTAAAATATGTTTTTTCTTGCCCTAATCAGTTTGGCTCAGTGGATAGAGCATCAGCCTGCGGACTCAAGGGTCCCAGGTTTGATTCCGGTCAAGGGCATGTACCTTGGTTGCGGGCACATCCCCAGCGGGGAGTGTGCAGGAGGCAGCTGATCGGTGTTTCTCTCCCATTGATGTTTTTAACTCTATCCCTCTCCCTTCCTCTCTGTAAAAAATCAATAAAATATATTTAAAAAAATAAATATATATATATATTTTTTCTTAATTTCAGAGAGGAAGGGAGAGGGAGAGAAAGCTAGAAACATCAGTGATGAGACAGAATCATTGATCGGCTGCCTCCTGCACGCCCCCTACTGGGGATCAAGCCTGCAACCCGGGCATGTGTCCTGACTGGGAATCGAACCTGTGACCGCCTAGTTCATGGGCCGACGCTCAACCACTGAGCCACACCGGCTGGGCTAGTCATTTGATCTTTAGGAGACATGTGGAAGGGACACAGAAGACACTTTCTCGTGTTATCCTACAAGCAGCATAGAACCACAAGGGATGTTGTTGAGAGGCAGGTTTTGGGGCAAACACACAGGAAGAGTGGACTCATATAACAGAGCTGCCCATGAGGTACGAGCTCCGCTGGGACCCTGTGAGCTGCGGTGAGGACGTGAGTCTGGGCGCCATCAGTCGCGGCAGGAAGATGGCCAAGCACCTAAGTGGCCATGACTCTTGTGGTCCCAGAAGTTTCTTGCTACTTTTCGTGGAAGGATAGCTCACCCTCATCGAAAGCCAAGATCCAGAGTGAGTGCCGGAGAGCTCCAAGTGCCTCCCCCTCGCACGCCGGGAGAACGGAGACCATAAATGATTCAGCGACCGCTCTCCGGTGTGAATCACCCAAGAATTCCAAGCGATGTGCCTGTTGATTTCCTGCCTTTGGCAGCAGCCTGCCCGCTCAGCGGGGTGCGATTTTGACTGCGATGCTTATCAGAGGGAATCCACTATTTTGTTTAAGAGGCTCCTCAGTTTTCTAAACTGGGAAATTACTGCCCTGGGTTGCACCCCCTCCCCCAACCCCCTCATGGCCTAAAGGAAAACGAATGTCACCATTAGCTGATAATATTGTCCTTAAATCTACCCCCTTCTCCGCTCAGATGCGACTCACTGCTCCCAAAAGAGGCGTGTGTTTTTCAAACGAATTGCAGTTAACGGTTCGAAATATTTCCATTTATGCCCCGATTCCAAAGAGCCACCCCCACGCTATTTCTCCTGTTGTAATTTCAACAGTTAATTAGTGACGAAGCGCCAGAAACCTGTAGGGAGAAACACCCCATTATTTGTGAAGTGATGGTGTATTTACAACCCACGTCCACCTGCTCCCTCTGTGCCCACCTGTCTCGCGCCACGCAGATTCGTCTCAGCCCGCGTCCCCGCAGGAACACAGCTGTGTCATCAGAAACGGTGGCATCCCCATATTTCATACTCCAGCTTTCAACCAATTAGGAGTGACTGCTGCCCATGCTGACTCATGGGAAGAGAAGGGGATAATCTGTCCTTCAGGTAATGAAGTTCTTTGGGGACTTAACACATATTTCATTGTTTAGCACTGTGGTTTTTCCCCTGTCACATTCCCACTGATGTGGCTTCATTTTGCATCGCTGAGCCCGGAGGGTCGGGCGGGGATTAATATTCGCCAAAGTAACCAAGTTTCTGTGAGTAACAACAGGAATCGGACCCGTGTGTGGGGGGAGATATTGGGCCAACGTCGGAGGCCTCAGGGGCGTCCTGAGATGGCACAGTTGGAGTGGGGGTGGCGGAGAAGGGACCCATTCAGAGGGACAGGCTCACCTGGAAACCAGAACTTCAGGTTTTATTTTATTTTATTTTATTTTAAATATATTTTTATTGGTTTCAGAGCGGAAGGGAGAGGGAGAAAGAGAGATAGAAACTTCAATGATGAGAGAGACTCATGGATTGTCTCCCTCCTGCATGCCCCCTACTGGGGATCGAGCCCGCAACCCAGGCATGTGTCCTTGACCGGAATTGAACCTGAAACCCTTCATTCTGCAGGCTGACGCTCTATCCACTGAGCCAAACCGGCCAGGGCCAGAACTTCAGGTTTTAGAAGATGAGCCCCCAATCCAGAGTTTTAAAAATGGGACGTTTCCGTATTTCAAAATAGAGGCACAATTCAATGAGACAGACCGCCCTCAGCATGCCAGTGTGTAACCTCTGGCATCCAATCTAATCCCCTTTCCTCCCCAGGGGGTAGACAGGTTTGTTACAGATGCATGGACTTCCTGCAGTTTCCGTCAACTTTTCTAGTTACTCTCCTAGTCCAGAGGAGGCCTTGGGTCCTGGGGGGAAAGCCCCAGGCAGGGGGCTGGCCAGCTGGGGACATGCTGGGTCAAAACCCTAGTGAGGAACCGGAAGGGAGGTGTCTGTATACAGGTGATGTGCAATGAATCTCATTCTCCGACTAGGAAAGGGTGTAGCCTAACATGGTGGTGGGGGCTGGCGCGCTTTCTGTGTATGTCGAGGCAGTAGTGGAACCCAATAGGGCAGGCGCCTGCAGCCCACAGCAGAGGAGTGAGGACCAGGCAGCCTGGCCATGGCCCCCTGAGAGGAGGACCCTTGTCCCAGGAGCGTCCACAGGCTGCGTCTCATCGAATCCACACGGCAACGCTAGGCGGTTGTATGGCCATTTGTCGAAGATGATGCTGACGGTCCGAGAGTTTCTGCGGTCAGCCCGCCAGCGCGTGGGCAGGGACCTACATCTGGATCCCCTGCTGGGAAGGCAAGTGACCCTGGGCTCAGGCAAATGTACTGCTGCCCCTGCCCACAAAGAAAGCATGACAAGTAGCAAGCAAACCAGGGCTTTCATCTATTCTTTTTTAAAAAAATTATTGATTTCAAAGAGAAAGGGAGAGGGAGATAGAAACATCAATGATGAGAGAGAATCGTTGATCGGCTGCCTCCTGCACGTCCCCTACTGGGGACCGAGCCCGCAACCTGGACATGTGCCCTTGACTGGAATCGAACCCGGGACCCTTCAGACCGCAGGCTGAAGCTCTAGCCACTGAGCCAAATTTTATGGGCTCACCTATTCTTTATGGCCCCAAATTTTACAGTGGGAATTGGCTCTTACATTTGCACGTATTCCTACACAGGAAGCACTTTGTTTTCTTGATTAGCATACAAAGTGACCCCAGGAGGAGTTCATTTCCGGCTCCAGTAACCCGTGTTGCCGCAGGATGTTAACAGGAAACTCCTTTGGCCTGCACAGCCCACTCCTGAGTCATTAACAGCCCCCGGGTTTGGATGGAGCCGGTCCTAATTCTTCAACTGAGAATTCTTTGCTCCACTAAGTTCAATCCATGTTGGAGCTATTAAAATGTCTTTAGTGCTTAGTCTGAAATTACCTCCTTTCACACATCTCCCCCATTACATAGATCTATAGCCCTTTGGAAAATGAACTGCTTTTTCATGGTGGCAGTGGAGCTTCTGTGATTTTAATATTATACAACTAGAGGCCCGGTGCATGACATTCGTGCACTCGGGGGCGGCGGGGGCGGGGGGATGTCCCTCAGCCTGGCCTGCACCCTCTCGCAGTCCGGGAACCCTCAGGGGATGTCCGACTGATGGCTTAGGCCACTGCACTCACCAGCCATGAGCCTGGCTTCTGGCTGAGTGGTGCTCCCTGCATTGAGCGTCTGCCCCCTGGTGGTCAGTGCACATCATAGCGACCGGCCATTCAGTCAATTTGCATATTAGCCTTTTATTATATAGGATGTGTCTTCATGAATCAGCCATGCAGCTCTAAGCTAGATGACAAGTCAATATAAACAGAAGTTGTGTCTCACTCCTGCCTGTGGAAAGTGCCCAGAAATGGCCAGGATAGTATCAAGAGGATGGCTGTGCCCGCACTCAAGAACACGGCAGGCTTAAGTGAGATACTTAATATTCATCTGCTCTTCATTGCAATAACATCAATCGTGCCCGATTCTCCTGATGTTAAGGCATATGTTCTGCATGCCATCTATACTTGCAGTGGAATTTCATTGTAATTGAGCACTAAATGATGTCCATTTATGGCAAAGTGGTTCTGGGATTTTTTTTTTTTTTTTTTGGGGAACAAATGGGTTTTAGTAGAATAGGAGATCCCAGATTTATCTCCAAGTCTATATTAGACTCCTTATGATCTAATCGGCATCGACTGTCTTTACTGTATTATTTCCAGTCAGTTCATAATTTCCCCGTGCTGAACAAATGATGATTTATTTGGGATGAAGCAAGACACTGCTTTATGGAGGTGATTGATTATTTTTATTGATGTTGATTTGCAAAATAGCTTCAAAAATCATCCCAATCATCCCTGTTGTTGTCATCTTTTTTTTTGAATCCTCACCTGAGGATATTTCTTCCACTGGTTTTTAGGGAGAGTGGAAGACAGTGAGAAACATTGATGTGAGAGAAACACATAGATTGGTTGCCTCCTGCATGAGCCCTGACCAGGCCTTGGGCCCAGGGAAGAGCCTGCAACCAAGGTACGTGCTCTTGGCCAGAATCCAACCTGGGACCCTCTGGTCCGCAGGCCGTCGCTCTACCCACTGAGCCAAACCGGCTGGGGCCTTGTTGGTGTCGTTATGAATGGCTGTAGAATTATAAGGGGAATGACTTGTATCGTTACAGTAACAGCAAGACCTCACTGAGTGCTTAGCGTGTAGTCAACACCCCATGAATGCTGACACGTTACATTCATGATCTCGTTGACCTCGCGGTAATGGAATAAATCCGGTGACCATGTGTATTCTAGTCCAGTGAGCTGGGCAACAGAGGTTAAGGGATTTGTCCTGCTGAAGAGAGGCAGAGTAGGGGTTGAATTCCGATCCTCCAGGCTCAGGCCTGAAGGTCTGAACTTTCAGCCACCGAACCGGACGTCTGGTGCCGTGAGATGCTTGTACTTGTAAGTGGATGGAGAAGCGATGGACCCCTGGGCTGGTGAGAAATGCCTGCGTGTTTCTTTACCACAAGCAGGTCGTCTTATTAAGAGACCTCACAAGCAATCTCAGTGATTAAGGGATAGCTATATGTTCTTCCTTTAAGCTCAGGGATGCTGGGAGCGGATGGTTAGGGGAAATATTACCCGAAAACGAGACCCAGCATGATTCCACGAAGCGAATAGCCTGTAAACCAAAAAATTGCACGTCTATGTTTGCGTAGAAGAAGTTTCGGCAGACATGCAGCGGTGGCTGGTTAACCCCGGGGTTCGAGTGTGTGTCAGGGGTTCGAACATGTGGTCCACAGTCCTCATGCTCCGTTGCTGGCTGTGGGACACCCCAAGGGAAGGGGCCAGCCCAGCTCTGATGCTAGCCAGCCCATGACCTTGACGGAGCATGCTGACTTTTCTCATGTGCTAAACGAAGGGGTTGGGTTGAATTCAAGACTTTCAAATGCATTTCGATTGTCTTGCTGAGAATGCAGAATCCTACTACGCGGAACAGACAAAAGCAGGCCATCTCTTCTACTTATTTTTTTAAAATATATAATATATTTGTACTAGAGGCCTGATGCACGAAATTTGTGCAAGAGTAGGCCTTCCTTCCCCCGGCTGCCGGCACCAGCTTCCCTATAGCACCCGGGACCCGGGCTTCCCTTGCAACCCCGGCTTCCTCCAGAAGGATGTCTGGTCTAATTAGCATATTATGCTTTTATTATTATAGATTGATTTCAGAGAGCAGGGGAGAGGGAGAGAGAGAGAAACATCAACGATGAGAGAGAATCATGGATTGGCTGCCTCCTGCACGCCCCCTACTGGGGATCGAGCCCATAACCCAGGCATGTGCCCTGACTGGGAATCGAACCGTGACCGCCTGGTTCCTAAGTCGACGCTCAACCACTGAGCCACACCGGCTGGGCCAGACCATCTCTCCTTGAAGTAGGCACCTCCTCTCCATTTGGAAACCCTTTGGACCTCCTTGGGAGCCACCCGAGGCCCCCATAGCTGTCCCAGGTCACGTGTAGAAAACTTCTGGACTAGCTGCTCCCTAAATAAAGCTCCTGCTAACTCAGCTTCCGTCCCGCCATATCTGGAGGCAGAGCACACCGGAGCGACTGGTCTGCTTTCATGTTGAGAGCTCTGGGGACTGAGCGTCTGCTGATGGAAGCTCTGCTTCTCTGCTCGGCGCTTGCTCACCGTGGCCTCCTTTCTCACCACGGCGGGCCCTCCGCCTGGCCCATCACTCAGGTGCCCCCCTCGCTGGCTCTGTCCTCGGCCATTGCTCTGCTGTGGGCCAGCACCACACATCCTATCGAAGCAGAAAATTGTATGTTATAACCCTTGGGATTCCCCCCTCCCTGTCTGCTGTGTAATGTTACCTAAACCGTGTCTTCTAGTTGGTTGTTGTTTTAACGCTGCTCCACGTGCACGGAGAAGCTGTGGATTCCTGTGTGAGGTGCCGTGTGTGTCCAGGGTGGTGGGTGTATGTGGGTGGCGTGTGCTTTTGGTCTCGTGGGAGGGGAACCGTGTTGCTCACTCCCTTGTGCTCTTGCTTTACGCCAATCCAGGCAGTGATGGGCGTGGAGGATGAGTGAGCCATGCGGCCCTAACCTCCAGGGGGGTGCAGTCTCTGGGGAGACATGTGCCTGAGCCCCGGGGAGCTCCCTGAGCGACTGAAGCAGCAGAAAGGAGGCAGTGACCACTCACCCACCCCGGGAACTGGAGACGTATCACAGGCAGAGAAGGGACGCGTGTGTGTGTGTGTGTATGTGTGTGTGTGTGTGTGTGTGTGTGTGTGAATGAGTGTGGGAAGGTTGTGTGCATTGGATATGTGAAGGGGGATGTGTGTGTTTTGTTTTTTGGGGTGTTATATGTGCGTTGTTACGTTGTCTTATGTGTGTGGGGATTGTGGTGCGTATGGAGTAGTTGTGGGTGTGTGTGGTGGGGTGTGTGTGTAGTGATGTGGGGAATGTTGTGAAGGAGTCTGTGTGTGAGTGTGTAAGGGCTGTGGGTGGGTATGTATGGGATTGAGTGTGGGTGTTTTGGGGGGTTTATGTGTGAGGGGCTGGGTGAGTGTGTAAGGGTTGTGGGTTTGTGTGTAAGGGACTGTGTGTGGGTGTTCTGGGGTGGGTTTATGTGTGAGGGGCTGTGAGTAAGGGTGTGGGTTTGTATAAGGGGTTGTGTGTTGGTGTTTGGGGGGTATGTGTGAGGGGCTGGGTGAGTGTGTAAGGGTGTGGGTTTGTGTATAAGGGGTGTTTTGGGGGTTTATGTGTGAGGGACTGTGAGTGTGTAAGGGTGTGGAAGTGTGTATAAGGGGTGTTTGGGGTTATGTGTGAGGGGCTGGGTGAGTGTGTAAGGGTGTGGGTGTGTGTATAAGGGGTGTTTGGAGGTTATGTGTGAGGGGATGTGAGTGCATAAGGGTGTGTGGGGGGATGTGGGTGGCCATTGATGGGCGTGAGCGAGTCCCGTAAGACAGAAAATCACGTGGCTAGGGGTGGAGCAGTGACCAGCACAGCGCACTGGGGGGGTGGTGACTGTTGAGGAGCAGAAGCTGGAAGAGTGGGGGTTGGGGTCGTGCTGAGGTGTGTGGTCTCCACCCTGTCAAGTTGCAGAGTCACACAGACAAGCAGCAGGTCCTCCGCCAGCCAGTCCTGGGTGGCGTCCAGTACAAGATGGGCATCTAGGGAGCAGCGGGGCTCTGCCGTCCATGCTGACGCCTCAGACACTACACCCTCCTCCCCGCTCGGAACCGTCACGTAGATACATGCCATCCATCAGGTCTCCGCAGTAAAGAGGTTAATAAGTTTACGCTGGATAATTGAAAGCCATATTGGTGATTAAAAGGACCTTATATATCAGTTTTCTGGGTCACCAGCGAAGTCTTCTCAATGGCCAGCAATAAAACACAGCCCGTGGCTGGCTAGACAGGGCGACAGTCAGGCGTTAAATTGTGTAGGAAGCCCGACAGCCGCTTCCCTCGCGGTGGCCGGCCTTTCACTTCGAACGGGAGGCCGTGGAAATCTGTGGTTTGAGCCCTGACCGGTTTGGCTCAGTGGATGGAGCGTCGACCTGTGGACTGAAGGGTCCCAGGTTCAATTCCGGACAAGGGCATGTACCTTAGGTGCAGGCACATCCCCAGTAGGGAGTGTGCAGGAGGCAGCTGATCGATGTTTTTCTCTCATCGATGTTTCTAACTCTCTATCCCTCTCCCTTCCTCTCTGTAAAAAATCAATAATATATATATATTTTTAAAAAAGAAATCTGTGGCTTGTGTGTGTGTCAAGCCCACGTGATGCTTTGGGGTCCTCTCCTGCCCAAAGTAAGGGAGCTAGACAGCCCCCCCCAAAAGGGACACCCTTGGCTCCGGGGCCCCGGGTTAGTGTAATCATTCATGTCCCATGCACTTGGCACTAGCAACGCTGAGCCGACTCTCTCACAGCGAGATCGTGGCTGGGGCGTGGCACGTGCGGGCCATCCTGCTCGGAATGAAGGATTCAAAGAGGAAGTCGACCCGTACGTGGTGCGGAGCGGGATCCACATTTATTGATTCCCCTAGATCAGCGGTTCTCAACCTGTGGGTCGCGGCCCCTTTGGGGGTCAAACGACCCTTTCACAGGGGTCGCCTAAGACCATCAGAAAACACATATATCATTACATGTTGTTTTTGTGATTCATCACTATGCTTTCATTATGTTCAATTTGTAACAATGAAAATACATCCTGCATATCAGATACTTACATGACGATTCATAACAGTAGCAAAATGACAGTCATGAAGTAGCAACAAAAATAATTTTGTGGTTGGGGGTCACCACAACATGAGGAACTGTATGAAAGGGTCGCGGCATTAGGAAGGTTGAGAACCACTGCCCTACAACGTCGCTGGAGCATGTCTTTGTGATTTATATCCGCGAGAGGTCGCTAGGATATGTGCACCGTCAAACCCAAGGTTAGTGACAGGAAAACTGAGGCTTAGAAAGTGAGGGTGAATTGCCCAAGGTCATGGCTATTCAGCCAGGGGCACAGACAGTGTTCAGGCCTGGGTCTGCCCGACCCCACATGCAAGCAATTCTGCCATCGAGTTATGTGGTTTTTGCTCCTGGTGTCATGGGGAACTGGCTGAAGGCACAGGAACAGCAACAGCGATAAAAGGTTTATGGGTAGCCCTAACCGGTTTGGCTCAGTGGATAGAGCGCCGGCCTGTGGACTGAAGGGTCCCAGGTTCGATTCCAGTCAAGGGCATGTACCTTGGTTGCGGGCACATCCCCAGTGGGGAGTGTGCAGGAGGCAGCTGATCAATATTTCTCTCTCATGGATGTTTCTAACTCTCTATCCCTCTCCCTTCCTCTCTGTAAAAAATCAGTAAAATATATTTTTTTTAAAGAAAGGTTTATGGGTTGGTTCTGAGCTTGTGTAGGGACATGCAGGCTTGGGTAGTTAGCGGGTGGGTGGGTGGAAGCAAGGTTGCTGAATTACACAAAACACACACTGTGTGTGAGGGAAGTGAGGCCTCCTGGTGTAGCACGAGGCAGCAGGAAGTGCTGAGAGAGCTCGTCTCCCCGTTTTTTTCCAATTGTATTGATTAATTGATTGATTTGAGAGAGAGAGAGAAACATTGATTAGTTTTGCTTTTTTTTTAAAAAAATGTGTTTTTATTGATTTCAGAGAGTAAGAGAAAGGGAGAGAGAGATAAAAACATCAGTGAGGAGAGAGAATCATTGATCAGCTGCCTCCTGCATGCCCCCCACTGGGGATCGAACTTGCAACCCGGACATGTGCCCTGACTGGGAATGGAACCGTGACCTCCTGGTTCACAGGTTGACACACTGGCTGGGCTCTTCTGCTTATGTATGCATTCACCAGTTAATGTTTTTATGTGCCTTGACTGGGATTGAACCTGCAACCTTGGCTTATCAGGACAGTGTTCTAACCAACTGAGCAACCAGGCAAGAGAGCCTGGTTTCCAAATTTTGGAGGCTGCATAAAGGTAGATGGAAATGAGACTGGGAGGAGGAGGTGAGGGAGGGGCATTTGTTTCCAACTCTCGGTATTATTCCTTAAGAGAGACCCCATAAAATGCCATCACCTCTAGAACCTGCTCAAAAGAAATATGATTACAGGGTTTATAGCAGTAAAGAATCATAGTTATTGTATATACTAGAGGCCCAGTGCACAAATTCACGCATGGGTGGGGTCCCTCGGCCTGGCCAGAGATAGAGGCTGATTGGGGCCCTCCAGCTGGGGGGAGGGACCATGGGAGCTTAACCAGCCGTGGGAGGTTGGCTGTGGGAGCACATTGACCACCAGGGGGCAGCTCCTGCATTGAGCGTCTGCCCCCTGGTGGTCAGCGCACATCACAGCTACTGGCCGGTCGTCCTGCCATCTGGTGGCAACGGTAACTTAGGCTTTTATATATATAGATAAGTATGAATTCGTGGGCTTCTACTCAGAAATACTGCTAGATATAGTGGTCACTATCTTTTCTTCAACACTTGAATGTGTCTGATTTTGCCCCATTAAGAAGGAGAGGAATTAAGGTTGGAAGTCTTGTAGTCTTTTTTGTTGTTGCTGTTTCTCTAATTCCTTGCCAAGTTCTGGCATCATCTCACGGGACAGGCACCGTGCTGGGATGAGAGAGAGAGTGTCTGAGTGTGTGTGTGTGTGGGGGGGGGGGGTGTATTTAGGGGTTGGGAAGATTTATATAATCATTCTATTGGGGCTCTACAAGGCCTTCCAATAACAGATGATTCCAAAGTTTGAATTACTCAGTTACTTTCTTCAAAGGCAGGTGATTTACAGGTGAAACAAAGAAGGGCATCTTGCCACGTGAAGCTGAGGCGTGATTCAAATTACAGGACGGCACATCCATTTCCAAGGTGGTGTTTATCGAGTTTCACCACAGGTATCTTTTTTTATACGGCAGGGCCTCTAGAGCAGTGGTTCTCAACCTTCTGGCCCTTTAAATACAGTTCCTCATGTTGTGACCCAACCATAAAATTATTTTCGTGGCTACTTCATAACTGTCATGTTGCTCCTGTCATGAATCATCATGTAAATATCTGATATGCAGGATGGTCTTAGGCCACCCCTGTGAAAGGGGCGTTCGACCCCCAAAGGGGTCGCGACCCACAGGCTGAGAACCGCTGGGCTAGAGCAAAGCGGCAGAAAAAGGGACAGATCGGGGAGCCCTCTGCTCACTGCCCTTGTACCCCAACCCCCTTCACAGCACAGCCTGGTCCATTCTTCCCCCCGATCCCTCTCCTTCGTGCCTTACTGAACACTCCACAAATGGGCTGCGGGCCGCTTACCTGTCGAAACTCCCACCTGGGCACGTGCAGGTGACTGGGATGGGTGGATGCCCAGAAGGGCTTACCTCAGTGCGTGAATGCCGTGTTCAAGTTCAGTTGTCTGTGGGGTCATCTGTGAAGTCTGGACATTTATGACCTTTTAATCGAAGGATAGCCTTACGTTTCGTTCTACGTCCAGTGAAAAGGGACCAGGGACAGGTTGAAACGGAGACCACTGTCAATGTTTGCAAGGCTTTGCTTGCAGAAGCTGCAGACAGCTTCTCTTTTCCAAACAATAGGAACAAACAGAATTGCTTGGCTATGCAGTAGAAAGGGTAAGCAGTATTATTGACACCCAGATTCGAGATTTTAAAAAATCCCAGAGTCCCAGCTGGTCTAGCTCAGTGGTTAGAGCATCAGCCAGTCCCGGGTTGGATTCTGGTCAAGGGCACATGCCCGGGTTGCAGGCTCGATCCCCAGGAGGGGGCGTGCAGGAGGCAGCCGATCCATGATTCTCTCTCATCATGGATGCTTCTCTCTCTCTCTCCCGCTCCCTTCCTCTCAGAAATCAATAAAAATATATTTTTAAAATATCCCAGAGATTTAAGAGCCACTAAGTAATTAACACCTGCAGGTCGCACAGTGGGAGCGTGTGAACTGCTCTCTTTGTTCTTGGAAGCAGTGTCTTCTTGCCCAGAGCATAACCGTCTGGTTAACCTGGCCCATAATTCAAAAGAGTTTTTTTATTTATTTATGGGAGAGCTTGCTTGATTTTTTTTTTTTTTTATCGTTTGTCAAATTAGCCGGATAATCACCTAATGGATACTTTCCACTTTGCACGCTGACCTCACTTGAATGTAGAAGAAATTATAAAACGATTTCTCCTGCCAATTACGAAAGAAAGCAGACCTCATTCACCTATGGCTGAAGCGCTCAGTCTACAAATGGGGACGGGAAGGTTTCTGTGTTCTTTTTATATTGGACATAAATTCACCTCCACAAAGGCAAGGCGGCCTGTTTGGTTCAACTCCTATTAAAATGCCTTCAAGAGCCCGGACAGTGTGGCTCAGTGGTTGAGCGTCGACCTATGAACCAGGAGGTCAGAGTTTGATTCCCTGTCAGGGCACATACCTGGGTTGTGGGCTCGATCCCCAGCAGGGGCCGTGCAGGAGGCAGCTGATCAATGATTCTCTCTCATCATTGGTTTCTCTCTCTCTCTCCCTCTCCCTTCCTCTCTGAAATCAATATTTTTAAAAATGCCTTAATAAGAAAGCATTCCCTTCCCCAAAGTCTATTTGCACATATTTCCAACTGAACGAAAGAATATGAGACATAGATTCCTTTTTAAACCCACAAGCGAAGCCTCCTCTCTACTTAACGTCGAACAAACCTGGGTTGACTTCTCCCATAAATTCCGGAACAGAAGGGTATAAATTGAGCATCGGAAGGACGCTGCCTTTTCTGAAAGTGATGTCTCCTTGCCTTAATGGGTTTAGCTGTGGCAGGAGGCAGAGGCGAGCTGTCGGAACGGAATCTTTGACTGATTATGCATTTTTTTCCCTATTCATACGAGATAGATTCATCATCCCCAATTTGTCAAACTGGCGAGGTGCCAATTAATTACACCCGGCGGAGCTTGGCTGGTGCTGTGCCTGTGTCAGCCCTAATCTAGTGCCTCATTTGCAGGTGGCCCAATGACGAGGTATCAGAGGTGGCGTTGCCTTGGCACTTACCGTGATGGATGCCCCCGCGGGCGGCGTGGCCGGTGGCGGAGGCGGCGCGGTGGGCGCCTCTCTCCTCGGGGCCCGAGGACTCTCGGCTCCCGCACTAATTTGAGGGCTCATCTGTATAGCGGATGCCGTCCTCCTGTCTGTCCTTCATGGCTGCACTGAAGGCTCTCCCTGACACCCAGGCCGTTGAAATATCTCCTCGGGTCCCACATTTCTGTCATGTTTGTCCTTGCCAAACAGAAAGAAGGCCGCTCGTCCTCGAGCTGAGATTTCGAGGTCTTTCGCAGCTGAGGGGCGCTGGAGGAGAAGCCACAGCAGGGCGGACGCCAGGCATGTTTATGACCGTGTCTGTGTGTGCTGCTTGCGTGGTTCGTGCCGTGTGCAGGCCACGCCACGCTCTGGGACTACGGAGACTTTGCTTTCGTGCTTCTTAGTCTACCAGGCAATGATCTGCTAACAACTAGGAAGTGAGGTGACGCCCCCTGGATGTCAGGGTGCACCCTCTGGTGCCTCAGGAACTCATGTTTGCTGAGTGAGCAGAGCCATGGGCTAGGCCAGTGGTCGGCAAACTCATTAGTCAACAGCCAAATATCAACAGTACTTCTTCCAAACAGACTCACCCAGGCCGAAAACCGACTTCTGCACACGGGCCACGAAGTTTCAATCGCACTGCACGTGGGCCCACACGTGGTATTTTGTGGAAGAGCCACACTCAAGGGGCCAAAGAGCCGCATGTGGCTCGCGAGCCGCGGTTTGCCGACCACGGACCTAGGGGAGTGGGAGATGGGAGGAGCCAAGGCGAGATAGACCCCTCCCTTCTCGCTGTCACAGATGCTCTCTGCTTCCCTGCAGGGAAGTCCCACTGCTAAGTGAATGTGTGTGCTGAGCCACGGGCTGTGTCTGTGGCCCACAGTGTGGCAGGGACCTGTGTCTGTGGCCCACAGTGTGGCAGGGACCTGTGTCTGTGGCCCACAGTGTGGCAGGGATCAGTGTCTGTGGCACACAGTGTGGCAGGGACCTGTGTCTGTGGCCCACAGTGTGGCAGGGACCTGTGTCTGTGGCCCACAGTGTGGCAGGGACCTGTGTCTGTGGCCCACAGTGTGGCAGGGACCTGTGTCTGTGGCCCACAGTGTGGCAGGGATCAGTGTCTGTGGCACACGGTGTGGCAGGGACCTGTGTCTGTGGCCCACAGTGTGGCAGGGACCTGTGTCTGTGGCCCACGGTGTGGCAGGGACCTGTGTCTGTGGCACACGGTGTGGCAGGGACCTGTGTCTGTGGCCCACGGTGTGGCAGGGACCTGTGTCTGTGGCACACAGTGTGGCAGGGACCTGTGTCTGTGGCTCACAGTGTGGCAGGGACCTGTGTCTGTGGCTCACAGTGTGGCAGGGACCTGTGTCTGTGGCCCACAGTGTGGCAGGGACCTGTGTCTGTGGCCCACGGTGTGGCAGGGACCTGTGTCTGTGGCCCACAGTGTGGCAGGGACCTGTGTCTGTGGCCCACAGTGTGGCAGGGATCAGTGTCTGTGGCACACAGTGTGGCAGGGACCTGTGTCTGTGGCCCACGGTGTGGCAGGGACCTGTGTCTGTGGCACACAGTGTGGCAGGACCACAGGGCACCGCATCCCTTGCATCTTGGCTTGACTTCTTTTCTAACTCATGTCACTTTCAAAGCAGAGCATTGGCGTCTTGACCCCGACCTCTGGGGCACTAGGAGGGAACAAAGCCGACTTCTCACCCTCGCAGCCCACACAAAAGAGATCCTCAAAGAGGTCGTCCGTCATGTTAGGGAAAGAATCAAGTCACGTCAAAGATCAGTGTTTTATTTAAAGAAGACTCGAAGGGCATGCATATTCAGCACGTGCGTTCCTTCCCGGTTCTTGCCTATAATGTGTTTTCCAGTTATCAAAGGCATATGCCGCGTTTCCCCAGCATTTTATATACGACTTGTTCCGCAGAAGGTGCCGGCAGCCTAATATGTTTTGCTTGCTTTGGCGCTAACCGTCGTGATGAAAGGATTCGAGTGCAGAGGCGTCCTCTTTCTGGATGAACGTGGAGGTGTTGCCGAAGGGTGCCCCAGGCACCAGGGAAGAAGAAGAGGAGTATTTGTTATTTCTCTCTTTGAACTAACTTTTATGATGCTTCTATTATGTGGCGGGCTCTGCACGAAGCTTGCGGAGAGCTACATAGATGAATCAGTCCCAGCTCTTGTTTTTAAGGAACTTTCTGTCTCATAAAATACCGTTGTTGTTGTTGTTGTTAATCCTCACTCGCTGTTTTTCCATTGATGTTTAGGGAGACTGGAAGAGAGAGGGAGAGACAGAGAGAAACATCGATGTGAGAGAAACACATCGATTGGTTGCCTCCTGCATGTGCCCCGACCAGGGCCCGGCCGGGGAGGAGCCTGCAACCGAGATACGTGCCCTTGACCGGAATTGAACCCTTGACCCTTCGGTCTGCAGGCTGACGCTATATCCACTGAGCAACACCAGCTAGGGTGCTCCCGTGCGGTGGTGGTCAGCGATGGAGGACGGGGCCTCTGACCTCGTTAGTTACACGATGAGGTCACACTGGGGCTGTGCACGTGGCAAGAACAATCCGAGAAAAACGTCAAATCCGGCTGGAGTGGCACAAATAGCAACCCGTCCGTGTGGACAGAGAGACCAACACTCTTCAGTTCATTTTATCCCCTTTGAAGCTTCACGGAGGTGGGGGGTCCGGGGGGTGGGGGGAACCTTCCTCTGATGATAGGAAATGAGAAAAGACAAGAGGAATGGGATCTCTGCCCCAAATCCATCCTTTCAGATGAATGCTCACTAATGGATATTAAAACGGTGGATTAATGGAAGCCTGGTAGACCAGGCGGCCAAACCAAAGGCACTTTCTTTCGACAGCGAGGCAGTGAAAAGAGGCCCAGGGATTAAAGAGCAATTCAGATTGAATTACCCTCTTCGTCAGGAGTGGGAGGAGCAGGGCAAAGAGATGGCAGGTCCACGGGCAGGGGGTGGGGGTGGGGGGGTCCATCCATTCGCACTGCCGTTTGTGACCATATAAATAAGGGACATGTTCCGATTTACCATGCTGGCAGGTTAACCAGACGTGGGTCAGCAGGAGTGTGGGATGCTGGGGGTTTGGATGAGGAGGTGTTGGGAATGATGAGGGGCTTGGATGGAGAGAAATGAGGGAGCCCGCCAGGTGTGCGTTGGCCAGCGGACCAGGGACAGGGGGTATGGGGGTGGTATGCAGTGGAGCGACTTCTGGGTGTATGATTGCAACATTGGTGGTGGTGTTTGTCCTCTTCGGTGCTAGCTTCCCTTTAGCTTCAGGCTCTGGGACAATCTGAATCCAACCAGAGCGAGTTATCTTCACTCTCTGTACAGTGATGAGGGCCGCTGGAATGGAGAGATGCTGGTAGGGCGGCCTACAGAGGTGCACTACAGCCTGCCTGTCGTCACGCCTTTGACCACAGCTTCAAGAGTAACTGCCCCTCTTCCTATAACACTTGAAAGTCTTTTGGGGGGGGAGTCATCCTTTTTTTCTGCCTTCAAGAGTTGGTGGGGGTAGCCACTCTCTTAATCCAGAGAAACCAGAGTTAGTTTTATGGAGAATGAGCTCTAGTTTCTTTTCTCCTTTTAAATAAATTTTTATTGATTTCAGAGAGGAAGGGAGAGGTAAAAACATCAATGATGAGAGAGAATTCACCGATCGGCTGCCTCCTGCACACCCCACACTGGGGATTGAGCCTGCAGCCTGGGCATGTGACCTTGATGGGAATCGAACCCGGGACCTTCCAGTTCACAGGCTGATGCTCTATCCACTGAGCCAAACCGGCCAGGGCTAAGCTCTAGTTTCTAATCTGTAGGACTGAGAGTCTCCTGCTCTATCCGCCCCAACTCTAGGAGCATGAAACTGGCTATGCAACCGAGATCTTTGTGTAGAAGGAAAGGAACTGGTGTTGGTGGAGTATTTGTTATGTCCCCTGTGCTTTATGTACATTTTCATCATGAGATTTTGAAATTAAGACTTTATTTTGAGAAGTTTAACGTTCACAGCAAAATTGAGAGGAGGGATTTCCCACATCCTCCCCCATTATCAGCATCCCCTATCAGAGCGGTGTATGGGCTACAACTGGTGGACCTTCATTGATCTATCATAATCACCCAGAGTCCATAGTTGATGTTAGGGTTCACTCTTGGGGTTGTACATTCTATGGATTTCTACAAATGTGTAATGACATGTACCCACCATTACAGGATCACACCGAGCATTTTCACCATCCTAGAAATCCTCCGTGCTCAGTCTATTCATCGTTTTCTCCCCTCCTCTTAATGAGAATCTATAACAATAAAAGGGTATTATGCTAATTAGACCAAACATCCTTCCGGACGTCCTTCCAGACGACCTTCCGGGCAAAGCTGGGGCTGCGAGGGAAGCCCGGGTCCCGGGTGCCAGAGGGAAGCCGGTGCCGGCAGCTGGGGGAAGGAAGGCCTACTCTTGCATGAATTTCATGGATAGGGCCTCTCAGTTGTATAATGATTTGATGAGTAAATTTGATTAGACATAAAAAATCGAAAACAAGCATCTGATACTCAAATTTGAAAGCCACAGATGCGGCATAGGGTCTCGATGGCTTCTTATGACTAGAACCAAAGTGAATTGGACATCGTATAACTAACCTTTGTCATGTCCAAAGGTTGGTGAATCTGGTATAGAAGGCAAGTCTAGGTGTATAATTGGCGCTGTTAACGTAAAAAAACATTGAAACCTGTAAAGAATTTTTGTGAGTTTATTTGAGCCAAACTGTCGACATATGCCGGGAAGAAGAACCTCAATGAATTGAGATAGTGCTCCGGAGAATGGCAGGGTTACATTCGTATTTATACATGAAATTCATTGGTGACAGATTTAAGGAGGTGGGATTAAGCGAAGTGGGGAAACCTCTGTGATAGGATAAAAAGTAAAATGATGGACACATACTTAGGTGGGTGCAGGATCAATCAACATGATAATGAAGGAATTTGTAGTATCTGCCCTGGCGCCCAGAACATTTGGTTGTGCCCCAGGGGCTCCAGAAAAAGGGAAGTTACAAGTTATCCAGACATTTCAAGGGAATGTTATCTTAGAGGCAAAAAGGCAAATGGGCTCAGTAAGGATCAAAGTTGATCTTGTCAGTGAAGATACTGGCCTAGGACATAACTGCCCACCATAACTGCTTTTAGTCAAAGTTTAATTTCAGACCATCCTTTGTGATTATTTTAGGTCTCTGAGTCTGCTAGGCTGCCATGCAGGCCTCTCCTGAGCTTGTCAGGTCAGCGTGTGGCCCCTTTCGTCCACAGCGCATATATTAGGGAAAGTAGTTATGAGGAGTCCATGTTGGGTTTAATTTTGTGTGTGTGGCAGGAACTGTCCATGCATCGGCAGCTCGTATCTGACTGTAGGAGTTGGGGCTGGAGGGACTCAGGTAACGTGGAATCAACATGCGCGCGTGATGGCGACCTGAGCGAGGGCAGTGACGGGAAGACAGGAGGCAGGAGTCTGGCCCCGCCTTCGCACCCACATAGGCTAATTAGCAAGTCACTTCCCCCATGAAGATGCTCATTCAAGCAGTCACATATTCAGCGTCTTTTACGTACAGCACCGAGGTCAAAGTAATGACCTCTTGAGTCTCTAAAAATAGTCTCATGTTTTATGCTCAGTTGCTGCTGTTTATTTATTTATTTTTTTAAATATTTTTTTACGGATTTCAGAGAGGAAGGGGAGAGAGAGAGAGAGAGAGAGAGAGAGAGAGAGAGAGAGATATCAATGATGATAGAGAATCACTGATTGGCTGCCTCCTGCACCCCCCTAATGGGGATCGAGCCTGCAATCCGGGCATGTGCCCTTGACTGGAATTGAACCAGGGACGCTTCAGTCCCCAGGCTGACGCTCTATCCACTGAGCCACACCAGCCAGGGCCAGTTGCTGCTATTTAGGCGGAGGTGCCGATGGGCGGAGGGACTGGGGAGAGTTGTTCCAGATTACAGTGGTTCTCAACCTTCTGGCCCTTTAAATACAGTTCCTCATGTTGTGACCCAACCGTAAAATTATTTTCGTGGCTACTTCATAACTGTCATGTTGCTACTGTGATGAATCGTCATGTAAATATCTGATACGCAGGATGGTCTTAGGCGACCCCTGTGAAAGGGTCGTTCGACCGCCAAAGGGGTCGCGACCCACAGGTTGAGAACCGCTGTTCCAGAAGCAGGAAAGGGGCGTGACGTTGGAAAAGGGACAAATGCCTGTACGTTTGCTTTGCTGCTGCATTCCCAGTTGTCAGATGGACGGCGGGGGTCTCGGTGAGGCCCCTGGCCGGAGAGTATTCACGGACTCCATGACCTAAACCTCCAGATGGCTCCGTCCTTCACCGAGTCCAGCAGCCCACAGCAGCCCACAGCAGCCCACAGCAGCCCACAGCAGCCGTGCGTGGGACCTGGGCCTGCGCAGAGAGCACTTTTCATCGAGGCCGTGGGAACCCGTTAAGCTGACCTCCGGGGTGGCCAGCCACCTTAAACACAGCGGCCCTGGGGAGCTGTGCAGGGCCCCCGCAGACGTGCAAAGCTGAAGAAATGCTTGTTCGTGGTGGGGAAGGTGGGAGGCGTAGAAAACTGATGAGCATAGCAGTGCGGTCAGGTGGAAATGGAGCAGAATCGTTAACTGGGCGCTTACCTACTAATTTGAGCTGGGATGTCAGCGCAGTATTGCACTTCATGGGCAGCCCGGGTCAGACTTTAATGCTACATCATAAATTACGTAAAGGCACAACACTAACAATTAGGTAATTATGGAGACCCATGCTGTTGCAATTTAACTGGGCAAGTTCAGGACAAACATGACAGGAAGACGGCTTAACCCTCAGACTGCTGGCCCGTCCACTCCCAGAGAGGCACACAGGTACGCGAGATGATGTGGCCAGCCAGGTTTTCAAAGCCTACGGGTTAAAAAAAAAAAAAAGTCCTTGCCAGTAGCAAACCAACTGGACCAGAAGAAATGTTAGAGAAGTGATAATTATATCTTAGGAAAATCCAGCCTTTAAATCCATACCAGCTAATGCCCCCAGGGGGCGGGCTGGGTTCCAGCTCAACTTTAAACTTAAACTTCAAATCAAAGCTAAATTTCTCCCATGAGGAGACTTTCTGTAGATGGAAGGGGTGATGTTTCTATCCCAGGTCCCTCACGTTAATTTATGAGTCAACGTAGGAGATTCGGGGTCCATACTTTATTCTCATGTCATTCTTTAAAAAAAAAATCATCTATTGTTGAAAGCGTTACAGATGTCTTTTTCCCATGACCCCCTCCACCTCACACCCACCGAGGCCTGCTGTTTTCTGTGTCCATGGGTTCTGCATATATGCAAATAAGTTGTTTGGATAATCTCTTCTCACCCCCTCTTACCCTCTTCCTTCTGAGATTCATCAGTCTGTTTCATGCTTCCATATCTCTGGATCTATTTTGTTCATCAGTTTATTTCGTCCATTAGATTCCACCTAGGAGTGAGATCCTGTGATACTTGTCTTCCTCTGACTGGTTGATTTTGCTTAGCATCATACTCTCCAGGTCCCTCCATGCTGCCCCAAAGGGTAAGAGATCCTCCTTTTTCACTGCTGCATAGTATCCCGTGGTGTAAATGTACCACATCTTTTTTTACCCACTCATCTACCGATGGGCATTTGGGCTGTTTCCAGATCTTAGCTATTGTAAATTGCGCCGCTATGAACATAGGGGTGCATACATCCTTTCTGATTGGTGTTTCGGGATTCTTAGGATATATTCCTAGAAGTGGGATCACTGGGCTAAATGGCAGATGTTTTCATGACCTGGGTGCATCATCAAGGTGGTGCTGGTGCTTCTGTGATGGGCGTCATTCATTCACTCATTCATTCATTCATTCATTCATTGGCTTATTTACCAAACAGAGAATCTTGAGTACCTCGTCTGCTGGGCATGCGATATTGACCTCATTAGGTAGACATTTAAATATCTTTCTGGTTTCCCAGTAGAGCCAGAAGCCTTGTGGAGGGTTGGCCCATGTCCTGTGTATATAAGTCCTTTGGTTATTTCTGGGAGAGTTTTGCCTTTACTATCACAGTGTGAGCTTGAGAAGATCCAGAGCTATGCCTTGTGTTCCCTTTACCTCTGCAGCCCCAGCACCAGGAGAGGGGTAGAGTTGAAGAATAGACAGGCCTTTTAAGAACCTCCCTGAAGGAATGACTCATTTTCATCTGGAAAATAAAAATAAAAATGACGGGCAGTTAAATTGAAGTTTTTGGAAATTCCGATTGTCTGACAAATGAAATCATAGGTTCACGTCCCCCAAACAATATTGAAAAGCTGAATTCTGGCTGGTGAACAGTTGGCTATTAAATACCGATCTGCTTCGATCTTGTTCCCAGAAAGACACCGTGTGACCAGCCCTAGTGCATGCAGCTGAGATGACGAAGATTGTAGAATCAGGGGCCATGGGGTTTAAAAAGGTAGGATTCATGGGGAGCTGAATCTTGAATCCCTCCCTTTTATGTATAAGAGAGTGGGTTTTCCCTCCGAGACCTTGGGGCATGAGGGCCTAGATTGGGAGGGATGTAGCTCAGGGCTGTTCTATGAGCCATGATATTCCAAGGGCTTTGAGCAGGAGAGCTACATGCTAAGATTTATGTTTTATGGAGCTTACCCTCACACGTATGTGGGGAGATGTGTTAGGTCAGGGCATCTCAATCTTGGTGTTACGGACATTTTGGACTCACGATTCTTTGTTGCGGAAGCTGCCCTGTGCCTTGTGGGTTGTTGATATTACAGCATCCTTCGTCTCTCCCAACTAGCTGTCAGTAGTACCATCCCAGCCTCCAGTTGTCACAACCACAAGCTGTCTCCTATGCCAGGGTTCTTGTCTCAGCATCTAGAAAGGTTCAGGAATCTGGAAATGGCTGTGTGTAGATGTTAAATAGGAATCCAGAGATTAATAAAGGGTCCGGAGACAAAATATAATTTTGAAAGGCATTGGGGGTCAGAAAAGCTTAGCTAAAGGAGCTAAGTTTTAAGGTCTCAAGTCTAAGGCCTTAGGTTTTCTCCTCGTCCCCAGGACCCCATGCTTTTTATTAATACAACTTGTCCTGAGGCAAGGCAGAGATATACACAAAGGGTATACAGAAGCATTGTCAGAATGGGGGAATTAGCCTACGGCTGTTCAGGTGTTTGGCCAGTAGGAGGCAATGACATGTAGATTAAGATGCCTTTTAGCTGTCTGGCAGCCAAGCAATTATCCCTTTTCGGGTTTGGGGAAATGCCCTCAGCCATTTCCAACAGGTGACTCCATGTGTGACTCAACCCTGTTGAGTCCCCAAGTCTCATCAACCTTTTGATGAAACTCTTGAAATTATGACATGCTGGCATTGGTCTCCGGCAGTCTCCAGAGTAAATGTCTTCTGGTGTGTGTGTGTGTGTGTGTGTGTGTGTGAGTGTGTGTGTGTGTGAACTTGACCTTGATTGAGAACCCTTGTTTCAGGAAATGAGATAATAGGATAGCCTGAACTGCATGGAAGATAAGGGTAGACGTGTGGGCCGGAGGGCGGCAGGTAGAGTGGGCAGATCATGGGTGTAAGGTGACTATGAAGAGGGAGGAGACCGGAAGGGGAAGCTCAGGTTCGGGGATTTGGCGAATAGAAGCGGTGGGTGGTGTGACCCCTGGGTGGTGGGCCGAACAGTGGTTTTCCAGGGAACACGATGAGTTTCAGTTTGGAAGGGCTGAGTCGAAAGGGCCTGGGGCGAGGTGGGTGGGGGCGGTCGTCCAAGCGGGTATCTCATGGGAATGAGTCTAGGGCTCAGGTGAGCCTGGCAAGGCTCTGGAGTTGGGGGGCCATTTGAGAGCAGCTGTCCTGTAGCCAGTGATGCCCCCTCTCCGCCCCACTGATAGCATTGTGAGTGGAGCTGTGCATATGGGGTGCCCGAGCATACGTGGTACTTGCTAAAGTGGTACAGGGGTGTGTGGCCGATGCCCGAGGCTCAGAGTTCCCGGGCCACTGACGAGGGCCGGCCACCCTCCTGGAGAAAGATCGCCACGGCTTCCCGGCTAAGGAGGGGTGGCCCCTGCCAGGCTGACCTCCCTGCTCCAGGCCCCGAAGTGCTCCTTAAGACACGGCTGAATGGTCAAAGCCATTACTCTCGCTGTGATTTGTAAGGGCTCTCTAAGGCTTTAGCGGGGGGGCCGGCGTTTGTTGGGATGAAAGGTGACTTTTAAAAAGTCAGTAATTATACTTCCAGCGAAAAAAATGTGTCTTTGGCACAGAGCGTAACTATAGTGTACAGGGCTCCCAAGAATTCACTCCTGGACAGGGCTTATATTAATCATAGTTTCAATGCCCAGAGAGCAGGTTCTCAGTCGTTAACCATCCTCTCCCCCCTCCTTACACCCTGGGCCTTGTAATCAAAAGAAAGACACACCCTTCACTATAGCAGGGCCGCGGTGCTAAATAAAAAATTATAGTGATTACGCGCGCGGGCTTCAGACCGAGCCGGGTCGCGTAATAACACATCTGGTAACCCCCATTAAAGGACTGAGTTATGTGCAGCTTGTGTTTTAATTAGCCCGTGATCAACAAAGAATCAAAGGCCACTCTGCCCGGGTGGCTTTTATATTTACGACGGCCTTCACCTGTGCTCAGATGCAGGTTTATGACGTGTACAAACGCGGAGGGTTCTAGTCCTGCCGTGACTAGACCGGTCACTGTAATAGGCCAGTTAGGACGCTGGGGTTTCAGCACCAGCCAGATGTTTGCAACGGCCTGCGGAGCTGCTGGGCTGCTTGGTGCACAGAAATGTTGGGGACAAGCACAGTGTCTCCCCACAATGGATTTGGTAGCCACACTCGGGGTCACTAGGGCTTCTTCCTCATTTGTGAAAATGGTCAGAAAAAAGAATGTGTGTTACCTTCTGAGTTGAGACCTAACTCTTCCCGAATGGTGAGAAAGGTTACAGATCCAATGAGAAAATATTGAAAAATATGTATATATATATATATATATACTAGAGGCCTGGTGCACGAAATTTGTGCTTGGGCAGGGTCCCTAGGCCTGGCTGGTGATCAGGGCTGATCGGGGCCTTCCTTTGTTCTGTGCCGCCCCTGGTGGCCAGTGCACATCATAGCAAGCGATTGAACTCCTGGTCTCCCAGTCAAACTCCCATGGGGACAATTTGCATATTAGCCTTTTATATATATATATATATAGATATTTGTTGATTTCAGAGAGGAGGGGGAAAGAGAGAGAGAGAGAGAGAGAGAGAGAGAGAGAGAAAGAGAGAGAGAGAAACATTGATGAGAGAGAAACATTGGTCGGCTGCCTCCTGCATGCCCCCTACTGGGGATCGAGCCTGCAATCCCGACATGTGCTCTGACTGGGAGTTGAATCAGTGACCTTTTGGTTCATGGGTTGACGCTCAACCACTGAGCCACGCCATCTGGGCGAGGAAACATTTTTATAGGAGAGGAAGTTCAGCCCATAGACAGCTGCCCCAGCCCACCTTCCCAGCTGTAAGTCATCCTATATAATAAAAGGGTAATATGCAAATTGACCCTAATGGCAGAACGACTGGAAACAACTGGTCACTGTGACACGCACTGACCACCAGGGGGCAGATGCTCAATGCAGGAGCTGCCCCCTGGTGGTCAGTGCACTCCCACAGGGGGAGCTCTGCTCAGCCACAAGTTGGGCTGATGGCTGCAAGCATAGCAGCAGTGGCAGGAGCCTCTCCCACCTCCTTGACATCCCCCAAGGGCTCCTGGGCTGCCAAAAGGATGTCTGACTGCCAGCTTAGGCCCGGTCCCCCGGGGAGTGGGCCTAAGCCGGCAGGTAGACATCCCCCAAGGGGTCCCGGACTGTGAGAGGGCGCAGGCCAGGCTAAGGAACCCTCCCCCGAGTGCACGAATTTTCATGCACCGGGCCTCTAGTTTTGATATAAAATCTTCAGAACTTGAATGATCTCCCAGGTATGTTCCAGCTCCGTGATTCTCAGGTAAAAGACTCATTAGGTATGTCATGTCCAAGGTTATCTGAGCATTTCACTCACTGGGCTTGAGACGTGGGTCTGGAATGAGTGCTCTGCAGTGACCCTGCTCTGTTCGGCCCCTCAGAAAGCTCACCACACCTTCCTGTCTGGGGATTTGGTGCCAGTTCCCAGTATAGGGGCTTGATTCAGATTTAGCTCCATTTCTCTTCCTTTCAAGAACTTAAAAAAAATCCCTGTGTTTTGAAGTGTCCTATCCATGCAGAAAAATGCAAAAATATTAACATGAGCACACTTTGTTAACCCTCATCGATGTCAAGAACTAGAAAATCAACAGCACCCCAGAAACTGCTGTAGGGTCCCCTGAATCGCGTTCCTTGTTCCCCCAAAGTAAATGCTCTTTTGCGCCTGACTTCTCTCACTCACCATTGGTGAGATTCATCAACGTGCCTGCCTATAGCTGTCGTTCTTTTATTAAAATCGCCGTGTAGCATTCCTTCATGTGAATACATACCAGTTTATCTACTATTTTACTGCTGATGGAAATTCATTGTGTCCAGTTCGAGCCCATTATGAAGAAAGAAGTGGACATTCTTGTACGTGTCACTTAACACACATGGGCAAGCATTTCTATTATATACTTGTCCCGCTGACTTGCGATATGGCCTCTGACAAGTCATTCAGCGTCTTCGGATCTATTTCCTCCTCTTTGAAAAATGGTAATGAAATCCACCTCGATATCTGCTCTCTATTGTGTCTCCACCCCGCTGTTTGGGGCTATAGCTGAGCTGGTTATCGTCTACCATCTCGCCATTCTTTCCTGTTCTTTCTGCTGGTTTCCTCCGTGTAAGCACGTGGTCCCAGTGAGCTAGCTCCTTGACATCAGGCGAGCCATGGTGAATTCTCCCTTTAGACCAGTAGTTCTCGGTGCGACTGCTGGGTCTGTAGCATCGGCGTGACCTGGGAACTTAGGGATGCACATTCCCAGGCCTCTCCCAGGGCCACGGGACCAGGGACCGGGTTTGGATTGGAGCCAGCACTCTGCATCTTAACAAGCCATCTGGGGACTTATGACGCCCCCTGTGGGGCGTGTGCCAGGGCCAATTTGATGTTTAAGGGGGGCAATTTGAGAATGAGTTATTAACAGTGAATTTTTTTGCATTTCTTATGGTTCTGGGGGCCTCACAGACAGTCTATAAATATATACTGTGACATTTATGCATTTCAGTTCTCTGTTATACATTTTGAAGCTTTATTTGCTATTTTTGCATGTCACTTCCTATTATTTTTTTTTAAACAATTTCTTAGCGATTTCTTCCTCAGTCCTTCCGCTGTCATTTTCCTTCTTTTATTTTTCTCTCTCGGGGTGCCATGTTCTTTGGAAGCTTGTTTAGACCAAGTTCATGGCCTTTGAGGCTTCCTCCGTGTGAATGGGAGCTCCGTGTGAATGTCTTTTTGAACAATAAGAATTCTATGTGGGGGAAGGCATCAGGATGTTAGAGATGCTTAGGTGGGGCGTGGCCACAGAAAGGTCGGGAACCACTGGGCTAGACACTTGAGAAGAGCAATTAGGTCCATCCAAGCTTCCAGGTGACCTCTTCTCACAGTAAAACGTATGCCCTAGTGCAGTGGTTGGCAAACCGCGGCTCGAGAGCCATATGCGGCTCTTTGGCCCCTTGAGTGTGACTCTTCCACAAAATACCACGTGCGGGCATGCACGTACAGTGTGATTGAAACTTCATGGCCCATGTGCAGAAGTCGGTATTTTGTGGAAGAGCCGGTATTTTGTGGAAGAGCCACACTCAAGGGGCCAAAGAGCCGCATGTGGCTCGCGAGCCGCCGTTTGCCAAGCCGCAGTTTGCCGACCACTGCCCTAGGAGACCCACAGCGGACACACAGACATCAGTTGACATTTCATTGGTCAAAATGAGGCTGACGACATACCTTCCCAGTGACCCGAGGGAAGAGGTAAGAATGTGAACAGCCCAGATGACCGCATGGCCATGAGTCCAACAAACTGGAAAGTTGGAAAGGACCTAACAGGTCATCTGCTCTGGACTTCTTCCTTAGGGAGACACCTTTTCTGCAGTTCATGGACCCCTCCCCATGCTCATCCTGGCGGGAGCGTTGCCGGGGAGGGGCCCTCGCTGCTTTGCAAGGAGGCCAACGTGCTGTGGGCAGTCTTTGTGCACTTGGTTAACGCCTCTGACAGCCCGAGTGTCTGGGACTTGGTCTCCTCCTCTGTGTTTGGTTACGTGGCTCTGATGATGTACCTCACGTGGCTGCGTCTGTTTCCCCTTCTGTACACCTGGGAATATGATTACCCTTTTTAAAAGTCGAATTGAGGATTCCATGAAATGAAATAAGGTCTACAAAGCCCCTGTATGGTGAACATATAATAAAAAACCAAAAGCTTGTTTCCTTCCTCTTCTCCTGTAGGATTGAATGTGAAAATGTATAGAAAAGTGATTATTATACATGTTAAAGAAATAGTCTGTCAGCACAATTAAAAGATGTAACAGTATTTGAGCAGAAGTGATTGTGAAGTTTTGGAAGTCCAGTGGCAAAGATGAATACTTAACCAATTGTTCAATCACATCAGACATTTATTTAAAAACTAGAGGCCCGGTGCACAACATTCATGAACGGGTAGTGTCCCTAGATCTGGCCGGCAATCAGGGCTGATCTGTAGGGTCCTGCAGGGCGATTGGAGGGCTCCTGCTTGCACCTGCCTTGGCTGGCCTGGTGCTGCCTGCTCGCCGGCCCCACCCTTCACTGCCGCCGCCTGTCGGGCCCTGCAGGCAGGGGGCAGCTTCTGCATTGAGCATCTGCCCTCTGGTGGTCAGGGTGTGTCATAGCGACCGGTCGTTCTGCTGTTCGGTTGATTTGCATATTAGGTTTTTATATAGATAGATAGATGGATATTTATCTTTTCTATATTTTCAATTTGTTGCCTGGAATGCACTCATTTCCCCATCTTTTACTCTAAATTCTTCCTATTTTAGTTCCTCCAGTGTTCAATGACAAAAGTAGCCTATGTTTACCCAGATTTTGGTGTTTATCACATGGCATTGCCTATAACTTTACATACCTGGGGGCTATTTTTGAATACCCTTGTGTCCATGCTTGCCTTTGCAAATGAATGAATGGGTAACTTATGGGAAGTGTCTGTCGCTGTCTCTAGCACTTAGTAAGTCCTCAGCATATAGCCACTAGTCTCCTTTCCCCTTGGGTAACCTTGAAGAACACCGGACCGCCAATTCTTACAGTTTAAGTTCAATATGCTAAACAAAATTCAGAAACATGTTGCTTGACAATGTCCTTCATAAAATAGCACCATCATTTCGGACAAATGGCTCAGAGGACACCTGGCTATTCCGTGTGAGTTATGATGATCTAGCAAAGCCATGGCTATTTGAAGAATGGCTAAAGGCATTCAAGAACAGTGGGTAGGCAGAAACTACAACAGGGTCGAGAGAATGCCACACGGGAAGGGGCAAATTCCTTTCTGAATTTTAAACAGAACAGAGGTTGACTTAAAGAGCGCTTCCCTCCAGAAATACTTGTTGAATGATGCAACATTTTACAACTTACTAAATTAATTGGACAATGAATCTGGAGAGCTACACTGAATTACCACTTTGAAAACAAAACCCCAAACAGAAGATACACACTCAGTTCAATGAATTACCTTATACTGTACTAGAGGCCTGGTGCATGAAATCCGTGCACAGGTAGGGCTCTTAGGCCTGGCTGGCGATCAGGACCAATTGGGGCCTTTTGGCTGCCAGCCGGGGCCTCCCTTACCCAGCTGCCAGCTGCTGACTGGGGCCTTCCTTCATTCTGTGCCACCCCCAGTGGTCAGTGCACATCATAGTGAGCAATCAAACTCCCGTCTCCCAGTCGAACTCCCGAGGGGACAATTTGCATATTAGGCTTTTATATATATATATATACTAGAGGCCCGGTGCACGACATTCGTGCACTTGGGGGGGGGTGTCCCTCAGCCTGGCCTGTGCCCACTCCCAGTCATCAGTCAGACATCCTAACGCTGCCGCGGAGACGGGAGAGGCTCCCGCCAATGCCACTGCGCTCACCAGCCATGAGCCCAGCTCTGGCTGAGCGGTGCTCCCCTTGTGGGAGCGCACTGACCACCAGGGGGCAGCTCCTGTGTTGAGCATCTTCCCCCTTTCAGAGGGGAAGGGAGAGGGAGAGAGAGAGAGAAACATCAATGATGAGAGAATCATGCATCGGCTGTTTCCTGCACACCCACTACTGGGGATCGAGCCCGCAACCTGGGCCTGTGCCCTTGACTGGAATCAAACCTGGGACCCTTCAGTCTGCAGACCAATGCTTTAGCCACTGAGCCAAACCAGCGAGGGCCCCTCCCACCTTTACATTCGCTCTGTCCCTCTCCCAGATTCCTGCAGTTGAACTTGTGAAGCTCACCTAGCCGAGGGTGCAACGTCACCGTAGTGTGAACAAGTCACACAGCTGTTGGGAGATCGGGTGTAGGAACCTCACCTCTCAGGCCCAGGCTCTTTCCATGGGCTCCTCCCTACGGTCCCTACAGGGCCCACTGCTCTCCAGTTCACCACGTTGGGCAGAATTTAGTTCAGTCTGGTGTTCAACACACACGACTTCTGTTTTCTGCTCTAAATCTCCAGACGTTTTATGCACCAATAATGTCCACTGTGTACATGGACTGGCCTGGTAATTGGTACGGACCTCCTTCCAGGACCTTCTCCATACAGAGGCCACCTCTTTGGGGCAGACCCACCATCCCCGTCCCTCCCGTCTCGGGGTGAAACCATTGAGTTTTATTTTTTTACTTTTATTTATTTAAAAAAATATTTTTATTGATTTCAGAGAGGAAGGGAGAGAGAGAGAGAGAGATAGAAACATCAGCGATGAGAGCAAATCATTGATCGGCTGCCTCCTGCACACCCTCTACTGGGGATCGAGCCCAAAATCCAGGCACATGCCCTTGACTGGAGTCGAACGTGGGACCCTTCAGTCCGCAGGCCGACGCTCTATCCACCAAGCCAAACCGGCCAGGACTATTTTTTTATTTTTTAATCTTCACCCGAGGATATTTTTCCATTGATTTTAGAGAGAGTGGAAGGGGGAGGGAAAGACAGAAATATCGATGTGAGAGAAACACATTGATTGATTGTCTCCTGCACGAGCCCCGACCAGGGCCCAGGCCAAGGAGGAGCCCGCAACCCGGGCATGTGCCCTTGACTGGAATGGAACCCGGGACACTTCTGTCTGCAGGCCGAGGCTCTATCCACTGAGCCACACTGGCCAGGGTCCACCGAGCTTTAATTAGCCGCAGGCACAGGGAAGCTTGGTGCGATTTTCAGGGCAGCATTTGATGGAGGGGGAATCAGGGAGGTGACGCATCGACTTTGATTAAAGACCTGTGGTGAATCGAGATAAAAACTGACAATTCATTTCTTCCAGACTAGCTCATCTTGTAGCCCAAGCTTGAAGTTGAATTGTCTTCTCATTTGGTTGGTGAGGCAGGGGGAGAGGAAGTGGTCCCCACAATGGAAATGGTAACCCTGAAAAAATTTGCTGTATTTTCTCTCTCAAGTCACGAATATTTCATCGGACATGGACTCATGAGATGACTTAATGGACTTACAATCCTTTCCCAGGTTTTCATCCTAACAGAAGCCCCCACCCGCTTCCTCTCAGGTTCAGTAACACGTTGAGTCCTTGCACTGTGGCTTTCCTCTGGGGAGCCCCGTCCATGTCCATGGTGGATCCTGACCTCCTCTTAAGTCATTTAATGCTGTGCCCACCCTTAAGCCAGTGGGAAAATGCCTCTTTGCAATTAAAACCAAAACCAAAACCAAAACCCCCAAACACAAAACAAAACAAGGAGAAAGCTTGATAGATAGCAACATACATAGAGTAACAAATGTGCTCTGAAAACCAACACAAAAAGTGTGATTCCCACCCCCCTAATTAAGCCGACATCCTCTTTAAAAAAAAGGAAACATGCCCTAGCTGGTTTGGCTCAATGGTTAGAGCGTTGCCTGTGGGCCAAAGGGTCCCGGGTTCGATTCCGGTCAAGGGCACATATCTTGGTTGCAGGCTCCACCCTGGCCCGGGCCCTGGTTGGGGCACGTGCAGGAGGCAACCAATGGATGTGTTTCTCTCACATCGATGTTACTCTCTGTCTTTCCCTCTCTCTTCCACTCTCTCTAAAAAAATCAATGGAAAAATATCCTGGGTGAGGATTAACAACAACCATCAAAGAAAGAAAACAAATCTAAGTGACGATTGTCTTTTCTTTGATTGTCAAAAGTGAAATAAATAACAGGAAAGCAGTAATTCACCAGGCGGTAAACTAGAAACACTGTTAATTATTCTCAGAAAACACACACACACACACACACACACACACACACACACACACGCCTGCTTTGATGGGAAAATCTCCCAGGGGAAGTGACTTACTACAGCCGGGGCCTCACGCTCTGGTCCATGGGGATGTGGTGAGGGCAGAGGAGGAGCAGCCGGGAAGTAGCAGCCTGTTATCAGTAGATGGGAGTAGAGGAACGCAGATGGAGCCAGCCGGCAGCCGGCCTCCGCATCCCCAAGCCCTGGCTCGCATACTTCTTTATGAGCCAGCCCAGGGGAGAAGGGAAACGGGGGCCTCACGCTGTAGTCCAGAGGCTGTGAATCAGATGCCATGGACAGTCCGATCCCTGTCACACTGGGACCTGGGAGATCCCAGGACTGACAGGCAAGCTTAGGGTACCGGGTTTCCGGCCAAGTTGTACATTTCATTCTGCACTTTAATTTGGTGAGGAAATGATAACATGGTCACTTCTACGTTTATTTCTCACTACCCTGCTGTATGTTCTTTTCCTGATTCCTCTCCTCGCGTCTTCTTCCCCCCTCTTTTCTGTAGCTTCAGTGACTTCTGTAGCCTTTTTGGAGTGGCGTGAAGTGTAACTAAACATTTTAAAAGTGGCTGTCAATGTGCTGATGGAGTGTCTGACTGTGATACTTTTCCCTCTAAGTATGGGAGGAAATGGAGTCATAACATTTCTAGGACAGTCTATATTCTTGGAAGGAAATCAGGTGCCATTTAAGTATTGTTTTGGTGCTAGTTAAAATATTATTCTAGCATAGCTAATATTTAATAAATTCAGATGTAAGACTCGACTATGCTCCTTATCTCCTGGCATATTTTTCAACAACGGTGAATAAAAATATTCTTAATTAATTAAGCTAGGGCGCAAAACAAATGTGTTTCAATCCCACCTGAAAATTATTCAGAAAGTGAAAATATGACTTATCCTCAGCCATTTATTTATTTTTCTTCCTGAAAAAAAAAAAAAAATCTAAACTCAGGACATATTACATACTTGAAGGGAGAAAGGACACATCCTGGAAAAGATTCCAGCTTTAAAGTTACAAGCAATGAGCCCCAACCAATTTGGCTCAGTGGATAGAGCATCGGCCTGCGGACTGAAGGGTACCGGGTTCGATTCCGGTCAAGGGCATGTACCTTGGTTGCGGGCACATTCCCAGTGGGGGTGTGCAGAAGGCAGCTGATCGATGTTTCTCTCTCATCGATGTTGCGAACTCTCTATCCCTCTCTCTTCCTCTCTGTAAAAATCAATAAAATATATATTTTTAAAAATACGAGCAATGAGCTGTAGGGGCAAACTCCACCACAGTGACTGAGCGCAAACGAGCAAGAACCCGGCTGCAGGTGGTCCAGGGGGCCTCCGTCCCGAATAACAACTTGAGGTACCTGAGATGAGATCATTGCATGTTCTGATCTCTCCCCTCACCCAATCAGACATGCAAACGATCTGGCTGCAGCAAAGCGCTCAGGCCCCCACTTCCCGCCTGCAGGTATTGGCAGGCAGTGAGCATGTGCACGTGTCTGCGTTCACGCCAACTCACCCGGCTTCGCTTCCTGGCAGCGAGATCTCTGTCCCCTGAGAACAAAAAGAGAAACAGCTTCTTTTTTTTTTAAAGTATATTTTATTGGTTTTTTACAGAGAGGAAGAAACATTGATCAGCTGCCTCCTGCACACCCCCTACTGGGGATGTGCCCGCAACCAAGGTACATGCCCTTGACCAGAATCGAACCTGGGACCTTTCAGTCTGCAGGCCGACGCTCTATCCACTGAGCCAAACCGATTAGGGTGAGAAATGGCTTCTTCATGGGGATGATCTTCGTAGTGTTGCCGGGCCTGTTTCCCCGTAGTTTTCTCTGACCCAACCTGTCATAACAGTGGGGGCCGGGGATGAGGAGGTGCCTGTTAGAGGGGGTTGTCAGAGGAGATTGGCTGTGCGCTGGGGTACATTCCCCCGAGCAGGGGCCCCTTTAGAATGTATGACTGTGACTGTAATATTTTGCCTGCGTGCATCTCCTGTACCCCGCATTTCAGATATTAGTTGCGTTTCCGTCACTGCCCCATTGTGCGACTGCTAAGTACAGGCTAGAGACTCTGATCCTATGGGGCAGTGGTTCTCAACCTTCCTAGTGCCGCAACCCTTTCATACAGCTCCTCATGTTGTGGTGACCCCCAACCATAAAATTATTTTTGTTGCTACCTCATAACTGTCATTTTGCTACTGTTATGAATCGTCATGTAAATATCTGATATGCAGTATATATTTTCATTGTTCCAAATTGAACATAATTAAAGCACAGTGATTCATCACAAAAACAATATGTAATTATCTATGTGTTTTCCGATGGTCTTAGGCAACCCCTGTGAAAGGGTCATTCGACTCCCAAAGGGGTCATGACCCACAGATTGAGAACCGCTGCTATGGGGATGGCAGATAGGAGCACAGACCCCGGGCTCTTTACTGTCAGTTGAATATTCCAGTTTTGGCCATTTAGATGTTAAAACACGCCAGGCACAGGGAATTCAGTCTGCTTGCATTTGACCAGTAGCAGATCTGGTATTATTACCTCCATTCCACAGGGTAACATCCTAAGGCTGAGCCAAGCGGCCCAGTGCCTTTCCCAAGGTCAAGAACACGGGTGTAGCATGGCCAGGATTAAACGTGCGTCTCTCTGAACCCAGTGCTTACCCCTGCTCTCCTCCTCCACGTGTGCACACCCTTTAGTGCAAGGTCGTGTTTGAAGACAGGGGCCTCTTAGACACCAGGACTGCTCACTGGTGACTTCCAGTTTTGCGTGCTGCTCCCTGATAATGCTACTCTTCTGGCCCAGGCCTCTGGCGAGTTCCTCAGATGTGCCTCGCTTCTGCTTTCTCAGGGGCCCCAAAGCATGGCATTGGCTCTAGAATGCAGTGGGGCTCTAGGATGTAATTAGCTCTAGAATACAATGGGGCTCTAGAATGTAATTAGCTCTAGCATGCAATGGGGCTCTAGAATGTAATTAGTTCTAGCATGCAATGGGGATCTGGAATGTAATTAGCTCTAGAATGCAATGGGGCTATAGAATGTAATTAACTCTAGCATGCAACACGGCCCTAAATGTAATGGGACTCTAGAATGCAATTGGCTCTAGAATACAAGGGAGCTCTAGAATGTAATTAGCTCTAGAATGCAATGAGGCTTTAGAATGTAATTAGCTCTAGAATGCAATGAGGCTTTTTAGAATGTAATTAACTCTAGAATGCAAGGAGGCTTTAGAATGTAATTAGCTCTAGCATGCAATGGGGATCTGGAATGTAATTAGCTCTAGAATGCAAGGGGCTCTAGAATGTAATTAGCTCTAGAATGCAATGGGGCTTTAGAACATAATTAGCTCTAGAATGCAAGGGGGCTTTAGAACATAATTAGCTCTAGAATGCAAGGGGGCTCTAGAATGTAAGTGGCTCTAGAATGCAAGGGGGCTCTAGAATGTAAGTGGCTCTAGAATGGGGCTCTGGGCAGAGGCTGACAGGACCCTGGGGGAGCCCAGTTGGTGCTCTGGGGAATCTCGTTCTGTTTCTGTCTCTAAGGAACAGAGAGACCTAGAGAAGTTCTTTTACCTGGGAGCTGTCCTATTTCTCACCTGTGAATCCAGGGGCCTAGGACAGCGGATCTTTAAGCTTTTCTCTGGCTTGGAAACAATTGGTAATATTATGTACTTGTGCTTCCCACCATTACGGGTAACCGCTCTCTGCATATCAAACTGACTTTTTTTTTCCTTTTTCTTTTTTTTCACTATCTGACTTTTTTTGTGATCTCCACAGCAGCAGTAAAATCTCTGTGCGTGGCATTTTCCCAGTGCGCAGCAGGGACGAGCGATTTATATTTGAGACCAGTCGCCCATCCCATTAAAGAAAAAAAGGTGTTGGGTATCCCCATATAAAATGCTGATGAGCCGGATTGACTATCCAAAACCCACGTACCCACATACCCACATACTCTCATGTAACCGCGAAGCAGAGCGCGGCCGGCTATAGCGTGTGCAGAGCGGGAGCTGACACCAGGCATATTTGAACACCATGAGATATGGTATCACTGGGGACAGCGAGTGAGTTCAGCTAATAATGAGTGACATATCCCATAAAATACCATTACACAGCGCTCAGGCCCCAAGAATGATGACATAATTATTAGGAGGCTGGGAGATTAAGATACAATTTTTTTAAAAAAACAACATGACAGGGGAGGGTGTAATTGGGGAGACAAAATACACAGGAAGTTGGCAATTTACATGTCAAAATACCTTTTTCATGTTTTGATTGGATTAGACGCCGCCTTTCCACTCCATTTATCCTGGCTTCAATTAGAGGCAGCCCAAGTGACATCTCGCGTTCATATTCTTGACACACGCGGCTCCGAGGCACCGACAGGAAGGGGGAGAGGGAAAGTCGGTTTTGCCTCTGTCATGCACTTTTTACTTAACCCCTAATTTGTTTCTAAATGAGCCTGTCACTGCGGTGCACGTGGCTTTGTGCTTGGGCCGCGCAGCCTGCTTCTGGGGCAAGTTCTTGTCATAACTTCATGGGCGCCGACCCCGCAGGCTGGTGGGGAGACAGACTCCAAAACTGAGCAGGGCTGGGAAGGAAGCTGTGGACTTCTTGCCCTCTAGGCAGTTTGGCTCAGTGGATAGAGCGTCCGCCTGCGGACCAAAGGGTCCCGGGTTCGATTCCGGTCAAGGGCACGTATCATGGTTTCAGGCTCCTCCCCGGCCCGGGCCCTGGTCGGGGCTCGTGCAGGAGGCAACCAATCGATGTGTTTCTCTCACATCGATGTTTCTCTGTCTTTCCCTCTCTCTCCCACTCTCTCTAAAAACGAATGGAAAAAAAACCTCAGGTGAGGATTAACAACAACAATAATAAAAACCGCACAATAAAAAACCCGTTGACTTCTTTTTTTAAAATATATATTTTTTTGTTGATTTCAGAGAGGAAGGGAGAGGGAGAAAGGGATAGAAACATCATTGATGAGAGAGAATTATTGATCAGCTGCCTCCTGCAGGCCCCACACTGGGGATCAGCCTGCAACCCAGGCATGTGCCCTTGACTGGCATTGAACCTGGGACCCTTCAGTCCGCAGGCGGATGCTCTATCCACTGAGCCAAACCGGCCAGGGCTGTGGACTTCTTGAACAGGACAGGATAAAAACATATGTAGAGATGCCAAAGATATATTATCAGCATCATTTTCCCCCCCACAGGGTCAATGTCAAGCATAATCGCTACAAACATGGGGTGGCCAACACTTCCCCTAATTTCCTTTGTTCCTTTCTTCCTGGGTTTTGCCTGGAGACATTCTCCATGCATTCAATGGAGGGTAGGGGTGGGAGGAGTGGGGGGTGGGGGTGGGGGTGGAGCCGGTAAATCCTAAGGTTTTCATTTGCCTTGGATCCCTTGTACCTCCTCTCAGAGACCAGACAGCCCAAGGCTAACCTGAAAACCATCAGCGAAATATTTAGGTCAACTCTTTCTCACTCCAGAGAGCCTCGCTCCTACCAATCTGAAGGCATGAGGTCCCCCGCTGGCAATTCTAATTACCTGTGAGATGAAAGATATTATTACTGGTGTACGTTCATCTGTGTGATGGACGAGCCTTGCTTTGCTTTTATCAATTTTGATGATTTTCTTTACATTGGGTGCGATGCTGCTGCTACTTCTAGGTACATTTCAGAATATGCTGGCAAAGAGTGGCTTCTTAAGACCCTTAGATAATATCCTGGGTGACTGGTGAATATGCCCACTGTTACTACCCATCATTGTGAGGCTGTAGCTTCAGGGCCAAGACGGGCCTCAAATAAACCCCAGGGCAAACAAAAGACACCCGGTAGAAGCGAACATTTCTTACCCACAGCCATTCTCTTGGTCCCCATGACCTCACCTGCTTACTGGTTCCATCAACAGTTTTATTCATTCATTCATTCATTCATTCATTCACTCATTCATTCATTTATTCATTCACTCACTCACTCACTCACTCACTCACTTACTAGAGGCCCAGTACGCACAAAACTGTGTGCGAGTAGCTCGCTTCTGCTTGCCTCAGCTGGCTGCCCTGCCCATCGTCGCTTGTAGCTTTCTGCTGCTAGTAGCTGGCTCCCCTCCCCGCCCACCGCAAGAGCCTGCTTAGTTGGTTGTGAGGGCGTGACCGCCACCGGCCTTCTCTATATTTGGTTGTGACGGCTTACGGCATGATGGCCACGGGCCTTTTATAGAAGAGATTTATTTATCCTCACCGAGGATATTTTTTCCATTGATTTTTAGAGAGAGTGGAAGAGAGAGGGAAAGTCAGAGAGCAATACTGATATAAGAGAAACACATGGATTGGTTGCCTCCTGCACGCACCCCGACCAGGACCCGGGCCGGGGAGGAGCCTGGAACCGAGGTACATGTCCTTGACTGGAATCGAACCTGGGACCCTTCCGTCCACAGGCTGACACTCTATCCACTGAGCCACACCAGCCAGGGCATTGATCAACAGTTTTAAACTGGGTATCGTTTATTGGAGTCACTGAGTGGTTGATTTGAGAAACCTCTTGAGATGATCAAGATAAAGGGGCCTTTTAAGAGGGGAGTTGTACCGTATCCTGGGAGGCAGCGGCGTGGGGGGACTCAGACAGCCCTGCTTCAGATCCCCTGCTGCCATTCGTGCTCCCTTAGGCTGGACTGGATGCAAGCACCCTGACCCTCGGTTTCCGCATCTGTCAGTTGGATACAGTAGAGCGCCGACCTCACACTGCTGAAATGAGGGGCGAATGAAATAGGACGTGAGATGCTGGCCAGGGGTCTTAGGAGTGCAGGTTGCTGAGGTCAAGGCTCTGCACAGAGGAGTGACCTTCGCAGACATGCCTCCCGAGCACCTCTCTCCTTGGCCTCTCACGGACCAAGGCCAGGGGAGTCTGGGCAGAGAGTCCCAGGCCCCTGACCAGTGACAGGAAGTGCCCACCGGGACGCCGGATCCTGCCTGGCAACCAGAGTCTCGGAAGAAAAAATCAAAAGGAGAATGTCCCAAAAGAAAGAAAATGAAATAGGCCAAAGAAATGTCTTCAGGCAGATTGATTAGTGATAAAGATGATCTAGAAAAATTGTTGACTTTTTAAGAAATATATTTTTACTTAGAAGCCCAGTGCACTGGATTTGTGCACTGGTGGGGGCGTGGCCTGTGGGGATCCGCCCGCTGTGGGAGCAGCTGCTCATCCTGGTCAGCTGAGCGTCACTCCCACTGTGGGAGCCCACTGACCACCAGGGGGCAGCTCCTGCATTGAGTGTCTGCCCCCTGGTGGTCAGTTCACATCATAGCAACTGGTCGACCAGTCGTTCTGCTGTTTGGTTGCTGGGCTTTCATTATATAGGATGGATTTCAGAGAGGAAGGGAGAGGGAGAGAGAGATAGAAACATCGATGATGAGAATCATGGATCGGCTGCCTCCTGCACGCCCCCTACTGGGGATTAAGCCCGCATCCCGGGCATGTGCCCTGACTGGGAATCGAACCATGATCTCCAGGTTTGTAGGTCGATGTTCAACCACAGGGCCATGCTGGCCGGGCCAGAATGTGACGTTTTTTGTGGTGATTTGAGTTCTCCCTTTTACCGTCTTCCCCTTGCTGACAGCTTCCGTCATTGTCATAAATATGGGTTGCTAGAGTCAATTAAATATGCAAGAGGAACAGCATACATTTCAGGGGAAAGTAGTGATGTTACACCTTAGAGCAGCTTAATGAGTACACGAATCAGCAAACCTTCGCCGTCATTTTCTCCTAATAGCCATCAAAATCTTTGTAAACCTACCGCGCAACACATAACATCTTGTTCCAGGATTTGCTTAAAAAAAAAAAAAATCAATGCATACCTAAGTTATTTGTGTCAAAACTCATTTATTTTCACAATAACACGGACTGTCAAACCTGACACCCTGCTAATAACATCTAGTGTATTTCCATATTATTCAAATATTTCCTGGTATGAAATGGGGACTTCTACTCACCCCGCCCCCCCTCATCGGGCGGCACGCATTAGCTCAGTTCACACCGCCAGAGAGGGGTTACCTGTGGCAACTAATTATGCAGCTCTTTATGCATATTAATGAGCCTGTGAGCAGCCACTGTCCGCTCTGCAGCGAGGAAAAACAATTCCAGCCTAAATGGGAAACCGATTACAGGCCGAACGGAGAGAGCCGCAGAGCGGTTTGTGATAATTTCCCATTTTTGATGTCCCTAGGTGTGTGCGGTTAATACTGCAGCCGTAACACGGCCCCACAAACTCCGTGGCTTAACACACGGATTTGCTATCTGACAGTCCCGGGGGTCAGAAGTGCCAGGCGGTCTCACCGGGCTGAGATTAAGGTGTCGGAGGAGCTGTGTTTCTTTCTGGAAGCTTCCAGGGTGGAGGTTTCCCCCCTTTTCCAGCGTGGCACCGGAGACACTCAAGCCTCCTGACTTCAACTCAGCTCCCAGGGATAAAGGAGGCTTCAGCCATGATTGGCAGCCTCTAAATTAGGAGCTTAACACATGGCTGCCACGAATAGATTTTATTTTCTATCAAGAAAACCCATGTGGACCCACTGCCTACCTTGTCCTGAACGCTGGGCTGTTCTTTGGGGACCATTATTTTATTGATTCCATCTGAGAGAGGTAATATAGATAAACTAGAGGCCTGATGCATGAAATTCATGCATGGGGGGTGTGTGTCCCTCAGCCCGGCCTGCACCCTCTCCAATCTGGGACCGCTGGCACCTAACTGCTCACCTGCTTGCCATCCTGATCACCCCCTAACCACTCCCCTGCAGGCCTGATCGCCCCCGACTGCCCTCTCCTGCTGGCTGATCTCCCCCAACTGCCTCCCCTGACAGCCTGATTGCCCCTAACTGCTTGCTCCCCTGCCGCCCTGCTCGCCCCTAACCACCTCTGCCTCGGCCCCCGCCACCGTGGTTTTGTCCAGAAGGAAGTCGGATGCCCGGTTGACCTGGTCTAATTAGCATATTACCCTTTTATTAGTATAGATAGATGCTACCCTTGGCCCCATTTTATAGATGAAGAAATAGAGGCCTGGAAAGGTGAAGGATTTGCCCAGTGCCTCTTGTACGTATTGCAGCAAAATCTATGCCCAAAATGTAGCTGCTTAAAGCCCCTGCTGTTCTGTTACGACCAGGAGTTAGTGTGCCAGGGGACCCAGACAGAGCAGAGTTGGGGTGGCTGCTCTGCTCCTCAGTGCGGGGACCTCAGCTAGTTTGGCTCAGTGATTGGAGGCAACTCGTCTGGCGGTTTGATTCCTGTTGTCTGTTAGATTCCTTAGCCCTGGACCCTCGTCTCACGGTCCATGAAGCAGGAACCCAAAATGTTGTGGCAGAACGCACGGGAGAGCCATCAGCCAGCACTCTGAGGGAGGGAAGTTTAACCTTCATTTTGCAGATCTGCTAGTCCAGGGAATTCCAGACCCAAAGCCTGAACTGAACTCATGGGGAGGCTCTGGCCTCTGTATCTCCTCCTGGCGGGCCCCTGAGGGTCCCTGCAGCTCTGCCCAAGTCAGCTGTGGCGGGGCCCTGGGGTTAGGCTCTGCAGCTCCGGCCTCGTCAGTCAGAGTGGGGAGGTAAGACTAAAGTTTTAACCAGATACTGAACTAGGTTGCAAGCCACCCCCCTGACCCCCCAATTTTCCTTTTCAAGACCACAAAGACAGGGACCCCTTTCATCCTCCTGGGAAACGCTGTTGGGCCTCAGTTCCCCTGCCAGGGACTGCACCTCCATGGATGCTGGGGTCCCAGCAGGTCCAGGGGTCCCCAAAGGTATGGATGGAGTTGGCGAAGAAGGAATGACACAGAGACAGCGTTCAGTTGATCAACAGCCTAGCCAAGTTGAACAGGATCTCTAGCCAAGTTCTGGTTAGGATCTCCAGCCAGGTTCTGTGTCCATGTTCTCTTGCTAGGTTCTCCAGCCAGGTTCTGTCCAGGTTCTCCAGCCAGGTTCAGTCACCAGGTTCTAGTCAGGTTCTCTTGCCATGTTCTATCCAGGTTCTGTAGCCAGGTTCTGTCTCTAGGTTCTTCAGCCAGGTTCTCTCACTAGGTTCTGTCTCTAGGTTCTGTGGCCAGTTTCTGTCCAGGACCTTTTGCCATGTTCTCTCCAGCGAAGTTCTTCTGTCTCTAAGTTCTGTCTAGGTTCTGTGTCCAGGTTCTGTGTGCTGTTGTCTTGTTACATCTGTATTTATACCAGCTGATTCCAATCCTATCAATCTCTATTCCAAAGGTTAGGGTATTTCTTATCTCCATTCCAGGGAGTAAAGATTATGTAGCTTAAGCATGATTGTTCGTAGTTACAGTGATTAATTACCCGCCTGGCACTTAGTTAAGGGGTTTTATTCCCTCCCTAACTTCAGGGGAAAATCCCTACCTGGGGAAACAAACTTTCTCAGAGAGGTGACCTTGGTTAAAACACATAGTGCCAAGAAGGTGAGCAAACATATTAAGAACAGTATGCCATATATGCCAGGTCCCTTGAAACAGCAAGGATGGACTGGCTCCATGGACGCTGGGTACTGGAGGGAGATACGAGCAGCCAAAGGCATATAGGAGAGACTTTATTGCAGACCAAGTAGCCATTGGGAATAAGGAGCCATCAGACAGAACAGTTCTTCACAGGAGCCCCACAGAGCAGCCGCACACCAGCCGGTCAGCAACATGTCTGCATACCAACTCAGACACAAGAGGCGTCTGGCCAAAGAGCGATGTCCATATCGGGGTTATACAAAGGTACGCCTGACTGAGCGTCATGTACAGCAAAACCGCCCTGTCCTTGCCCTTGCACATGCGTCTGGCGTGTGGGCCTTGACCATCCGGCGTACTCTGATGAGGGCTCCCACACTCACCTCTCGTCGTGACCAGGCTAGCACAGTGGAGCCCAGGATGGGAGAGGCGAGGGGACTTCGCACGTGGCTTTGTCCAGAGCCTGGCCCCCTGCTCCTCCCCACCCGCCCCTCCCTCCCTCCCCCACGAAGCCCGCAGATGACTTGGACGCGGCCTCACCCGTCGATGTGGCCTTTGGCGGCCGCGGGAGGACTTCCTCTGGAGACGGCTTTTCTGTTTGCTGATGTGGGAGGGGGAGGCCTTGCCCTTGCCTTTGAGAGCGTGGGGCGGGAATGGCTGGGCTCCAGCTCCTCCCCCGAGCGCCCCTGTCATCCTACTCGAAGGCTGGAAGGCAGATGAGCGGAAACCGCGTCACAGGTCACCATCGACGCTGTGGCTCATGGGAGCAGTCGGAGTCCTTCAGAAAGAGCAATAATAAAAATAAAAATGAAAGAACCTGGAAAGCAGCAAAATATCATGAGAACCATGCTCGAGAGGGGGAGCCCGACCTCCCCTAATTGGAAAGGGCTGTGGGTGCGCTGAGGTCCGAAGGGAAGGACAGATGGGGGCGACTCTCCAGGGGGAAGGGGGCCGGGGTCGCCAGATGCTGGGAGCCACTGGGGGGGGGGGGGGGGCTGGGACCACAGTCCAGTGCAGGGATGTGTCCGTGTGGGGCTGGAGCTGGGAGTGCCTGGCGCTCTCCCGGGGGCAGGGAGAGCCATCCTGGGTTGGGGGCTGGCGGGACTTGGACACAGATGTGGCTCTCCCGCAGCGCCCCGCCCAGCCGCATCATCTGTTTTGCTTTCTCTATAAATACGCCTCTCTGGACGCCGACAGGGGGACATAGGGAAAGGAACCCCCCACGAAAAAGCACACACACACAGCACACTGACTATGGGCACGAAAGGCTTGATTTACGACCAGCCTCGAAGCCCAGTGAAAATGATGCACTTTTTAAAAGACGGTTGGCCGAACCAACGTTTTGAAAAGGCAACAGGTGATCGCAAGGACCGTAGCTGTTTTTCGAAAGCGTTTACCAGCCGGTGGGCAGGTGTTCTGAGAACGTTTTTCTCCGCGGAGGTGGAGCTGGAGATGGGACGGCTCCATAGGGGTTAGAGTTCCAGGTGCAGCTGCGCTGTTCGGAGAAAGTCCAGACTCCCAGCCTGCTTCTGCCGTGCGCTGTGTGCCTGGGCCTGGGGTGAGCTTCCCACGTCCGCCCCCCCCCCCCTCCCCGAGATCTTGTCCATCTCACAAGGCCCGTCCTCTGTCAGGACCCGGTGGGGGGTGGGGAGGGGGCGCGGAGGGGGGTGAAACACCCTTCGGGGCCTCACCACCAACAGAAGCAGCCATGCTCTTGACCAAGCATGTCAAACTCAAAGGCTCACACGGGCCCAATGAACAAGGTTTACGTGTATGTGGCCGCAAAAAAGCAAAAGCTTCAATGTTCATAAAAACATAGGTTTGTTTCGGTAGAGGCATGCTGAGTGCAAAGGGCTGAGATAAGTGAGTGATCGTTAACATAAAATCATAGAACAGTTTAATAAAAATTAGTATTTTTTTCTTGAACATTAACTCACCAGACGCCGAGTAACTGTACAAATGAATAAGCGTCACGCAAATAAACCTATGTTTCTTGTTCTCCGAAAGCGACATATTTCCTGTTGCGCACACCAAACAAGTCAGTCCAGGACTAATGACGTGGCCATCGGCTGCTAAAATATCCGCTGCTGGTATTAGTGGAGAGAAATGGTGCGCCTGCGCGTCAGGCGTGTAAGGAAAATGAATGCAAGACGATGATAGTAATCAGTCATCAGCGAACGTTGTAGTTCGTTATTAATAATTACGTATATTGCCATAACCGGTTTGGCTCAGTGGATAGAGTGTCGGCCTGGGGACTGAAAGGTCCCAGGTTCGATTCCAGTCAAGGGCATGTACCTTGGTTGCGGGCACATCCCCAGTTTGGGGTGTGCAGGAGGCAGCTGATTGATGTTTCTCTCTCATCCATGTTTCTAACTCTCTATCCCTCTCCCTTCCTCTCTGTAAAAAATCAATAAAATATATTAAAAAAATAATTATGTGTAACAGGATATTGTCAAAATTAAGTGACGGAATTTTTATTAAAATGTTTCTGACATACCATTATATTGGCTGGGCCACCAAAATATTCCTTGTGGGCCGCATGTGGCCCGCGGGCCGCGAGTTTGACATGCCTGCTCTGAGGGTGTGGGGCGTTCTCGTCTTGTGGCTTCTGTGAGTCTCAGAGACGCGCAGATTTCCTCTTGCTGGTGGTGGTCGCCGAGAAGCATCTGCTAGAGCTTAGGGCTCATGGTTCATGGATGTGCAGCATCTCCGGGACAGATGTTTTGTGCTCGATGCCATTGTTTTTCATTCCTCTTTCCTCCTCTTGTAGCTCTGAGCTGTCTCTCTGCTTATGCTCATATTGTAGCATAGGTTTCTACTTACTTTTATTCTTTTTTTATTATTTTTTAAAAATATATTTTATTGATTTCTTACAAAGAGGAAGGGAGAAGGATGGAGAGTTAGAAACATCGAGAGAGAAACATCGATTAGCTGCCTCATGCACACCTCCTACTGGGGATGTGCCCGCAACCAAGGTACATGCCCTAGACTGGAATCGAACCTGGGACCCTTCAGTCCGCAGGTCGACACTCTGTCCACTGAGCCAAACCAGTTAGGGCTTGCTTTTATTTTTATGTTAATCCTTGCCTGAGGATATTTTTCCATTGATTTTTAGGGAGAGGGGGAGAGCGAGGGAAAAACAGAGAGAAACATCGACGTGAGAGAAACACATCATCGGTTGCCTCCTGCACGAGCCTGACCAGGGCCCAGGCCGGGGAGGAGCCTGCAACCGAGGTACGTGCCCTTGACGAGAATCGGACTCAGGACCCTTTGGTCTGCAGCAGGATGCTCTATCCACTGAGCCACACCGGCCAGGGCTAGCATAGGTTTTTATCAGCTTCATGGAATTCTATGTCTGTACTCCCCTGGGGGGGCCCTGCCGACCTAAGACATGGACCATAGCGGGTGCACAAAGCTGTGACCTCCTCTCCTTCCTCCCCCTCCCTTTGTCTCATGTCCCCCCCGGAAACCAATCTGGGAATTCTTGTGCCTCTTTCACCCTCCTTTTACCTAAAATGTTAGACTCAGCCAGTCTCTGTGTTTATTTCAATGGGTGGAACCCCATGCCAGGGGCCAACACATGGGAGAGAGCACTTTCAGGAAGCGAACGTCTGCACTTGATTTAGACTCAGGCTGGGTTCACACAACACCGCCTGGATGGACACGGAAAAAAAAAGCAAAAAAAAAAAAAAGAGCTTTTAAAAGAGGCTCTTTCGAAATACGCTGACATTGGGGGCCAGCGGGGCCACGGATGTGGGGTGCGTGTCCTGGGGCTCGCATGCTCCTGGCCTTTCTGTTCAGACAAGGCCACGGCTAGAGTCACGCACGCCTCTCACCCTCTCTGAGACCCGCCTCCCTGCCCTTTCATCATTTTTATGGCTTTTCCCTGGAGCATCTCCAGGTCTTGACATTTCTCTTAAAATGAAGAGGCCACAAACTGGGTAAAGAACGCTAATGAGGAGAGGAATAATGTGGAGTCCATTAGGAGGATTAATTCCTGGCCCCTGCCTCGGCGGCTAATTCATCCCAGCTTCGCCAGGCACGTCCGGGAAGCTCCCTTGCGTCCAGACCAGGGTCCTCCCTGGCCCTCGGTGCTTTCTTCGCTGCACCGCTCCCCGGCCCACCGTGCCGCACTCCTGCCTCCGTGGTTTGGCCTTTGCTCCTGGTCAGGCTACCTAACCCCAGTGTCTCCATCTGCTTCGAGTAGAGCTCTTTTATTTTAAATCTTGCCTGGAATTGAATCTCACTTAACATCCTGCTGACTTCCCCAGGACTTCATCCAGCTCGTAAGCAAATGGACTGAAAGAAGCTGGGTGGGGGTGTGGTCGCCTCAAGACACTGTACGGCCCTAACCGGTTTGGCACAGTGGATAGACTCGGAGCGTTGGCCTGCGGAATGAAGGGTCCCGGGTTCGATTCCAGTCAAGGGCAGGTACCTCGGTTGCAGGGTCCTCCCCGGCCTGGGCCCTGGTCAGGGTGCGTGCAGGAGGCAACCAATCGATGTGTGTCTCGCACATCGATATTTCTGTCTTTCCCTCTCTCTCCCACTCTCTCTAAAAATCAATGGAAAAATATCTTCAGGTGAGGATTTAAAATAAATTTTAAAAAAACCTAGCTGGTTTGGCTCAGTGGATGGAGCATCTGCCTATGGACTGAAGGGTCCCAGATTCGATTCCAGCCAAGGGCACATGCCTGGGTTGCGGGCTTGATCCCCAGTAGGGGGCGTGCAAGAGGCAGCCAGTCAGTGATTCTCTCACATCAATTGATGTTTCTCCCTCTCTATCTCTCTCCCTTCCTGTCTGAAATCAATAAAAAATATTTTTAAAAATTTTTTAAAAAGACACAACACAGAGGATGCTAGGAGGGTCTTGCTCTGTCCAGACTGTGTCGTCTTGGGCTGACCCAGACCTACACCAGGAGGCGTGGCCTCACCCCACACCCCACACCCCTGAAATTCTCCCAGCCACCAGGACGCAGGCGTCTTCATGACCCTGTGGCTGGTACAATGGGCCACTGTGGATCTGTAATAACCAAATGGTGAAAGGCTGCCCTGGGCACCTTCTTACTCTAACTGAATGAAAGTAAAGAGCATGGCTCTTTGATGCAGGGAAGGCCTGTGTGCGTGCGTGTGTGTGTGTGTGTGTGTGTGTGTGTGTGCGCGCGCACGCATGCGCACGTGTGGGCTGCAGCGGGATGGGGGGGTGGCTTCCTCTAATAGTGTACAGGTGGTGCTTGGAGAATGCAGGTCGTCTCAGGGGCTGGAGAGCAGTCAGGTCAGAGCTGAGCCTTGCCAGCTTGGGGCTGTTGAATACTGAGCTTGAGCTGGGGCGTGAGCTCGGGGCCAGACGTCTGAGCCCTCACCCCTGCCTCTGGCCTTCAGCCAGCGGTGGGCCCCTTACCGTCTTTCCATCTGTGATTTACAAAAGGATTTTACGCGCATATCGCTAAGGTGGTTGTGAGGATCAAACAAGAGAATGGGTGTGACAAGGCCTTCTATAGGAAAAGGTTTCTACAGTGGGAGGCAAAGCTTCCAAATCAGTTCAGATTAGGTTTGGTGGCTCATGGGAGGACAAAACCCCTCCATCAAGTACTTCCCTCTCTTGCGAAAGCTCAGAGGTGTGTGTTCCTGGGCAGGGGTGGCAGCTCCATGAAGTCGTCTGCCTCCCAGGCTGCTTCCTCATGGCCCAGAATGGCTGCCAAGGCTCCGGCCATCACATCCTGGTACCAGTCAGCAAGATGATGGAGAAAGGAGGGATGAGTAAAGAAGTCTTTACTCATTGAAAGACTTCTTGGAAGTTGCCCAAAGATTTTGCCCCTATGTAGCTATGCTCCCTCACTCCTCCTTTCTGCTGTTATTACCATAAAAATGACAACTTTACATGTGTGTGTCCATCAGTGCAGACTTATCATTATGACTATGTAGTTTTTGTTTTAAATCAGAGCGTTATACACCGAAATAAATTTACATTGTTCTTTATGTTTACCTATGGACAGGTGTACCTTATTTCATTGACTTTTGCCTTATTGTGCTTTGCAGATATTTCATCAACATCGAGGCAAGACCCTCCACCAGGCAAGACCCTACAACTTGCTGATGGCTCAGATACTGGTAAGAATTTTATAGTAACAATTTTTAATTAACGTATGTATATATATTTTTTAATGCTGTTGCAGACATAATAGACTATGGTGGAGTGTAAACATAACTTTTATGTACACTGGGAGACCAAAAAATGCGGGACTTACTTTATTGTGATATTTGCTTTATGGTGATGGTATGGACCCAAAGCCAAAATATCTCTGAGGTATGTCTATAGTTACCTTTCCTGATATACTTTATTTTTTTATTCCGGAGATAAAGAATTATTTCCTAATGTCCTTTCATTTCAGTCCGAAGGACTCCTTATAGAGCAAGTCTAGCAACAAATTCAGGTTTGGCTGGTGTGGGAATGTCCTAATTTCTTCTTCATTGTTGAAGGATAATTTTGCTGGCTATAGAATTCTTGGCCAGCATTCTTTTTTTCCTGTTGGCACTTTGAATATGTCATCCAATGTCTTCTGGCCTCCACGGCTTCTGATGAGAAATCAGCTGTTTGTCTTCTGGCCACTAAAGTCTCTATGTGTTGCTTGGTGGTCAGCTGAAAGGGCAGATTTCCTCAAGTGCCTGGAGCCAGTAAATCTCTAAGAAGGTTTAAATACAAAATAGCCTTTTAAGTGGAGTCTTTAAGAAAAAATCACCAGACAGGTCTGAGCAGACAGGCCAGGGACCAACAGCTCCTGGAAAAGGAGGCTTTGCCGCAGCTCCGACTCCATGTTCTCCCTCTGGAGGCTCCAAGGCTGCTCTGGGAAGGTGGGTTGTCACTTTTCAAGGCCACTGCAGAGCCGGAGAGCGAGCCATGGCACTAACGCAAGCGAAAAACCACCACGCTCACTGCTCTTGGCTGTTTTTTTTGAAAATACATGCTTTGCCAGTGGCTGGGAGCCTTGGATGAATTTTTGGAGTTTTGAAAACAGTTGATTGACACTGTCGGTTTTTGTCAACGTCCTCATTCCTTCTATGGAGAAGAGAATTTTTGGAAGTCTTTACTGCCGACTTTACTCATCAATTTTTTTAAAAAAATTAGTCATCAAAACAGTAGTCATGATGAGTTGCCAAAAGAACATAGTTCTGGCGTGTGACTTTTTGGGTCCGCTTATTAACCGTGGTTTTGGCAAGTTACTCAACATCTTTGTGTCTCAGCATTCACTTACGAATGGGGCATATTGATAATACTCGCTTAATCGGTGGGTCGTGACCATATAAAACAGTGATGGCGAACCTATGACACACGTGTCAGAGGTGACACGCGAACTCATTTTTTTGGTTGATTTTTCTTTGTCAAATGGCATTTAAATATATAAAATAAATATCAAAAATATAAGTCTTTGTTTTACTATGGTTGCAAATATCAAAAAATTTCTATATGTGACACGACACCAGAGTTAAGTTAGGGTTTTTCAAAATGCTGACACGCCGAGCTCAAAAGGTTCGCCATCACTGATATAAAATGAATTAAGATGTGAGGACGCCTAGCACGGAATAAGGATTTGGTGCATCTTATCTGTTACTACCGTCCCTTTGGAGTCTCACCACATTCCTGAGCGGTTAGTAGGGCAACTTCTAAAGTGATGTTGAGAGAATTATTTACTAAAGTCACAGAGGTACGGAGTGGTTGTTTCAGCCAACCTTGCAGGATTAGAGATAATAAATGTAAGACTTTGAGCTGGTGCCGATTAGGTGCTCATTAAATGGGAAGTACTCCTACTAATTACGGCTCTGGTATCTTCTCCACAGTGGTGCACAGTCCATAGCTTCCTTGAAGATTTCATTTCATTTTTTTAAAATAAGAATACTAGAGGCCTGGTGCACGGATTCGTGCACGGGTGGGGTCCGGCTGGCCAGCCCCAATGGGGGCCGATTGGGCCAGACCAGCAGGGAAGAGGGGACGTGGGAGTTTGGCCACTGGCCCCACCCCCGATCATGGTTTGTGGGGAGCCGATTGGGCCGGTTGGCTGCCGCAGTGCACGTCATAGCGACCAGTCATTCTGGTCATTCATTGTTCTGGTCGCTTGGCTTTTATATACATAGATGTGTGTTTGGATTCAGAGGTATCTTGTAGCCGGCCTATGAGTTCTGGTGAAACTTTTCTGTGTCTGATATCTGGGTTTCGGCAGAAGTCGAAGACTCAGAGCAAGGGTCAGCCTTCGAAGGGCCTCCAGGCCTGGTAGTGGCTACGTGGGCCAGCAAGGTTAGCTTGATGTGAGTCCTCAGCACCTTCTGGAAAGTACCGTCGCTTCTGAAGACCTTTCGGGGGAGGAGGGGCAAGGGAATGGTCTCTCAAAGCACAGGGTACGGGCGAAAGCGGCCATCACGAGCAGCTGACCGTGGAACGGGTGGCCTGCAGAGATGCCCGCTGTGCATCACGGCCGATTCGGTTGCCAGTGTATAACGTTCCCCACGGTGATTTTACAACCTTTTCCTTTCTTCCTGGCGTGGCTGTAAGTCTTGCCGTAAAATGGCTGTAATGAGCAGAATGGCCATGAAGTGAAACGGGGGAGTTTCAAGGACCCGCCGATTGTCGTGGGGAAGGAAGGCAGCTGAGGGTGCCAGCGAGAAGATAAAGCAAAGGAGGGAGGTGAGGGGCCCAATGCCTCCTCTGTACTGGAGTTTGTCCTGGAGTCAGTTTTAATGGCGAGAAAAGAGAGCACTTCCAGGATGACGCCACCAGGTGGCGCCGTTGAAAACACGTCTCAGAAGGCCCCTTTGGAGAATTAGAATTTAGCAAATCTGTTGGGTTTAGAGGCGGAAACAATACTCGCTTACTTGTGGATGGAGAGCACATGCGAGCTTATGTTATCCCCTGTACGGTGTGTGTGTGTGTGTGTGTGTGTGTGTGTGTGTGTGTGTGTGTTGCAGTTTTAGGCAATGAAAGAACCTTTTTCTCAAGAGATACAGCTTCGACGTGGCCGGATTTTGTCAGGGACAAGTTTGAACTAAGCGATTTAGGGAGGCATTGATCTAGCTTCTGATTAATATGAATACATTTTGTGTTTTCTGTTTTCTTAGCTTCAGACTATATAAGCTTATACTTCCAATTTTCTTATCATCCCCACCAAGAGGTGGGCGGGGGGTCGAGGGTGGGGGAGGGAGGGGAGGGGAACGACTAAGTGGTCCCATTTCGCGATTATGAAATTTTAAGTCTGATACACACGGTATCTCTATATATACTATCAGGTGTTACATATTCTGAACAGCCACCTCCTCCTTGCACCCTCTCCTGATACATCATGACCCTTTAAAAATATATATTTTTATTGATTTCTGAGAGGAAGGGAAAGGGAGAAAGAGACAGAAACATCAACGATGAGAGAATCATGGATTGGCTGCCTCCTGCACACCCCCTACTGGGGACCAGCCCGAAACCCAGGCATGTGCCCTAGCTGGGCATTGAACCATGACCTCCTAGTTCAGTGGTCAGTAAACCGCGGCTCGCAAGCCACATGCGGCTCTTTGTCCCCTTGAGTGTGGCTCTTCCACAAAATACCACGTGCGGGCGCGCACGTACAGGACGAAGTTGACTTAAAACCTTAAGTAAAGTTTATTAAGTTAGTTTTAGGGAATGCTGTGGAGTGAAAGAAGATGTAGTGTCGAGGATGGAGAAAGGTGTGTGGAGATGGTTTGGACATACAGAGAGGATGAACGAAAGGAGATAGATGAAACAAGTCTACAAGATGAGTGTGGATGGGAGAGTTGGAAGGGGTCGGCCTCAGTGAACGTACCTCCATCAGATTGAGGACGTTTTTAGCAAAGGCCAGCTTAGGAGTTACCCTAATTAAGTGAATAACAATGTACCTACCTGTATAGTTTAAGTTTAAAAAATTTGGCTCTCAAAAGAAATTGTAATCATTGTACTGTTGATATTTGGCTCTGTTGACTAATGAGTTTGCCGACCACTGTCGTTCATAGGTTGATGCTCAACCACTGAGCCATACCAGCTGGGCATAGCATGATACTTTTCATAAATATTTACCTAAATTAGGAAAAGAGCTAAATACCAAGAAAGGCTTTTGGAGGAGGAAATCCCTTGTGCGGGTTTTCCGATTGCCTGGCCGCAGGTGCCAATGGCACGGGCGGGGGGGGGGGGGTCATTGCAACTTGCAGGGGTGGCAGGCAGTCTCCCCACCTTTCAGGTGCAGCCTGTTCTCTGGTCCCTGATTCCAGGGCTCTATCTGACACTGCTGTGACCAGTGCCCTGAGCCAGGGTTTGTGTGCTCCCTTTTTTCCAGAATGATCTCAGACCTTGCAGGAGTCAGAGGGCGGCAGTGGCTGTGTGGGGTTGGGTGGGGCCCTGGGGTCCAAAGCCCCATCATTTCAGGACCAGAGAGAACGTCCAGGCGTCTGCCTCCCCCTCCCAGCTGGGGTGCCTGCCCTGCTGTCCAAGGTCCCAGGATTCTGCTGGGCCAGCCCAACCCCTCCATCAAACCTCTGTCTCCACGGTGACTCGCTCTCCTCTTTATCCTTGTCATTCAGCCTCCTTAAACATTCCTTTTTGGAGAATCTCTTACCCTCTGAGACAGCATGGAGGGACCTGGAGAGTATCACGCTAAGTGAAATAGGTCAGTCAGAGAAAGACAAGTGTCCCATGATCGCACTCATATGTGGAATCCAATGAACAAAATACACTGATGAACAGAGCGGATCCAGAAACATGGAAGCACGGACCAGAGTGCGGAATCTCAGAGGGAAGGCGGGGGAGGGCGGGTGGGTAGGAGGTGATCAAACAAAGACCTTGTGTGCATAGATGCATGGCCCATGGGCACAGACAATAGGGTGGTGAAGGCCTGGGGTGGGGGGTGGGGACGGGCTGGAGGGAGCCAATGGGGGGGGTGGAGGGAAAGGACATAGGTAATACTTTTCAACAATAAAGATTTCTTTAAAAAAATTCTTTTCTACCATTTCAGTGGTTCAATCTACCAATCCCACTAGCTCCCACGGGAACTTGTTTTATTGGAATTTGCCTTTTCTTTTATCAAATGGACTAAAGAAAAGAATTTGCTGTTCCCCGGATTGTCCCAGAGGTTGAGTTCAGTTTGGGAGGGAATGAACCACAGGGCCCCTGGGGGCGGCTCTCCCCCCCCCCACAACACCCTCCCCTGCTCTTCCTGGGAAGACTCGTGGGTTCCGAGGAAGTGTTGCTGAAATAGCCATGGGATCGCGGTTTTGAAAACCACCACCAACTTCAGCCACAACAACCTCTCCCTTGGCCTCCTCTTCCTCCTTCTCCACAGTTTCCAACTGTAACACGTTAATAGCCAATTTTCAGCCTGCTCTCTGGCTTCAGTCTAGAGCAAGTATGTCCAACTCAAAGGCTAACCCGGGCCCAATAAAATAAGGTTTAAGTTTACGTGGCCGCAAAAAAACAAAAGCCTCCATTCTCATAGAAACGTAGGTTTATTTCGAAAACTATAGTATATAAAAAACAGCACAGGAGCAAGGATAAAAGTCATGTTTTCTTCCTGGCACTTGGCATCTCCTCTCTGCTACCATCTTTCCTACTTCGGGGGAAGTCTTGTTCACAGCGATCACTTTCAAAACTGACCCACAGCCCTGACTGGTGTGGCTCAGTGGATAGAGCGTCGGCCTGTGGACTGAAGGGTCCCAGGTTCGATTCTGGTCAAGCGCATGTACCTTGGTTGCGGGCACATGCCCAGTGGGGGGGGGTGCAGGAGGCAGCTGATCGATGTTTCTAACTCTCTGTCCCTCTCCCTTCTTCTCTGTAAAAAATCAATAAAATATATATATATATATATATTTTTTTAAATATATTTTATTGATTTTTTTACAGAGAGGAAGGGAGAGAGATAGAGAGTTAGAAACATCGATGAGAGAGAAACATCGATCAGCTGCCTCCTGCACATCTCCCACTGGGGATGTGCCCGCAACCAAGGTACATGCCCTTGACCGGAATCGAACCCGGGACCTTTCAGTCCGCAGGCCGACGCTCTATCCACTGAGCCAAACCGGTTTCGGCGATAAAATATATTTTTAAAAAAACAACAAAAAAAACTGACCCACAGTGAATGTCAGTAATTCCAGATCTGACAGACTTATTTCCTTTCACGATTGTAAATAACTGCTCACACCATTATATTGGCTGGGCCGCAAAAATACTCATTGTGGGTTGCATGCGGCCCGCGGGCTGTGAGTTTGACGTGCTTGGTCCAGAGCAGTGGTTCTCAACCTTTTGGCCCTTTAAATACAGTTCCTCATGTTGTGAGCCAACCAGTGGGGGGGCGTGCAGGAGGCAGCCGATCCATGATTCTCTCACATCATTGATGCTTCCGTCTCTCTCTCCCTCTCCCTTCTTCTCTGACATCAATAAGAATGTTTGTTTAAAAATAATTATTTTTTGTAAGACACCCACACGTGAAAGCTCTGCGTCCCGTGGGGAAAGAGAATATCGTCACGTGGCGTTTGGGGTGGACAACGCCACGAAATGCTTTTCCCTGTGGGCAGCGTCCTTGCGCCAGGGCTCGCCCGAGTTTGTAGAGACGGCAGCATCTTGGAAGGGAGATGGCGAGGCATGTTCCAGGCAGCAGTGGCAGAGTTGCCCAAGATTAAATGTGTGTGTGTGTGTGTGTGTGTGTTTATTACCCTTTAAAAATATATTTTTATTGATTTCAGAGAGGAAGGGAGAGGGAGAGAGAGAGAAACATCAACGATGAGAGGGAATCATTGATCGGCTGCCTCCTGCATGTCAGTTCAGTTGCATAGCAGTCACTGCATCACCCCAGTGGTGGTCCCTCTGCCCTTTGGTACCAGTCCTCCTCCCCGCCCCCCCCCCCCAGCCCCAGGCACCGCTGACCTGTTTTCTTCCCCTTAATTTAAGCTTTTCGAGAATGCTGTATAAAAGGCATCTTACAGCAAGTAGCCTTTTGCAGTTGGCTGCCTTTACATTGCTAGGACTTTTGAGATTCATTCATGTTGTTTTACTGTCATTAGCTCCCTCTCTCCTCCCTTCCTCCCTTCTCCTTCCTCCCTCCCTCCCTACCTCCTTCCCCTCATCCATCCTCCCTCCCTCTCCCTCCTCCTCGCTCCCTCCTCTCTCTCCCTCCCTCCTTCCTTTTTCCTTCCTTCTCTCCCTCCCTCCCTCCCACCCATTGCACCTAAAGCAGTTGGTACATCTTCCGAGGAGACATCGAATTTATGCTGCTCGGTGATCCTTAGTCCCAAGCTGAAGGGCAGAGACGTCCGCTGCCCCCTGCACACAGGCACTGGCCTCCGCAGGACAAGCCACAGTCCAGCGGGGGGCGCTGGCTTCATTGTCCTGAATGGAGATCTGACCTGCCTCTCCTCCCCCTGGCAGAGCTCACAGTGTGCTGGGCGGTGCTTGGAGGGGCTCTGAGGCCCCCCCCCGCCCCCCGCAGGTGCCCTGCAGCTAAGGGCAGACACACGTCCCTGGTCCAGTGCCACTCACTCGCTGTATGCAAGGATGCCCCATTCCTCCCTGCGGGTCCCCCACCCCAACTTCACCCTCAGCAGCTTCTCTCTCCTGGGTCATTTGGCCCTAGACATGGGGAGCCTGCAGTGGGGCTCATGTGAGCCTGGGGAGTCATGGCTGTTTCTGCCAGAAGTGGTGGCGGCACATCACGGCTGGCGCCTCGCCTTCTACAGTTTGCATGGTGACCAGCGGCTGCAGATCTTTGCTGAGATGAAACTCGACTTCAGGAGAACTCGCCTGCAATGCAGGGCCTCCCCCACACGAGATGGAAGAATTCCAGCACACGTTCTGCTTGGTGGGAAGCGTGCAGACTTCCTCACGTCCGACTTAGCTCCACGTGTCACCCAGGTGTGCGATTCCCAGCTGTCCGGGCCCTGAACACTCACTGGTAGGAACAGCTAGACGTCTGTGTTCCTTCTTGGAAACGCCCCGCAGCATATGGTGTCTCCTTGTCAATTTTCGGGTCTCGCACGCCAAGGAGGGATATGTCGGGGTCGGGGTCTTTCTCGGGGTTCCCGGGAGGCTGGGCGGGAGGTTTCAGCTGTGGGTGAATATAGACGTGGCTTTGAACTTGGCACCACCTGGCTTGGTGGCCTTGGGCACGTGATGCGATCTTCCCTGGCCTCCCTGGGTCTCCTCTTGGAGGTGGGCATCACAGGCCATGAGAACGGACGCGGCATAAGCCCGCCCCATGGGGACTATGGGGCGGATGGTGACTGCCTGCCTGTTGGTGGAAACTCAGGGCCTCCCATTCCTTGTGTGTTCGTGGTGGGCGATCGTTTCCGCTCTGTGCACTCCTCAGAGGCGTCTCAGAATCAAGCAAATGTGGGAACGTGCTTTGCAGGGGCGTCGGCAGCATCCCTGGCGTTCCCTGTGGCTCTGATTTCTAGAATCCCTCCCAGCCCCCCTGGCTTTGGCCTGGCAGCTGTGCAGTTTGGGGCCTGCTGGTTGGAAGCTGATTCTTTCTCTTTCTAAAAAAAAAATATTTTTATTGATTTCAGAGAGGAAGGGAGAGGGAGAGAGAGAGATAGAAGCATCAATGATGAGAGAGAATCATGGATCGGCTGCCTCCTGCACGCCCCACACTGGGGATTGAGCCTGCAACCCGGGCATGTGCCCTTGACCGGGAATTGAACCCTGACCTCCTGGTTCATAGGTGGGTGCTCAACCACTGAACCACACCGGCCAGGCAGTGTCCTGTGAGTTTTCAAAGAGTCGGGCAGAAAGAGAGAGGATGTGGGGTGGCGCCTTTCGCGCCCACCGGACCGCCGTGGGAAGCTGCGGTGTGTGAGGCGACTGCATGTCCACTCCTTGCTTCCCCACCCAGGCCGTCTCCCCACGGGAGTTTGCTGAGAACGTGTCTTCACACCTTGCTGGCTGTGCATCTTGGGAAAATTCGTCTTTTGATATGTGGTTTCCCATATTTCAAGCGGGGACAGCCTTATCTACCCAGTGGCTACGATTCTCTCTGCACGTGTGTGCTGGTGAAGTTGAAACATTAAAGTAAGCGCCCGGTGAATGTACTAGCCCAGCGGTTCTCAACCTGTGGGTCGCGACCCCTTGGGGGTCAAACGACCCTTTCACAGGGGTCGCCTAAGACCATCGGAAAACACATAGATAATTACATACTGTTTTTGTGATTCATCACTATGCTTTAATGATGTTCAATTTGTAACCATGAAAATACATCCTGCATATCAGATATTTACATGACGATTCATAACAGTAGCAACATGACAGTTATGAAGTAGCAACGAAAATAATTTTTATGGTTGGGGGTCGCCACAGCATGAGGAACTGTATTAAAGGGTCACGGCATTAGGAAGGTTGAGAACCACTGTACTATAGGGTTCTAGAATCCCTTTCTCTTAAAAAAAGAGAATCAGCTTGCAACCAAAATTCACGCAAGATTTGAATTTTGTGTGAGCATTAACAACAACAACAACAAATAAAAGCCTAATTTTACTTGGTTTATTGAATCAGATTCTAATATCTGTTGCCCTTTGGTTACAATCCCTTCAATTTGATAAGCATTACCAAGTACCAATGATGGCCCAGGAGCAGGGACAATGAAGACCAATGAAGACCACGGCTTTGCGTATGTGCCAGCAAAGCCGTGGAGGCCATTTACCCAATGTGCTATTCCATCCATAACCCTATACTGTATACTGTATGAATGAATAAAACATTTACAATTTTTAATTATAAACCTGTGTTTTCTATCAAAATTACTTCTTGCATGAATTTTGGGACACCCTATAGCAGTGATGGCATATCTATGACATGTGTGTCAGAGGTGACACGCGAACTCATGTTTTTGGTTGATTTTTCTTTGTTAAATGGCATTTAAATATATAAAATAAATATCAAAAATATAAGTCTTTGTTTTACTATGGTTGCAAATATCCAAAAATGTCTATATGTGACACGGCACCAGAGTTAAGTTAGGGTTTTTCAAAATGCTGACACGCTGAGCTCATAAGGTTCTCCATCACTGCCCTATAGTAAGTCCCCACTGTCGTCATCCTAGCCAGAGGCGGGAGGTGTGAGGGAATGAGTGAGACCCAGAACTCTTTGTGGGGGAAGAGAGTCAGGTTCTGAGAAGCGGCTTCTGGAATGGGAACTCCCAGGCGCTGGACCAGGGAGGACACAGAGTGTTGCCGACCAGCCAGAGGGTGGGCCCGGGGTCCCGCTGTGGGGGACGCAGATAGGCGAGACCTGGGAGGAGCCTGCGGAGCCCAGAGGGGCTCCCCCGGAATGCGTGTTCCAGGGGTGCTGTGTCCGGGACTTGGGCAGAGCTATTCCCACCCCTTGGGCCCATGTTCCTATTTCGATCTACAGAGAAAGGGAGGCAGCCCAGTGCTGGCGGTGGCTCTGTAGACAATGGGACCCTGCCCGAGCTGATGCCAGACCGTGATGTGAGCCAGGCAGACACGGGGCATGGAGTGGCGGGTGGAGGTCTGGGCGGGTGCGTCCGAGGGCAGCAGTACCTGCTTCTCGCCCGGGGCCCGCGCTCCAGCTGAAATGAACGCTTTGCCGGCCTGTGGTTTCTGGCCTGTGGTTTCTCAGCAGCTCACTCTGATGTGCGAGGCATGGGGCCACCGGGCGAGCATGGGCGCGGAAATGGTAATTACCTTTTATGCCGGTGTCTGCTCCAGCCGCAGAGACAGGGTCTGTCTGCTTGCCTGTGCACACAGTTTGGGAGCCGGGGAAGGTCATTTTCACGTGCAAATGCGGACGAAGTGAGCGAGGGAGGGCTGAGCCGGCTGTGAAAGAGGTAGCGGCCTGTTCTCTCGTCTTTCCTGCGGAGGAGCAGGGCCTGGGCAGAGGAGGAAAGGCGGAAACCTGATGCGTTTCTTCGCTCACAGGCGTTGACCAGGGCCTGCTTCCTCGGGGCTCTCCGGGGCATGTTCCATCCGTCACCCCGGCAGGAAGGCAGGGCCACCGGGGCGGAATGACACGAGGGCACGCGTGGGTGTGGAGTCCCATGTGACCCTAGGGCCCACTCTTCCGCCTCCTGGCGGTGTGACCCCCTCCCAGGGTGCTGTCGGGACCCATGGGGGCACACGGCCGGGTCCCCGGGGTCCCCAGCGAACCGCAGGCCACGAGCCCAGGGGAGAAGCAGCCGTCTTGGAACATAGCAGTTGGCATGCTGATCCCTCCTCCCCAAGCATCCGGCCCTTCCCAGTGGCACCAAGACTCCAGAAACTCCGGCTCTACACAGGGCCTCAGGCCCCAGCCTCTGCCTTCCCCGGCGACCTTCGAACCCTGGGCCGGCTCCCCGCTGCCTGGGCCCTGTGTGCCCCCCAGGAACTCCCCTTCTTCTGGCCTGTGCTGTTCAGAAAACAAAAGGCACTCACCCCCCAACCCCTCTCCCGCAACCAGTTTCCAGAAAAGTCTCCTTTTGTGCGTTTCTGTTGGGGACATTGATATTTCCGACTCTCCCAGCTCCCTTGGGTGACCGATGCCAGCAGGCCTCACAGGAAGACCCCGCCTTTGCCTGCCCAGGACCCTCCCTAGGAGATGAGAGCAAGGCTGGTTGTCTGCAGGAAGGGCGGGCGGGTGGGGGTGGGGGGGAGAGAAAGAGTGGATACCTCAGTGGAATGAGCGCTTCACCATTGCGCCATTCACCTCCCCAGTGTGACGTCATCGCACCCATGAGGAGGGTGGGTGGTGATTCAAAAACTCCCCCGACCCCCACCCTCCAATCTGTGATCCTCTGACCACCGCGCCCCTCCTTTGACCTTCTGAAACCTCTGTTTGGGGGGGGGGGGTAGCTTTGCTTCAGTAACAGTTTTGATATTGCCATTATGTGCTTTTTTTTCTTTTACATAAGTTTATTTTTCTAAAGGTATATAAACAATAAACAAGTGAACATTCAATCAGATCTTAACTGCCAAGTATTATCTGTCCTGGAATTGTTCCATTAAGTTCCAGTCTATGCATCTTAAATTCAATAATCGTCACCTTCATCAGGGTCCATTACTTTTCTTCTGCCATTCTGTGTTTTTGCCGTTGTTGTTGTTAATCCTCACCCGAGGATATTTTTCCATTGATTTTTTTTTTTTAGGGAGAGAAACACATTGATTGGTTGCCTCCTGCATGCGCCCCGACCAGGGCCTGGGCCAGGGAGGAGCCTGTAGCCAAGGTACATTCCCTGGACCAGAATCGAACCCGGGACCCTTTGGTCCACAGGCTGACGCTCTATCCACTGAGCCAAACCGGCTGGGGTGGTCTTGCCATTTTGTACGGATTAACGCAGAGAGAATTTAAAATATATATATATATATATATATATATATATATATATATATATATATATATATAAAATTGATTTTTTACAGAGAGGAAGGGAGAGAGATAGAGAGTTAGAAACATCGATGGGAGAGAAACTTCGATCAGCCGCCTCCTGCACATCTCCCACTGGGAATGTGCCCGCAATCCAGGTACATGCCCTTGACTGGAATCAAACCTGGGACCCCTCAGTCCGCAGGCCGACGCTCTATCCACTGAGCCAAACCGGTTTCGGCAACGCAGGGAGAATTTTAAATGTGCATTCCCACAGAATGCCACGGCGGTGTCAGGAGGGGCTCTTGAGAACGGCACTTCCCCACATCCGTGACCTGTCCCCGCCTGCTTGTGGGTGGCCTGCACACAGCCCCGAGGCTTTCGCTGGAAAGAGAAAGCTCTGACCTCAGCAGAAAGGACAGAATGGCGTGAGGAATTCTCTCATCTCCAGAGGAGGATCTAGGGCCAGAAGGATCTCTCTCTCTCTGACTTCCTGCTTTGGCCAGACAGGAACATCGAGGCACTTGCTGGCCGCCAGCCAGACCTGTGGCCTTGGTGAGGCCACACAGAGCAGGTGGCAGCTAATTTGCTCTTGTCCTAGAAAAGAAGCAGTTGGTTGCCACCACCCCGCCTTTGTTTAAAAAATATATTTTTATTGATTTCAGAGAGGAAGGGAGAGGGAGGGAGAGAGATAGAAACGTCAATGATGAGAGAGAATCATGGATCGGCTGCCTCCTGCACGTCCCACACTGGGGATGGAGCCCGCAACCCCGGGCAGGTGCCCCAACCGGGAATCGAACCGTGACCTCCTGGTTCATAGGTGGATGCTCAACCACTGAGCCACACCGGCTGGGCTTGATTCCCCTTTTTCCCCTCCAAAGTTCTTCCAACCTAAGACCCTCCTGGTAACAAGCAAGCCCACCAGGTCGTCTCATGCCACAGCCAGTGCCGTCCCATCTCGCCACCTGCCACCCCCAGTTGTGCGTAAGCTCTCTTGTTCCCCACTGTAAACTCTGAAACGAACTCGGTGCCCATCACATAGTAGGCACTCAGTAAATGCTAGTCGCTTGAAGAAATAAAACCAACATGCACCATCTCTTCATTGGACTTCTTGTCAGGTTGTTGGAGTTTGCCTGAATCCTGGCTGCCCATCAAATCGGCCTTTCTTTCCTGGACCATTCCCACCCACTCCCAGCGCCCATGCCAGTATCCCAGTTAGCCCTCGCTGGTGTGGCTCAGTGGATAGAGCGTCAGCCTGTGGACTGAAGGGTCCCAGGTTCGATTCCCGGTCAAGGGCACATGCCCGGGTTGCGGGCTCGATCCCCAGTAGGGGGCATGCTGGAGGCAGCCGATCCATGATTCTCTCTCATCATTGATGTTTCTCTCTCTCCCTCTCCCTTCCTCTCTGAAATCGTTTTTAAAAAAATGTTTTTTTTAAAAAAGCATCCAGTTAGTGTAGACATTGAGTCTTGGTCTTGTCCCCTTGCTGCGTGCTGGGCAGCCCATTTCATTTCTGGTTCCATTTGCTTGAGGTCTTCCTTCCTCCCTGGTCTGTAACCTCAACGCGTGTGTGTGCTGTCTGGTTCCTCCCACGGAAAGAGGCATTTTTCTTTCAATTTTCACAGAGAAGGGACTTTAGATCCACAAAGATAAGCTCTTTCCCGGGGCCGCACAGCAAGAGCGCGCACCACCCACCGATCCACGTTCAGATACGCCAGATTCCAGGAAGACCTCTCTCAGACGTTTTTCTGACACTAATTCTAGCTCTAGGAGGAAAGACGCGACACTGTGTTTTCGACCTTCCCAATTATCTGACAAGCCCAGTGTTAATCAGCTGAGTCAGAATGGATGACCCCCCGGACGGCTTATGCCCCCAAACCATCTTCCGATGAAATGATAAAACCAGACGTCTGTGCTCATTAGCAAGCCCGAACACATTACCGGGGGCCCAGCGATGCCTTCGCGTCTGGCCTCTCCCACACCTTCGCCAAAGAGGAAGAGCTCCTCATTTGCAAAACCCTTGCTTCCGTGGGGCGGCCTGGAGAGTCCCTGCCATGTGTGATTAGCATGAAATTAATTCCTGTGGCGAACCATGATAGCCCATCTAATGAGGTTTAGGAAGCAACGCGGACTGTGTGTGAAGGGAGGCAGACCCTCGTCTATCCCCGGATGAAGTATGTGTGGGATCCCGTTTCGCACACAAAGCTCTGCATTCAGCATCGGGTGTTTATGGCGACTTGTATGAGGGCCGCGTCCCTCGGTGATTTGAGACGTGGAACCACTTCTGACAGTCTGAAGGGGTCTCCTGGTGTGCGTCCATGTTTCTCTTTCGTGGGAAATCCCGTGTGTGGAAGACAAGTAGGACAGCGTTCAGCTCTTCAATGAAGTGTCCTTGCCTGAGCCGCCATGGGTCGCATCCATCCTATTTATACATTTAAATGGAACAGAAAAGAAAAAAAAAAGTCTCATACGGAAATTATTTATTTCAATTACGGAAAAGGAACCACCCATGATTTGTTTTTATGGACGAAGAGAGTTAACCGAGTTTTGTATTTCCTTTTTAAAAAAAATATATTTTGCCGAAAACAGTTTGGCTCAGTGGATAGAGTGTCAGCCTGCGGACTGAAGGGTCCCAGGTTCGATTCCGGTCAAGGGCATGTACCTGGGTTGCGGGCACATCCCCAGTAGGGGATGTGCAGGAGGCAGCTGATCAATGTTTCTCTCTCATCGATGTTTCTAACTATCTCTCTCCCTTCCTCTCTGTAAAAAATCAATAAAAAAAAATATTAAAAAAAGGTAAAAAAATATATTTTATTGATTTTTTACAGAGAGGAAGGGAGAGGGATAGAGAGTTAGAAACATTGATGAGAGAGAAACATCGATCAACTGCCTCCTGCACATCCCCTACTAGGGATGTGCCCGCAACCCAGGTACATGCCCTTGACCGGAATCGAACCTGGGACCCTTCAGTCCGCAGGCCGATGCTCTATCTACTGAGCCAAACCGGTTAGGGCTGTATTTCCTTTTAGTTTTTTTTAAAATAACTTTGCTATTTAGCCCATAACCTCATAATATATAGAAATTGGCATTGTGTTTCCTCCACATGTAATAATGATATAAATATTTTTCTTTACTAAAAATTCTTCCTCAACGTGATTTAACTGTTTTCACAGTACTCCACTGTATGGATGTGCCATCACTTAATTAACCATATACTTAATGTTAGATTTTATGCTTGTTTCCAGTTTTTTTTAAATATATTTTTATTGATTTCAGAGAGGAAGGGAGAGGGAGAGATAGAAACGTCAATGATGAGAGAGAATCATTGATCGGCTGCCTCCTGCATGCCCCCCTATTGGGGACTGAGCCCATAATCCAGGCATGTGCCCTTGGCCGGAATCGAACCTGGGACCCTTCAGTCCACAGGCAGATGCTCTATCCACTGAGCAAAACCAGCTGGGCTCCACTGATTTTTAGAGAGAGTGGAAGGGAGATGGAAAGACAGAGAGAAATATCGATGTGAGAGAAACACATCGATTGGTTGCCTCCTGCATGCTCCCTAACCATAAGTAATACTTTCAATAAAGATTTAATAAAAAAATAAAATATGGCCCTAACCGGTTTGGTTCAGTGGATGGAGCTTCCACCTGCGGACTGAAGGGTCCCAGGTTCGATTCCGGTCAAGGGCATGTACCTTGGTTGCAGGCACATCCCCAGCAGGGGGCGTGCAGGAGGCAGCTGATCCATGTTTCTCTCTCATTGATGTTTCTGATTATCCCTCTCCCTTCTTCTCTGTAAAAAATCAATAAAATATATTTTTTAAAAAATAAATAAATAAAATAAAATATGTAACAAAAATAATGAGAGGATATTGTGAACAACTTAATTTCACTAAAAGTTGAAAGTAGATGCATCTCTAGATGTCCCATCAGCGATTGGGCACGGCCACGAATTTCGGGATCCTGTGTGTCCTCATTGTAATTTAAATCCGTTATCAACATTAAGAAGGCAAAACCACCTCTTCCTGGCAGCCTTGCCCCACTGGGCATTCCTTTTATGATTTGCTCAGCTGTTGGGTCCTCATCTCCCAAACGTTTGGCTCTGGTACGAGGTCTGTTTCAGAGCCTCGTCCCATCCAGTTCGAAACCAAAGACGCCCCCTGGAAAGCAGACTCGACAACATCCGGGGCCCTTTTCATCCATAGGATGGGCAATTCCCAGAGCTGGAGGCCGGAAAAAAAAAACCCTCAAAAAGACAGGAAGAATAAAGTCAGATTTTAATTGAATTGCTGCAACGTGCCGGTAAGGCTAGTTGAGCATGTAATTAATTGTTGTAACTATAGCAACAGGATGGCGGGCAGTACTAGGGCAGGCCAGGGGTTCGGTGAGAGACTCTTCAAATCACAAGTGGTGGAGATTGCAGCAAATAATCCGCCCTCCGCCAGAGGGCTTGCACTCTGCAGCAGCCCCAGGTAAACCTGGCAAATGATATCTGCTTAGATTCATGCAGCTTTTCTCAGCCCAGAACGCCCAGAGGTGCTTCCTACAACTGTGAACATAAGCATGGGTTTGGAATAATGTGTCGGGCTGGGTTTTTCTTGAGCGTGTGCACAACCCCCTGGGGGTATGGTCCACGCCATTGGAAGCCCCTTGCTTTTGGCAGAGAGCAGCGGTTCTCAACCTGTGGGTCGTGACCCCTTTGGGGGTCGAATGACCCTTTCTCAGGGGTCGCCTAAGACCATCCTGCGTATCAGATATTTACATGATGATTCCTAACAGTAGCAACAGTACAGTTATGAAGTAGCAACGAAAATAATTTTATAGTTGGGGGTCACCACAGCATGAGGAACTGTATGAAAGGGTCGCGGCATGAGGAAGGTTGAGAACCGCTGGCATAGAGGGAGGCAGCAATTCACCACGTGGCATCCTTACAGGCTCAGGGCCCAGAGCACCAACAGAGCGCTCAGTGGTTAGAGCGTCGGCCCGTGGGTTCGATTCCCGGTCAAGGGCACGTACCTCGGTTGCAGGTTCGATCCCCGGCCCCAGTCGGAGCAAGAGCAGGAGGCAACCAATAGATGTGTCTCTCTCACCTTGATGTTTTTCTCTCCCCCCTCTCCTCTCCCTCCCTCTTTTCCACTTTCTCTAAAAATCAATGGAGCCCTAGCCAGTTAGGCTCAGTGGGTAGAGCGTCGGCCTGCAGACTGAAAGGTCCCAGGTTCAATTCCGGTCCAGGACACATGCCTGGATTGTGGGCTCGATCCCCAGTAGGGGGCATGCAGGAGGCAGCTGATCAGTGATTCTCTCTCTTCACTGTTGTTTCTACCTCTCTCTCCCTCTCCCTTCCTCTCTGAAATCAATAAACATATATTAAAAAAATTAATTTGAACCATAGGCTTTAGAGCACATTTTTAAAAAACGACAAGTTAATGCCATGCTTCTGGGGAAACCTGATATGCCGTCCTGGGTCATGTGTTTCTGTCCTTTGGTCTTCCGTCTGTCCGTCCATCCATCCATCCATCCATCCATCCATCTAGCCATCCTTCCATTCTTCTACCTTTCTATTCAATTGGTTCTCTTCCTCTGGCCAACCCTCATACACCAGTTTACCAGGATCCTGATACAACTGTTCCTCTTTTCATTTGCTTTGTGAGCTTTTGTTCATTTGTCTTTTTACAGAAATCCCTGTGTCTGTGTGACTTGACTTTAAGCAGTCTCTCACGTCTTGGCAAGCGTAATTGCTTATCCTGTGGGAAGTAAACATTTAATCAGAAAACAAAGTGAATAACCCCAGTGTTCTTTGAAGGAACATTAATTCTACCACGTGCGAACATTTAATCAGCTTACATGTTTCTTTGTCTTTACCTGGAAGAAAGGTTGTGTTTCGTTGTGCCTTCACTAGCCTGCCTGTTTTATAATGAGATGTCTGGGTTCCCCTTCAATGATACTGCCCATTGGTATGTTATGCAACAGCTTATGACTGTCATTAACTTCGATGGTTATAATTAAACTAGAGGCCTGGTGCATGAAATTCGTGCTTGGGGAGGGGAGTGTCCCTTGGCCCGGATTGCACCCTCTCATAATCCGGGACCCCTTGGGAGATGTCCAACTGCCGGTTTAGGTCTGATTGGGCCTAAACCAGCAGTCGGACATCCCTCTCGCAATCCAGGAGCCCTCACTCCTAACCGCCCACCTGCTCACTCCTTCCTGCTTGGCTTCCCGCTCCTTAGCACTGCCGTGGAGGCAGGAGAGGCTCCCTCCACCGCCACTGCACTCGCCAGCCGTGAGCCTGGCTTCTGGCTGAGTGGCGCTCCTACTGTGGGAGTGCACTGTTTACCCGGGGGCAGGTCCTGTGTTAAGCATCTGCCCCCTGGTGGTCAGTGCACATCATAGTGGCCAGTCGTTCTGCCGTTTGACCGATTTGCATATTAGGGTTTTATATAGATAGATGAAGCTGTGAAATACAGTCCAGGGCCAGCCTTCTGGAGTGTTCCGGTTCCCATAGGCCAGTGGTTCTCAACCTTCCTAATGCCGCGACCCTTTAATAGAGTTCCTCATGTTGTGGTGACCCCCAATTTCATTGTTACAAATTGAACATAATGAAAGCATAGTGATTCATCACAAAAACAATATGTAATTATATATGTGTTTTCCGATGGTCTTAGGTGACCCCTGTGAAAGGGTCGTCAGACCCCAAAGGAGTCGCGACCCACAGGTTGAGAACCGCTGCCATAGACAGTTTCGTAGCTAAGACAGAGTCTAGGATACTGTCACTTAACTCTCTGTTGTCCAAAAATAAGAGTCTTTCCTGGAAGAAAAAAATAAAAGGCTAGAAACCAATAAAAGTCTATATGGAGCCCTGGACAGTGTTGCTCAGTGGTTAGAGCATCAGTCTGTGCACCGAGGGGTCGCGGGTTCGATCAAACCTAGGTTGCAGGTTTGGTCCCTGGCCCAGATCAGGGCGCATGCAGGAGGCAACCAATGGATGTGTCTCTCTCCCATTGATGTTTCTCTCTGGCTCTCTTCCCCTCCGTCCCTCCTTCCCACTCTCTCTGAAAAGCCATGGAAAAAGTATCCTCGGGGAGGCTTAACAAACAAGCAAACACACAAACAAAAGGTCTCTATGTAGCGGCCATGGTGGATTAGCGGCGTGACTGCTAGTGCAGTGGGCTGAGCGTCAGGGAGGAGGGGCGCTTCACCTGCGTGTTGGCCTGATTTAGGGGGGAAGGAAGCGAAGAGGCACCCATTGAGCTCTTACAATGGGCCTTCATGCTCCCCGAAGCCCTGTGAAGAACAAGGGATTGCCTGCTGTCGAGATGAATAGTGAAGCTCACGGCCCAGCTGTGAGAACTGGCGCTGTGCCTGTCGGAGAGCCTAGATGCGTCTGCACCACAGGCCCAGCGGAGGCAGCCGGCTGGACAGAGGCCGGAGGTGCAGGAGGGGCTCCTGTCTGTCCCTACACGAGCCTTGCATTGGCCTCCAATCCCCTGTGTCTGATTCGAAGGAAGACAGTGCTGCAAAAGGGAAAGGAAACAGCCAGGGCAGAGCCACTGAGCTTCCAGAAGACGTTCTGGGGGGCAAACAGGGAGGGGGTGTTGCATCATAGAAGCACTGCCAGGCATGTCCTAGGACGGTCTAGCACAGGGACGGCGAACCTTTTGAGCTCGGTGTGTCAGCATTTTGAAAAACCCTAACTGAACTCTGGTGCCATGTCACATGTAGAAATTTTTTGATATTTGCAACCATAGTAAAACAAAGACTTATATTTTTGATATTTATTTTATATATTTAAATGCCACTTAACAAAGAAAAATCAACCAAAAAAATGAGTTTGCGTGTCACCTCTGAACACGCGTGTCATAGGTTCACCATCACTGGTCTAGCAGGAGGGAGAAATGTCAGGTATCATTGTTAGTCTTCTCTCTGGAGCAGAGGGGCCAGGCTTTTCGGAGATGCTGAGAATTCTGTGCAGAGGGCCAGGGACGGGGCGAGCTCAGGGCCTGCTGTCGTGGGCAGGGCCTGACTCAGATCCCCGGTGCTGTTGTCATGCTGTGAACCTGCTTTTGCCCGGTACGGCCTGGAAAACACCCCGTAATCCGTATAAATTCTTCGCGTGGCGCTATCACCTTCATGAAAAGGAAGCGATATTGGATTCTCATCAGTGGATGAGAAAAAAGACCCATACGTATCGGTTCTCACTGCAGAATGCAAGTCAGAAAGTAACCAGCAAATATTTGCGACTTTCGTGCAGGATAAAGGTGGCCTTTCAAACCAGAGTGTTGTCCAAATCAAATTAATCCATTATTTTTGGCGGGGGGGTAAGGGAGGGCGAAGTTTGGGGAGAATTTGCAAATTCTCGACAAATCAAGTGCCCAAACAATGAAAACATCATCAAAAGTATTAGTGGAAACGTCGAATACATTTCCAACCTGCAGAGTAGGAAAGGGATGATGTAAGAAACAAAACCGCAAAAGCAACACAGAGAAAGATGCTACATGGAACCGTGTCAGGGACGCAAATCAAACTCTCAGCTGGGTCCCAGGGGAGCCTCTTCCTTGATTCGAGGTGAACAGAGTCATGTCACCTCTCCCGACCCCATGTTTGTGGGGGCAGACAGCTTTCATCTCCTGCCTTCTCTCCCCTCCTCATACCAGTCCCCAGGTCCCTCTGTGCCCCGGACATGGTCCATGCTCAGAAACCCCTCATGTCCTTCATAACCATCGTGTACTCAATTTGGAATACAGCGTCTGCTCTCCTGGGCCATGGTCAAGGCTAAATAGTTTCATCTGACTATGTGCGTGCACACACACATGCACACACATGCACACACACACGTATGTACGCACCCGCACGTATCTGATGCCACACTTACCCCTGATCACAGCGGTAACTCCCAGGGTGGGGGACATGGGTCCATCAGTGAGTGGTCAAGAGGGCTTTCGATGCTCTCTGTATTGTTTCCATTTTATCTTTTTTTTTTTATATTTTATTTTTAAATTTTCAAATATATTTTATTGATTTTTTACAGAGAGGAAGGGAGAGGGATAGAGAGTTAGAAACATCGATGAGAGAGAAACATGGAACAGCTGCCTCCTGCACACCCCCTACTGGGAATGTGGCTGCAACCAAGGTACGTGCCCTTGGCCGGAATCGAACCTGGGACCCTTCAGTCCGCAGGCCGACGCTCTATCCGCTGAGCCAAACCGGTCAGGGCTGTATTGTTTCCATTTTAAACGTGACAACACTCGTGTGCTCCCGTGTAATTAAAAATGAATAGACTCTCCAGCCTGGGCCGGTTGGGTCTTTGCAACTTCATTTCCATCTGCCGACGAAATGAATCTGAAACCGTTCATTTTGAGTTAATAGCCCAACTGAGTGTGTGGCTCTGTTGGAAGATAATGAAATCGGGGGGCACTCTTCGGGGCTCTGGGGTGCGGGTTGCTCCGAGGGGCTCAGCTCCGGCTCTTGGAGCTCACCGACTGATGGATGTTCCCACCGGGACCTTGACTTCTAACCCTTTGGATGACCTAGCCCCGTGGTCGGCAAACTGCGGCTCGTGAGCCACATGCTGCTCTCTGGCCCCTTGAGTGTGGCTCTTCCTAAGCCTTAGGAGGACCCCAATTAAGTTCATAACAGTGTACCTACCTATATAGTTTAAGTTTAAAAAATTTGGCTCTCAAAAGAAATTTCCATCGTTGTACTGTTGATATTTGGCTCTGTTGCCTAATGAGTTTGCCGACCACTGGGCTAGAGGGATGCGTGTCAAAGCCAGCAGCGCCCTCCCTGGAAGACAGGAGGGGATACTGAGCTCCCTGGTCCATGTCCAGCTGGAACCAGTGCCCAGGAGCTCGGGCATCTATCCCAGCGATGAAATTGAAATGCATCTCCGTTGGGTGCCAGATAAGCGGAACCAGCACTTTCTGGCGTTCAGACAGCATCTTGGGGATGTGCTGGCGACGTGGCTGTCATGGAATGAATGAGCAAGGGGATCAGTCCTCAACGTGGAGCGCACCTGGTATAAGTCCTGCGGGAGACGGTGAGCCGAGATGGGGAAGTGCGGGGACCAGCCCTGAGGATTCCCAGGGAGAGCATTCCCGAAAAAGGGAGCTGCTGCAGAATGACCTTGGACGCGTTTAAGGAGCCGTGAGGTCGAAGTGGAGAGAGCAGGGGCAGGAGGCAGGAGATGTGGTCTGAGAGGTGGCGATGGGGTCTTAGAGCCCAGAGGCTAGACCAGTGATGGCGAACCTTTTGAGCTCGGCGTGTCAGCATTTTGAAAAACCCTAACTTAACTCTGGTGCCGTGTCACATAGAGAAATTTTTTGATATTGGCAACCATAGTAAAACAAAGACTTATATTTTTGATATTTATTTTATATATTTAAATGCCATTTAACAAAGAAAAATCAACCAAAAAAATGAGTTCGCGTGTCACCTCTGACACACGTGTCACAGGTTTGCCATCACTAGACTAGATCAAGGACTTGGGCTCCTGACTGAGTCGGATGGAGCCACCGGGGGAGCCATTCCCAGAGCAATGACATGATGTGACTTGCTTTTCCAAGAATTGCATTCTGGCTGCAGAGAAAGGGCGGAGGCAAGAGGGCCAGGTTGAGGCTATGACAAGAATGAAGATAAAGAGACTGGTCTGCCCAGCTGGCATGGCTCAGTGGTTGAGCATCAACCTATGAACAGGAGGTCACGGTTTGATTCCCAGTCAGGGCACATGGCCGGGTTGCAGGCTCAATCCCCAGTGTGGGGCGTGCAGGAGGCAGCTGATCCATGATTCCCTCTCATCATTGATGTTTCTCTCTCTCCCTCTCCCTTCCTCTCTGAAATCAATAAAAATATATTTTAAAAAAGAAAAGAAAAAGAAAAGAGAGAACATCTTTCTCTTCTTAAAGAATACCTTTCAGCATTTCATAAAGGGTTTCCCAAAATTCACACAATATTTGAATTTTGCGTGAGCATTAACAACAACAACAACAAAAATAAAAGCCTAATTTTACTTGGTTTATTGAATCAGATTCTAATATCTGTTGCCCTTTGATTTCAATCCCTTCAATTTAATAAGCATTACCAAGTACCAATTATGGCCCAGGAGCAGGGACTATGAAGACCAATGAAGACCACGGCTTTGCGTATGTGCCAGCAAAGCTGTGGAGGCCATTGACCCAATGTGCTATTCCATACATAACCCTATGCTGTATACTTTATGAATCAATAAAAATTTTACAATTTTTAATTATAAACCTGTGTTTTCTATCAAAAGTACTTCTTGCGTGAATTTTGGGACACCCTTTATAATACTGGTTTGGTGGTGATGAACTCCTTAAAAATTATGAACAACAAATATATATCTATCAACAAGTGAATCTAAAAATCAAGTGAATAAAAAATCTGATGACCAGAATAAACTGGTGAATATAATAGAATCAGGGGCATAGAAAGGGAGTGGACTGACAATTCTCAGGGGGAAAGAGGTGTGGGGGTGCGGGAAGAGACTGGACAAAAATCGTACACCTATGGATGAGGACAGTGGGCTGGGGGTGAGGGCGGAGGGTGGGGTGGGAATCGGGTGGAAGGGAGCTATGGGGGGAAAAAAGAGGAACAACTGTAATAATCTGAACAATAAAGATTAAAAAAAAGAGAGAGAACATCTGCTTGAGTTTCTAAGCCAGTGGTTCTCAACCTTCTGGCCCTTTAATACAGTTCCTCATGTTGTGGTGACCCCCAACCATAAAATTATTTTCGTTGCTACTTCATAACTAATGTTGCTACCGTGATGAATCGTCGTGTAAATATCTGATATGCAGGATGGTCTTAGGCGACCCCTGTGAAAGGGTCCTTTGACCGCCAAGGGGGTCGCGACCCACAGGTTGAGAACCGCTGCTCTAAGTGATACACTGAGTGTTTAAATGACGCAAGGCCTGACATTCAAGATCCCAGGACTGGAAACCCCTGTTACTCCCTCCCCGAGTCTCTGACAGCCACACCCAGAGGATCAAAGGATGAAGGGCAACGCTCGGGGCGAGGGCAGCAGGAAGCGGCACCTTGGCTGTGCTGGCAGGAAGCTTCCGGAAGGCTTTGCAGTGGCGGCGTGCTCGGTGACTCACCTGGTCCCTCCCCACTCTGTCTTTGGCATCATCCCTGGGACTCTCTGCCCGTGTCTCCTGTGGCCCAGGCTTTGGTCTTCTGTTGAAGGCCACTGAGGCATCCTGGCAAAGAGAACTGTTCGTGCTACACGCGGGCACAGGCCCTGGGCATATGGTGGTTCACCATTGAACTAGACTCATGAGTTAAGTCACTGTTTGGTTCAGGTAGATAACAGCTGGGATTATATTTTTTAAAATGTATTTTTATTGATTTCAGAGAGGAAGGGAGAGGGAGAGAGAGAGAGAGAGAGGCATCAGTGATGAAAGAGAATCATGGATCGGCTGCCTCCTGCACGCCCCACACTGGGGATCCAGCCCGCAACCCAGAATCGAACCGTGTTGTCTGTGTCCATGGGTTATGCTCATATGGACACAGAGCCATTCTAGCGAAGGGTCCCGGGTTCGGGGTGCCCAGGGAATCACCCAGGTGTTTCAGGAAAGCTTTCTGCCTCGTGTCAAAAAGGCATGACACCGGTCACCCTGGGCATTGTTCCACGGCAGCCGTCATCACGAGACCGTGTGCCTACCCGGGACCCTTCAGTCTCCCGACGCTCAACCACTGGGCCACGCCAGCCATGCTTTGGTTCTAGCATTTGGTTCATTTGGTAAAGAAATAGGCACACCAACACACGGAAACAAGTGTACTTCATCTGAATCACTCCTTTCGTTCGTTAAGATCATCAACAAAGTTCGGGTGGCGTGGCTCAGTGGTTGAGCTCCTGGCTAGGAGGTCACGGTTCGATTCCAGTCAAGGGCACATGCCCGGATTGCGGGCTTGATCCCCCATAGGGGGCGTGCGGGAGGCAGCCGATCCATGATTCTCTCTCATCATTGATGTTTCTGTCTCTCTCTTCCTCTCCCTTCCTCTCTGAAGTCAATAAAACTGTATTTAAAGGGGGGAAAAACAGTAAAATCGACTTCCCTGCTGTCTCGCCTCAGTGTGGGCGATGCCTCGGCTGGCTCTGTTGGTTAATCACCAGGAGGCCGCAAGAGCCAGTCATTCTCTGACACGATAGTTGAGCCTTGGTGGGTGAGTGATGGAGGCGGCTAAATCCCGTACCATTAGAGGGCCATGCGTCACGCCAGTGAGATGGTTTCTTTCCCCAGGCAGTGGCCACACCCACTCACTTGATCCCTTATCCTAGAACAGGGGTGGGCAACCCCTGGCATGCGTGCCAAACATGGCACTCCAGTAACTTTTGCTGGCACGCGAAACCCTCTCTTATAATCTTCCATTTACAATTGTGAATCTTTGTTCTCAGGGATGCATTTTGTTAAGTCTCGTAATAGGAGTAGCCTGACGGATGACAGTAGTAGCTCGTGCATATCTCTGAAGGTCACGAAATATAAACCTGATGTATAATCTCTGTCATCGGTGATGCGGCAGCAAAAGTCCCACTGATAATACCAAACGGAGTCATCAAGTTTTCTGTCGGACTATCAGTGTACACGTATACATGAAAAAATAAATGTATTTTTCATCATCATCTACTGTGTTTTTGTCGCTCGAATGATTTTATTATTTCTTCAAGGTTCTTCATATACGTACACCTTAAGAGATACCAAGTAGGCGTAACATGTTCTCAAAAAATTAGGGTTGGCGCGCAGAAGAATTTTGAGTCAGAGATTTTGCTGGTTTTGGCGCGCACTCACACAAAGGTTGCCCACCCCTGGCCCAGAAACATACAAGCGTGGGTGTCAGGTCTGCAGCCTGAAAGCCCAGGGGAAAATGGTGTGTGTCTAGGTGACCCCGGATAGGTTTGCTACCTTGGCCACCTGGGGGGTCCCCATAGTCGCCTGCCTGCTCTTTCCTTTCAGCCTCTGCTCAGCCGCCCTGCTGCTGTTCAAGCTCAGCCACAACCAGAACTGCAGGTCGGACCCCGCCTCCCTCGGTCTGACCTGTCTGTCCACCTCCCGGCCCCGCGTTGCCTCACCGCGTGGGCTCTGTGCCCAGAAAGCAGGCCGCCCGCAGCGCTCCGGGGGTTGCCATTCCTTTTCTTCAGGATCCTGTCTCTTCCCCCATTCTCCGCCCACTTGTCATCACCAGGCCGGTTCTTACTCATCGTCCAGGAATACACTCAGGCATGACACCAGGCAGAACGCTTTCCAGACACACCTGGGTGATTCCCCGGGCACCCTGGGCATTGTTCCACGGCAGCCGTCATCGTGAGACCATGTGCCCGCCTGCAAGACAAAACTCTGAAATCTCCCTGAGCAGGGCCCTGGTCTCATGATCTCTGAGTCGCTAACCCCCAGCACGAGGCCTGATGCTCAGGTGACGCTCCGTGAACGCTGACCTGCCCTGGTTTCTGACTCCTGTGGCTCCGTCCTACATTCTGACCAGATCCTTTTTTTTTTTTTTTTTTTTTAACTATATTTCTTTATTAATTTCAGAGAGGAAGGGAGAAGGAGAGAGAGAGATAAAAACGTCAATGATGAGAGAGAATCATTGATTGGCTGCCTCCTGCACACCCCCTACTGGGGATTGAGCCCACAACCCAGACATGTGCCCTGACCGTGAATCGAACCTGGGACCCTTGAGTCTGCAGGCTGACGCTCTATCCACTGAGCCAAGCCGGCTAGAGCTCTGACCCGATCCTTGTCGGCAAGTCCCTCCAGTCTGCTTGCCCAGCCCTTGACCTTGATGAGGCCAAGTGGGACAGGCCCTAGGGTTTAGGGGTGAGATGACTGACAGCCGCCTTCTAGAGCACAGCGCCTGTCCCCAGCACAGGGAAGCGAGAATAACCTCTGGTCTTGGAGAGGGTGAGCAAAATACTTGAACTTGGTGTCCTCTTCCTGGCTGGCTGTCGACAGATGGTTTTCTGTTGCTCCATCCATTCCTATGCCCCGCGGTCCCCTGTGCCTTCCGGCCACGCAGGGCGCTGGATGGGAACTGGCTGCTGTGTGCACCCGGGACACACAGAGACGAGCTACACAGCCTTGTCCTGGAGACCCTTTGTCCCTCTGATTAGCCCTTTCCTCCCCCCCACCCCCCACCCCCGCTTTGTCCTTCTGTCTTACCCTTTCCACTTCCCAGCTGATGGAAAGTGAGGGGCTGCTGCAGAACCCAGGCGGTTGCCCAGAGCAGCTGGGTTTGCAGATCCCATTAGCAAGGGGACCTTAAACAGCCCAAAGGGTGCCCTGGAACAGGGTCAGGGAGCCACCCCGGTGCCCTCATGACTCTTGCACACAAACATATGCGTGCGCGTGCACACACACACACACACACAATTTTTTGTTGTTAATCCTCACTCGAGGATATTTTTCCATTGATTTTTATTTATTTATTTATTATTATTTTTTAAAAATATATATTTTTTATGGATTTCAGAGAGGAAGGGAGGAGAGAGAGAGAAATATCAATGATGAGAGAGAACCATTGATCGACTGCCTCCCGCACGCCCCCCACTGGGGACTGAGTCCTCAACCTGGTCATGTGCCCCCAACCGGAATCAAACCCAGGACCCTTCAGTCCACAGGCCGACGCTCCATCCACTGAGCCACACTGGCCAGGGCTCCATTGATTTTTAGAGAGAGTGGAAGGGAGAGGGAGAGACAGAGAGAAATGTCGATGTGAGAGAGACACATGGATTTGTTGCCTTCTGCCCACACCCTGACCAGGGCCAGGGAACCTACAACCCAGGTACATGCCCTTGACCGGAATCAAACCCAGGACCCTCAGTCTGCGGGCCGATGCTCTAGCCACTGAGCCAAACCGGCCAGGGCTACACACACACATTTTAAATTCTTTGGCAGCCCCACTCCTTGGACACTCTCTCATGCCTAGCCCCTTAGACAATTAAGAGAATGGTTTTCACCCCCATTGGCCCCTTGGTTGCAGGAATGAGGTACAGACCGCCCTAGGTCAGCGAGGTCTGGGCACGAGATGAATTTTCAAAGTGACTCTTGTGCTGTGAGGTGCCTATGGCTGCCACATCTTCATATTTATTTTGTTTTTGAATAAAAGCTGATGAGCCCAGAGAGAAGGGGCGGAAAGACGCAGGCGTGATGGGCATTCTCTTAGAGGGTTGCACCGCCCCGTGGAGTTCCATCCTTATGATGGCGAATAGGGGTGCTGATTGGAGGAAACCACAATATGATTGATTTGGAGTATTTATTTTTTTCTCTCTTTTTTTCTTATTAATGTATTTTTATTGCTTTCAGAGAGGAAAGGAGAAGGAGAGAGAGATAGCAACATCAATGATGAGAGAGAATCATGGATCCGCTGCCTCCTACAGGCTCCCTACTAGAGATCGAGCCCCCAACCCGGGCATGTGCCCTGACCTGGGAATCGAACCCTGACCTCCTGGTTCATCGGCCGATGCCTAACCACTGAACCACACTGGCCGGGCTGACCTATTTCTTCCGCGACGTTCTTCATGCTCACGCTGGGTGTTGCAGGGAAAAGCACGTTCCTCCTCCCCGTGGGTGGAGGTCTGGACCCAGCGTAGGTTTCAAGTGCACAGCCTCAGACTTGAATGGCCCTTGGGCACCGGGCCCAGAGGTGTCAGCACCCTCCCACACAGGGTGTCGGGGTCACACTCTGTTCCGGGGATGTCTGAGGAGCGTGGTCACCGGGTTGATGATCCCTTTAAAGGAGGAGGTGACTCGGATGCAGCCTGGCAGGTGCTGTGTGTTGTTTTCACACGTTGGGGCCTCCAATGGCGTTGTTTTCTTGCTTTTATTGCCCAGACACGCGGTTCGGAGGGGCTGGTACTTAAATTCTTCGTCCCCTGGGATTTTGTTCAAGACTTTGTTTTTATCAAAGGTAAAGAAGTCTCCCATTAGAGAGGCACAGGCATTTTTTTTCTATGCAAACAAAACACCTAGAAGCTACTCTCAGGGTCGCTTTTTTTCTGGGGGGATTTCCCAGCTGCACTCTCCAGGGGTGTCATTAGGGGCAATGGGCCCGTCTCCCTTTCCCAGGGTGGCCCTGGGCTGAGCGTCACAGGGGCGACCGCCCATTAAACTCTTTCCTGCTTTAGAGCAGTGGTTCTCAACCTTCTGGCCCTTTAAATACAGTTCCTCATGTTGTGACCCAACCATGAAATTATTTTCGTGGGTACTTCCTAACTGTCATGTTGCTACTGTGATGAATCATCATGTAAATATCTGATACGCAGGATGGTCTTAGGCGACCCCTGTGAAAGGGTCCTTCGCCCGCCAAAGGGGTCGCGACCCACAGGTTGAGAACCACTGCTTTAGAGAGCAAGCAGGCAGGTGGAAGTCCACGGTGGGTGGGTTCAGGGAAGGGAGAAGTCAGTTTGGAAGTTGCAGGCAAAAGGGTGTGTTGCATGGGCCTGAGGCGACCAGCACCCCTTCCGCCTATTTTAGGCACCTGGACTCCTTCCCAGCCAGGCTGGATGGGAAATTTCCCTTGAACGCAGGCGCCCGGAGGGCTGTGGGAATTCCCAGAGAGTTTACGTGCCAGCGAATTCCTCAACTTAATGTTTCAGAAACCACCAGAGTCAGCAGGGGGAGGAATGGGTGACTCAACGGTGCGATGCTGCAGTGGGGTGAAAGGCATCGTTTGTTTTCACGGACAGTCCATAAGTACGCCGGGGTTGTGGGACCTTCTGTGAGCGATGCCAGTGGTCCCCAGAAATTCCCGTATAGGTGACTCTAATTCTCCTGCAAACGCTGCCCTGTGGCCTGCCATTTTCTCTTGTGTTATTACAGTGGTTCTCAACCTTCTGGCCCTTTAAATACAGTTCCTCATGTTGTGACCCCCAAACCATAAAATTATTTTCGTGGCTACTTCATCACTGTCATGTTGCTACTGTGATGAATCATCATGTCAATATCTGATATGCAGGATGGTCTTCGGCGACCCCTGTGAAAGGGTCGTTCGACCGCCAAAGGGGTGGCGACCCACAGATTGAGAACCGCTGTGTTATAACATAAAAACCTGTAAAGAATGTTTGTGAGTTTATTGGAGCCAAACTGTAGACAATTGCCGGAAAGCAGAACCTCAAGGGATTGAGATAATGCTCCGGAGATTGGTGGGTGACATCTGTATTTATACATGGCAATCAAAGGAAGGGACGTAAGTGGGTTACATGAAATCCATTGGGGATAGACTAGAGAGGTGGGAGAAAGCCAAGGGGGGAAACCCCTGGGATTGGATAAAAAGCAAAATGATGGACACATACTTAGGTGGGTGCGGGAACAATTAACATAACAGTGAAGGAATCTGTGGTATCTGTCCTGGCCCCCAGCACATTAGCTGTGCCTCAAGGGGTCCGGAAAAAGGGAAGTTACAAGTTACCCAGACACTTCAATCCTGTGTTATTATAGATGCAAAAAGACAGATAGGCTCTGTTAAGGGAAAGGTTGACCTTATCAGTGAAGATACTGGCCTAGGATGTAACTGCCCACCATCACTGCTTTTAGTTAAAGTGTAATTTCAGACCATCCTTTGTGGTGACTTTGGATCTCTGAGTTTGCAAGACCGCCACGCAGGCCTCCCCTGAGCTGGTCAGGTCCTCATGTGGCTCTTGCTTTGTTCTCCTCTTTAAAGACCCGAAACCATTTCCCAAGGATCAGATCCCTGGGAATTGGCTCAGGTTTCCGGACTGGACACCAATCCCTTGTGTGGTGAAAGTCGAGCTGTTCACCTTTCCCAAGGAGACAAGAAGGGCTTGAAGTCAGAGGGCGGACCGATGACGACGCAATGTTTGGGCCGTGCCCCGTGGAGGAAACCAAAGCTGAAATCCGGTCACCAGTGCTGGGAAGATCTGGAGATAGAAACGGACCTGGGTTCTGAAAAAACAGCCAGAGAGAAGCGAGTCTGAGGACAAGGGGTGCGTTCCTCCCAAGCTGGCGATGGTGTGAATCCCTAGGAGGCGGTGTGGGTACCCCGCCCCCCCTCCCGCAAAAGACAGGAAGGTCTATCCAAACAAGTGGGCCCCAGAGGTCGGTAGGCCCGTCCCCACAGACAACGTTTATTTCTGCTTGCTTTGGTGTTGCTGCTACTGTCCTCGCTGACCTGTTAAACTCTAAGGAGAGATCAGATAAACTTCGGGTTAAACTCCACGTCTTCTATTCCAAAACTCCTCTCTAAGCAACAGCAGCATAGCAAGTATTTTGTTGTTGTTGCTGTTCATCCTCACCCGAGGATATTTTTCTATTGATTTTTAGGGCGAGTGGGAGAGAGAGGGAGAGACAGAGAGAAACATGGATGTGAGAGAGACACATCGATGGGTTGCCTCTTGCACGAGCCCTGACCAGGGCCCAGGTCGGGGAGGAGCCTGCAACCGAGGTACATGTGCTCTTGACCGGAATCGAACCCGGGACCCTTCGGTCCGCAGTCCAGTGCTCTATCCACTGAGCCACACCGGCTAGGGCCGTAGCAAGTATTTTTGATGAGCCGCACTGCTTTCGGCTGTGGAAATGTCCTTGTGATGAGCCAGGCGTAGCTCTATCTTCACGGAGACACTATTTCCATACAAGGACGGAGGGTGTCCGGGTCCTGAGGGCTGGGACGGGGGCTCCCCCTCACGTCACCAAGCCAAGAAGCTTTCTGCTCTGAAATAGTGGATGAGACTCTCACAACACAAGACCCCTCCCCCCTCCATGGCACGTCCGTGTGAGCGTTCTCTGGCTGAATTCAGACTTGACTGAAAAGGTCCCTCTTGTATGATATTTCCTGAGGTGCCTACCAGAAATCTGTGCTTACCTTTGTAAGAGTTGGCATCTTAAATGGTAAGAAGAGACGGTTTTATTTTTATAGATTTTCAGAGACGAAGAGAGGGGGAGAGAGAGAGAGAGAAACATCCATGAGGAGAGAGAATCATGGATCGGCTGCCTCCTGCACGCCCCCTAGTGGGGATCGAGCCCGCAACCCGGGCATGTGCCCTGACCGGGAATCAAACTGTGACCTCCTGGTTCATAGGTCGACGCTCAACCACTGAGCCACGCAGGCCGGGTAGGAAGAGAAGGTTTTATCTACAAAGACTGGAGAGCCACAGGGATGATTCTGTGACAGTTCCTGTTGCTAGTGATGAGGGTTCAAGGTTCCAGCCAGGGACCTGATTGTGCACGAAGGAGACCCTTTGGACCATTGAGGGGCACAGGGGCCCGGGAGGGAGCCGAGAGGAGGCAAGAGGAGACCTGAGCTCTAATCGGTGTGTCACTGTGCACTGTCCTCTCTCTGTGGGTTTCCTGAACTCGTCTCTAAAGGGCAAGGGTGTCTCCAGGACACGGTGCCGTGGCCGCTGAGACAATGCTGACTTGGTCATTTCCTGAATCGACGTCAAGGATTGTTGTACGTTTCCTCGACTTAAATCAGCCCAAGTTTCCACCCCCATCCCTGCTCAGTCTCCTGTTTCCCCCGGGGGTCATTAAGATAGAATCCGTGTCCCAGACCTCAGAGAGAGACTTGCTTTTTTGTTGTTGTTCTTGTTGATCCTCACTCGATATCTTCCAATTGATTTTGAGAGAGAGTGGAAGGGGGAGGGAGAGGCAGAGAGAAACACTGATGTGAGAGAGGCACATCGATTGGTTGCCTCCTGCACACCCCGGCCAGGGCCAGGGAACCTGCAACCAAGTATGTGCCCTTGACTGGAATCGAACCCGGGACCCTTCAGTCCGTGGGCCGACGCTCTATCCATTGAACCACACCAGCTAGGGCAGCCCATTTCTTGACTGTGCTTTTTTCCTCCCTCAATATATGCACAGCCAGTATCTCAAGTCTAAAAAAACCCAGAAGGTCAGCTCTAGTCTTAGTGGAAAATGCCAGGGAGGAGGGAGTGCCGGCGACCTTGGGCACATTCCTCACCGTCTCCAGCCTTGGTGTCCTCGCCTAAAACGGGTAAATTGGTTGGTTTCTGTGATTTCTTGGGTCCCTTCTACGTGAGCTTGGGAACCCCCTGCAGGAGTTAGGGGCGCTCTGTTTAATGCACGGAGGGTGTATGGGAAGAGGCCCAAGGTTGTAGTAACAGAAGGAAAGTCAAGGTCGTGGCCCTTTGGATGCCTTCCCACAATACAAATATGAAAGGTACACAGTCACGGGAAGGAATGTTGTTGTGACAGCTGCCCAAGTGCCCTTGGCTGGGCTGCCTCTCCCTGTCCTGCCTACATCTTTCTTTTCTTGTTGTTAATCCTCACCCAAGGATATTTTTCTATTGACTAGAGAGAGCAGGAAAGAGAGAGGGAAAGACAGAGAGAAACATCGATGTGAGAGAAACACATCGATTGGTTGCCTCCTGCACGTGCCCCGACCAGGGCTCTGGCTGGGGAGGAGCCTGCAATGGAAGTACGTGCCCTTGACCGGAATCGAACCCAGGACCCTTTGGTCCGTAGGCTGATGCTCTACCCACTGAGCCGAACTGGCTGTAGGGTCTGCATACACCTTTATGCTTCCCCTTCTTTCAATCCTGTGCTCATCCGGCCCCTTTCTATGGAGGAGGTCCAGTTGCACTGGCCTCCTCTGTGCGTTCCTCTGTCCAGTTTAAGCTGAACTTTCACTTTCAAAACGGCAGTGGTTCCCTATCAGCCACACAGCCTGTCCCAGGGACAGACGGTGAGAACTCTCCCGGGGTCCCTTGCCTTTGTCCGGCCGATGGCTGAGGAGCAGTGCCCCTGTGCCACCACCCACACCCCTCGCCCTCTGGCCCGCTGTCCCCTCCCTCCTGGACTCCCGCGTGCCTAGGCAGCAGCAGGCAGCAGCTCTGCCCGCTGGCCTGAGGCCTCTCAGGCAGGTTTCTCTCCTGGGGCCTGGCGTCACTGGGCAGTGCCAGTGTCGGGGGACAGACACGTGGCCCCCAAATCCAGGAAACCTGGCTTTCACATGAAGTCCCAGCTCTCCCTCCTGTTGTGACCTTTGAAAACATCTCCTACATTCCCTGAACTGTGGGTTTCCCGTGTGTGCAAGGACGATGATCGAATCACCACGTAGATAGCATTATCTTAAGGCTGAAGTGAGATAAAATAAGTCAACCGTTGGCTCAAAAAAAAAAAAAAAAAAAAAAAAGGATTGATAGCTGCTCACGAGGTCTCCTCCAGGTAGATGCCCTGACTGGACCCTGTTGGTTCAAGCACCAACCTGCCCAAAGGTTTGACGTGGGCCCAGGTGTTTATTCCCAGAATGTTCCGGCCACAGGCACAGGAGGAATGTGCTGGGGGCTTTGTTGACCTCTCCAGAATCACACCTGAAAGGATCTTGAAAATCCAGATGTGTTATTAAAATTATGGTTTAAGAAGCTGTAATTTCTGCTGTAGGTGTACTTCCTCATATGAGGTGACTGACGTGTTATTTTTTCCCCCCTCACTTTCTACCCAACCCTGATAGCATATCGGCTGCTGCTGATGCCTCGACCTTCCAGGCTGAGTGCTGAGGTCTTTATAGAAACACTAGAGACCCGGTACATGAATTCATGCACTGATGGGGTCCCTAGCGGCTGCCGGCTGCTGACCGGGGCCTCCCTTCCTGCGGGTGGCCATCCAGCCCTGCCCCCTGGACAAACTCATGGTCGAACTCCCAGTCAAGGGGACAGTTTGCATATTAGGCTTTTATTATATAGGATTGTTGATTTTAGAAAGAGGAAGGTGGAGAGAGGAGAGAGAGAGAGAGAGAGAGAGAGATCATTTGCTTCCTGCACGCACCCCGACTGGGGATCCAAGTTGCAACCTGGGTAGGCACCCTGACAGGGAAATAGAATCCGCCACCTTTGGTGCTTGGACGATGCTTCAGCCAGCTGAGCCACACAGCCAGGCCTGACTTGCTGTTTTTGCTCTGCCGGTGAACCTGTGTTTTGAGAACAGCATCACACTTGGCCTACAGTTCCCCACTCGGGAATCTCAAGGGACTCGAGCGAAGAGAGGACTTTGGATGGAAAACCCTTGCGAGTGGAGCAGACACAGAGCTGTGGGCGGAGTGGAGCTTGTGTCGCCCAGTGAACGCTTCCCTCAGGGACCGGCAGGAGAGAGCTGTTCGAAGTTTCCTTTTCCAGGAGAATAACCAGTTTGGGTTTGTTCCATGCAGATAGCAGTTTTAGGGGTGCCGAGCGGTCTGAGACGTTACCCAGGGATCGGAGATCCAGTACCTCCTTTGTATGTTTGTGTTCATTGTCTGTTCATCCCTACCTGAGTAACTCAACTGTTCTTCTCCGAGCCTTCCCGCTGGTGCCCGTCTTGAAGGCATCAGTCATCATAGTTGGCTGGCCATGTCCACTGACATGGTCCTTCTGTTTAGTATTAAAAAATATATATACCCGGGCCCTAGCTGATTTGGCTCAGTGGATAGAGCAGGGGTCCTCAAACTATGGCCCGCGGACCACATGCAAATACAAATATTGTATTTGTTCCCGTTTTGTTTTTTACTTCAAAATAAGATATGTGCAGTGTGCATAGGAATTTGTTCATAGTTTTTTTTTTAAACTATAGTCGGGCCCTCCAACAGTCTGAGGGACAGTGAACTGGTTTAAAAAGTTTGAAGACCCCTGGGATAGAGCGTCAGCCTGTGGATTGAAGGTTAGATTCCGGTCAAGGGCACATGCTTGGGTTGTGGGCTCGATCCCCAGAAGGGGGTGTGTAGGAGGCAGCCGATCAATGATTCTCTCTCATCATTAATGTTTCTCTCTCTCTCTCCCTTCCTCTCTGAAATCAATAATAATCTATACTAATAAAAGAGTAATATGCTAATTAGACCAGACATCTTCCGGACACTCTTCCAGACAAAGCCACAGTGGCGGGGGCAGGGAAGAGCAGTTAGGGGTGATCAGGCCAGCAGGGCAGGGCTGTTAGGGGCGACCAGGCCGGCAGGGGAGGGCAGTTAAGGGGCGATCAGGCTGGCATGCAGAGTGGTTAGGGGCAATCAGGTAGGCAGGCAGGTGAGTGGTTAGGAGCCAGCAGTCCCAGATGGGAGAGGATGCAGGCTGGGCTGAGGGACCCCTGCCCCGCCATGCACAAATTTCGTGCACTGGGCCTCTAGTAATAATAATAAAAACCTGACTGGATTCACAGGATACAAGGTGAGCCTCCTGTTTCTGACACTGTTTAAGGGGAGTGCAAGCTCAGATGGCTGGGCTGGGAGAGGATGGAGGGATTGAGGAGGGAGATGTCAAGACGGGAGCACGCAGCTATAGATACGTGAACTGGGAGGAGAGGGTTTGCGGTTCCAAGTGTTTGGAAACGACCTGAAAACCCTCCGCCAGCCGTCTTGACATCCCTTAGGGATGAGATGTTCTTGTCTGATCCTGTTCTCAAGGAGAAATCTGGGATTGGCCTGAGGGAATACAAGCATAGAGAATGTTGGAGCCACTTCTCCGAGTGGCTCCCAGCATCTCAACACCAGTGCCGAGTTCGACCCACAGGCCTGGTGTCTCGCGAGGCCTGTTGTGCTATAAAAGCCGAATGATGTCTCGTGCCTTTTGGGAACGAGAGATATTATCCACGGTGACAAAATCATCAAATCTTATTATGCCTAAGTCAGTGCTGTCTATTTCGGAGTTTGACTCTTAAAGGATGTCATTTAGAGAAAGGGGACAGCTTTTCATTGGCTCAGAAGTTTGCATCGTCAAAAGCTAATTGCCAGGGAAGTACAATACGTTGTAAAATTCCAAGGGACTGCGATGCAGCCCTATTTTGATTTTATTTATAAAAACGAATTAATAGCAAGTGAATAAGACTTTTAAGCCATTAGCTGAGTAATAATACTAAACAAAACAACGAATAAAACAGCCGCATTCAAACAGCTGTTTAGGAAAACCCGACGATATTTCATCCATTGCCAAACTTGGCATTTGGGCAGAATGAAGACCAAAGTAAATATTTATTGATTCGTGCGAGAACACTGAAAATTCCTCTTTTTAAAGTAGCACAAGCGAATAAAACATGATTTATAAAAAACCCCGACTAACTCACTCGGCTAATGGGTCTATTCAAAAAATTCTTACCATGTAAACTGTGAACTGACAATTATAACGGAAAATTACCAGCTTCTCTATGAATTTAATATACATATAGTTAACCACCTGCTTGACTGTTATACGGAGCCATTTAAACGTGCAAATGGGTGTACGAATGTTTGCAGGCTTTTGAACCAAACACATTAATTGCCCGTCTGTGTTTATGGAAACAGGCGGAGGGGATGCTTGCTCTCTCTCTGTAATAAATATAAAAACTCCTTGGGCTCCAGGGTCTGCGCCAGCGCACAGGGGGAGCCCTCCTGCAGATGCAAGTCATAGGAGAAACTGAACCCCTGAACCCCAAGCAAGGAGGTGAAAAGGAGAGAGTTACATCGGCCAGATATGCTATAAGCGCCCCAGGCCTAATGTAGGTCTGTGCACGCTGGATGCTTCCCCAGAGACGCAAGGCTGCTGGGAATAGGCAGTGAGGACCAAGGTGCAGTGCAAAGCCAGGGCATGGGTATAAGGGTACATGGTGCCCAGTTCCTTCCTATAAGACACCCAGAGCCCTAGCCAGTTTGGCTCAGAGGATAGAGTGTCGGCCTGCGGATCAAAGGGTTCGGGTTTGATTCCGGGTCAAGGGCACGGACCTCAGATGCAGGCTCCTCCCTGGCCCAGGTCCGGGTTGGGGCTCATGCAGGAGGCAACCAATAGATGTGTTTCTCTGTCATTCCCTCTCCCTTCCACTCTCTCTAAAAATCAATGGAAAAATATCCTTGGGTGAGGATTAACAACAACAGAAAAAGACAGCCAGGCAGGTGACCTTCTGCGTTCCCTTAGCGGCCTGGGCGCCCCTGAACTTGACCTCATGGGACAGTGAGCCATGTGCTCAGAAGCGCCTCCTTTTGCTAAAGATATGTTAGTCCTCTGTCCCCCCTGCTTCCCTAAGGGGTCTGGGCGTTTCAGAAAGACACCGTGTAAATTTAGCACGAACCGGGCGTTCTCGTCTGCCCAGCCTCTCATTCAGAGGGTGTCTGGTGGTCCCTTCTGCGGTCACACTTTGACACAGCCTGCTTTTCTGTGACTCCGCCCATCGTGGTACGGATGACCCCGACTTGACCCCTGCCGAGCTCCCTGATGGATGTAGATACCTGGGAAGTGGTTGGGGAGCGTCTCCAAGCAACCAGTGGGAGGCAGTGGCTGAGCCAGCGGGTGCTCAGGTGCCCGGGCTCAGACCGGACTTGGAACCCCTGGGACCCTTCCCAGCTCCCACCAGCTCCATGAAGCGGAAGGCCCAGGATCCGTGGCTGGGCGAGGCAGGAAAAACGGCTCCACCTAAGAAATATGTCCTGGTGCATTCGGTTATAGTGGCATTCTGGAAACTGGCCCCTGTCACCCCTTTTTACCAACGCCCTCACCCTATTCACGGTGTGTCTGTTTGCTGCTCCGTTGCATCACCCCCAGATCCATGCCTGGTCTTAGGGAAAAGCCCCTTAGATTCCTGCGTAGTGGCTTCTGTAACATGAGTTCTCCTGTCGAGAAAGACTTAATACTCTGAATGAGCCGGGCCCTATTCTGCGATATTGCTTCCTTAAGAATAAATATAACTGTATTCTGCAGTTAGTTTTCCTCAGCTTCCTCGTGGGCTTTCATCTCCGATATTAGGAGGTGGGACTGGAAAGAAGGGAATGAAAGAACAGACAGAAAAAAAAAAGAAAAAAAACAATAACAAAATTTAATAGAGAAACACACTGGCAAATGTAGTTTTTCTGTGAAATTTGCAGTACATTTAGCATGTTCAGAAATGATATGCAGGATGGTCTTAGGCGACCCCTGTGAAAGGGTCGTTCGACCGCCAAAGGGGTCGCGACCCACAGGTTGAGAACCGCTGTTCTGGGGAGTCTATAAGGATTTCAAAATAACAGTTAGAAACCAATCCCTCTGCTGAACAAAGGGTTCCAGCTACTCATTAAACGCACTGATGAAGCTTTTAGATGCAAACTGGAAAGACTTGATGCGGCCTGTGCTTAGTTAGTATCCAGGTCTGCGAGGCTTCAAGGGTGGGGTTTAGAGCAGCCACTGTTTCCATGACTTCTGTGGAAGCCGTGGCATCAGGAAATTTTAGAGGGAGCAAGGCTCTTGCAGACAATGTAGGTCAAACCTCCCAGTTACACCTCAGGGTTCTGTATTCTCATTTGTAACCTGAGGGCGTTGTCCTAGATTCTTTGGACTGTCCTGCCTCCGTTCTACATTTTACAGCGCACGACTTTCCGATATGAACTACAGACACGCTAATGAACGTGGCCTCGATGTGAGAATAGTTCTCTGACAAATGTTTTCATTTATGGTGACTGCAGATGCCGATGCGACCTCTGTTTATTATTGGTTTATTATTTATTATTGGTTTATTGAACACCATCTCACACAGTATCAACGCTTGAGGAGTAAACGCCTGGGCTAATGTTTACCTCTTGGCTAAGGTTAATTCTCCAGGACTGAGGGTCTGGGCAGGTTTCTAATTCCTTGTATAAAACATATGGTTTGCCCTGCTGGCGTGGCTCAGTGGTTGAGCGTCGACCCATGAACCAGGAGGTCACGGTTCGATTCCCAGTCAGGACACAGGCCCAGGTTGTGGGCTGCATCCCCAATAGGGGGCATGCAGGAGGCAGCCGGTCAGTGATTCTCTCATCACTGATGTTTCTCTCTCTCTCTCTCCCTTCCTTTCTGAAATCGATAAAAATATATTTTAAAAAACAACCCCTCCCCCCGAAAAAACCCCCAAAACAACACATATGGCTTTTGTCTATGTGAGTATTCAATGGAAAGGGAAGATTTATTTAGGCCTGTGTCCGTAGTGTGGGGGGGCCCATCAGCTGCCCACCAGACCCACTAAATCAATCCAAGGCTTTGGAAAGTGGCCACTACCTTCGGGGATAAAGGCAGATAATGGTCTATTATTCACCCATAGAGCTTATACGTATTACTCCTCTTAACTGCTCCTCCTCCACTGATGTTGGGGAAACCCAGCCCTTTGTGAAAACAGGCTCAGAAGCCCTAGCCGGTGTGGCTCAGTGGATAGAGCGTTGGCCTGCGGACCAAAGGGTCCCGGGTTCAATTCCGGTCAAGGGTACATACCTCGGTTGCAGCCTCCTCCCTGGCCTGGGCCCTGGTCAGGGCCCATGTAGGAGGCAACCAATCAATGTGTTTCTCTCACATCGATTGTCTGTTTCTCCCTCTTCCTAAAAATCAGTGGAAATATATCCTCGGGTGAGGATGAACAACAACAACAAAAAATAGAGTAAAAAATAAACAGGCTCACACCCTCTGGACACAAGGCACCCTCACTGCAGTGCGTGTTGGTTTTATGGTACCGATTCCCCTTAAGTCTGTAACAGTTTACGTCACAGTCACACCCAAACAGAACAGAACAAAACCAAACCAGCCACTCCCAGCATCAGTGTGATCATTTTATTAACAAAAGGAACCCATGGGGTCCAAACAAGAGTACAAAATACAATTTTCATTGTTGTTTTTTTTCCTGTGGGTTAAATTGCTACATTTTTAAGAATAAAAATAAAAAAGCGGTCATCGTCAACTTATCAAAAACACAACCCCCAGCCTATTGAGTTTCTTACTGAAAAAAAAAAAAAAAAAAGTTCTACCCACAGAAAATTTTTTTGTGTGCCAAAAGTTTCACATTTTCAACTGCAAAATGTTTGCATCAGAAAGAAAATTCTAAGGCCATGGTTTCTTTGGAAACTAAACATGGAGCTATGCGAGCAAATACCACAGCTAGCTAACTTTTAACCTTCATTGCCAAGTATTCTCTGTTCCCGTGTAGAATGAACTACATTCAGAAACTCTTGATATGGAAAGGAATGCCCTCTACCCACTGAAGGGCAGACATACTGATAGGAATGAAAAGGGCGAACCCCACTTCTGAGGTCTTCAGGGCTATGTCAGCTGTGCTTCCGTTTTCTGGGTTCGCGTCATGATTCCTCCAACCAATCGGAGAAAGCAACCCCGGGGGGACAATCTAGTAAGTCCTGGCTTTCCGGTCTCGAGCCAGACACTCAGACCTTCTCGTCCTCCTCCCTGTTCTACTTCATTCTTCACTGTGTCTGGGTGCCGTGGAGACGGACCAAGTCTGGACGAGGCGGGTGAACTAATTTAGAATTCAACCAGTAGCGGAAGGGGATCTCTTTAAAAGTAAAACCGAAACAGTTTCGACCGTGCTTAAACGCATATCCCTGTTCCACAGCGCACACCAAAACGAGCAGTCGGAAACCCAGGCGGGGACAGAGCGCTGGGACAATTTCAGGCCCACGCACGCGTGTCGGTGTAACCGTCTTGCATGGCGGATTTTTAAACAGTGGCTCCCACGGAAAGACATGCGTGTGAGGCTTCCGTGACCACGGAGAAGAGAGGGGTGAAAAAAAACAGACAAGTATCTAATGTCCGTAGAAAAATCCCTGATCAGGTGGCCGACTCATTTTTTAATTCAGAATTTAACCGGAGAGAATTTTTTTTTTCTATTCCTCACCGAACACACTGATTGAAAGGTAAACGGTTCTGTTGAATGAAGCACCGGGGTTTCTAGATCAAACCTTAGGATTTGGGGGAGACCGAAGGCCTCGGCTGGTCCCAAATCTCCGTCGCAGGAACCCCACCTCCCGTCCCCTCCTGTCCAGACTCGCTCCCAGTCCACAGAACCGACAGACGGGAGGACAGAGCACGGGGCCCTGAGACCAGGACTGCCAGGGCCCAGGGGAAGAGGGAAAACACTCCTCAGAATGTTAGCAGCGGCACTAGCCTGCTGGTCTCACTGTCCTGAGGTTAAATGCTCATGAGATATTGCACCAAAACAATAAGCGAGATCACAGTTTCAACAGCATCACTGAAGAATTGGACTAACGCGGTACGAGGCGGTGCCGGTCATCAGGAGCCACGAAGTCTTCCCGCCAGGAATGAAATCCATGCCTTTTAAAAAAAACGGCATGTCCACCCTCTTTGACTTTGCGTTTATTTTGAAATGCCCTTTGGTATATCTGTTTATCCGGGAACTTCCCTCCAACGCTAACTGTATGGGTTTTTCCCCGGAGCGGTTTCAGATGCGGTGATGGGTGCGGTAAGACCCCACTGCCACGTGTAGACTCTCCAAAAACTTGTCAGACCGAGGTTTCAAACCAATCCGATCGCCCCTAGAGGTAGGTTAGGAAAAGGCCTTCTTTTCCTCTCTTTCTGGAGTAGTTATCAAGGCCTTCTAAGGATGCAACATCCCCCGTCTCCCGGCCCTTCTCTTTCTGACATGCTCTTATAAACAAGACGTGAGGGAAACCAAACACGTATCCTGTCCAGGTGCTTATTGAGGGTAAAAACCCCAGCCTTCCACAGACGGGTTTCCGGGTTGAAGTTCATTTTTCCCCTTGGAACTGACGGGCCTCGACATCCTACTCCACCGCCCACTTACAAACCCTGTCTCGAACCAGCCAAGCCAGCCCCGGGGGACAGTGAGCGCCCAATCACTTCCCAGGACCGTGACCTCAGGAAAGGTCTTTCCTGGACTTGAGTCCTAGGGGGTCGGGGAGGAATCAGGCAACCCCTGGCCCCGGGGCCGGCACATCCCTGCGCTGCCAACTTCTCCCAAATCAAGTGCCCTCCCAGCGCGCCCACATAGCCCGGAAGCTCAGTGTCCCTTCGCTGCGCTCTGAGCTCCCGAGGGAGGCACGCTGCCCCGGTCACACACCTTCCAGGCCCCTTCGCCTACTGGGTCCCCAGCCGGACTCCCGTGACACGCTGCTGCGGCTTCCCAAGGTCGCCCACTCTTCCACGGGGACACTCGGCCCTGCCATCAGCTGGGGCAACAGTCCCGTCGGGCCCTGGAAAGTTCACGTAGTTTTTAATTCCTTGGTGTCGACCTATTTATGTTCTTAAGCGGATCGTCCCTCCCTCAGTCCCGGAAAGGCGGGGAGAGCGAGCCAGCGCTCTCTGGTGCGGGTCACTGATTTCTGAGGCGCGTTCAGAGGATGAAGGAGACAGGCTGGGCCTCCCCGATGCGACTGGGATGCGGATCGACCTGCAAGAGAGAGAGCAGCCCGGCTACTACCTGACAGCGACGCCAGGACCTATTTCTAAGGTCGCGATGGGGGCGACCACGAAGTCCCGGGAGGCGCTTTCATGCTCCGTGTCCTCGGCCACGTCCCACGCGCTAACGGAGCACAGGGAAAGTCCTCCATGGGAGAAGGTGGCCGGTGACACAGTGGTCATCTGTCCTCACCGTAAAAGCACACACGGACTTGTTTTAAATATGGATTCCTTACGACCTAGACCAGCGGTTCTCAACCTGTGGGTCACGACCCCTTTGGGGGTCGAACGACCCTTTCACACGGGTCACCTAAGACCATCGGAAAACACATATACAATTACATATTGTTTTTGTGATTAATCACTATGCTTCAATTATGTTCAATCTGTAACAATGAAAATACGCCCTGCATATCAGATATTTACATGACGATTCATAACAGTAGCAACATGACAGCTATGAAGTAGCAAGGAAAATAATTTTATGGTTGGGGGTCACCACGACATGAGGAGCTGTATGAAAGGGTCGCGGCATTAGGAAGGTTGAGAACCACTGACCTAGGCGTTAGCCACAGACCAAGGCTCCTGAACAGAGAGCACAGTGCAGGTCGCAGGTCGAATGGACCCGCTTTCGCTCTGTTTACCTCGGAATAAAGAGGTGGGGGCTGAAGCCGGAAGTCCTGGACGCAGGCGAAGGCGGGGCAGCGGGCCTCTCCCTCCCAGCTGGGCGGCCGCGGGTAAGGAGCGCCGTGCCTGGAGACTTCTTCTTCTGACACCACGTCCGTGTAATCTGGGGGGGCTGAAGCAGAAAGGGGCGGGACTGAGACACCCCTGCAAAACCCAACTCCACAATCCCCTCCGAACTCTAAGGAAGCAAGAAATATCTTTCAAGTTGATGATGAAGCAGTGGTGCCCTTCCCTCTGATCAGCAAGTTTTTACGCACATTGCACCAAAAAGCATTTAAAAAAATCTGCTTTGATAAAACAACTAGCATTGATGATACTCTATTCTTTTGAGATGTGTATTATAGTCTAGGACAGTGGTCAGCAAACTCATTAGTCAACAGAGCCAAATATCAACAGTACAACAATTGAAATTTCTTTTGAGAGCCACATTTTTTAAACTTAAACTATATAGGTAGGTACATTGTTATTCACTTCATTAGGGTACTCCTAAGGCTTAGGAAGAGCCACACTCAAGGGGCCAAAGAGCCGTATGTGGCTCGCGAGCTGCAGTTTGCCAACCACGGGTCTAGGTTAAAAAAAAAATCATTGAAATGTGGCTACAGCCGGCTGGCGTGGCCCAGTGGTTGAGTGTCAACCTATGAACCAGGAGGTCACGGTTCAATTCCCCATCAAGACACATGCCTGGGTTGCAGGCTCGATCCCTCGTGTGGGGCATGCAGGAGGCAGCCGATCAATGATTCTCATCATTGATGTTTCTCTCTCTCTCCCTCTCCCTTCCTCCCTCTGAAACCAATAAAAATATATTTAAAAGCAAAAAAAGAACTGTGGCTACAGAAAATATATGACCCTGTACTTTCATGCTGACTCCCTTTTGTTGCTTTACTATTCTACGCCAGAATCAGGAAATGCAGACTTTATTCCCGGGCAAGCTGCACTCTCAGTGGCTTCTCGTAAAACTGTCTGATGGGTTTAGTAAGAGGAAGCGAAAGGGTAGCTCTGGTGGCGGCAGGAATTCCCATCTGAGGCCTCGCTCTGTTCCCCGTCCTGTGCTGAGGTACTTTGCGTGCAAAGCTTCATTCTGCGAGAACCCCAGGCCCTTTACCTTCGGGCTGTTCCGGCAGCGCCAGCGCCCACCAGCTCATGTCCACGCTGAACTGGCTGGCCATGCTGCAGTTCCTGCTGGCAAAGCCGTTGTACGGGACCGTCCCGATCACCAGGGGCAGCTCCAGCATCAGTTTTTTAGCACCAGGGATGTGAATATACACCTATTATGCCAAAAAGAAAAGAAGAAAAGGAAATGAAAGACACAGAAAGGCACCAACAACCCTAGCCTGTTTGGCTCAGTGGATAGAGCATCGACCTAGGGACTGAAGGGTCCTGAGTTCGATTCCGGTCGAGGGCACATGCCCGGATTGCGGGTTCCATCCCCAGTAGGGGGCGTGCAGGAGGCAGCTGGTCAGTGTTTCTCATCATTGGTGTTTCTATCTCTCTCCCTCTTCCTTCCTCTTTGAAATCAATAAAAATATATTTTAAAAAAAAAAGGCACCAACGAAGTTAAACCTTACAGAAACAGCTGATTCATTGATTTTTTCATAGAAACAAATGCCTTTGTCATCTGCCACCGCCCCGCCATACAATTGTCCATTGTCGAGACCCAATAAACGGAAGGACAGACCAGACGGCAAGAGGATTGCACCACATACTGCGAGCACTCAGGGATGGGGGGACGGGGAGCCGTGGCCTTAACACACTTCCCTGCTAGTGAGCGTGGCTTACATAATAACCATAGAAGAGGAAATTCGTGTCCTTCATGCACCTGAATTCTTTCATGTCATTTAATTAAATCCCGTAGAGCAGTGGTTCTCAACCTTCCTCATGCCGCGACCCTTTCATACAGCTCCTCATGTTGTGGTGACCCCCAACCATAAAATAATTTTCGTTGCTACTTCATAGCTGTCATTTTGCTGCTGTTATGAATCGTCATGTAAATATCTGATACGCAGGATGCATTTTCATTGTTACAAATTGAACATAGTGAAAGCACAGTGATTCATCACAAAAACAATATGTGATTATCTATGTGTTTTCCGATGGTCTAAGGCGACCCCTGTGAAAGGGTCGTTCCACCCCCAAAGGGGTCGCGACCCACAGGTTGAGAACCGCTGCGGTAGGGGGATAGTTTTGCTCACAGGGCCCACAGTTTGGTGCAGTGCTGCCGCCCTGAAATGCCAGTTCCCTAGGTATCACGTGTGCACAGTCCCAGGACCGCGGCGCCGGCATGGCTCCATTGGGCACGCTGGCTGCTGGTTTTGCCAAGAGCTCTGCTTACCGCCAGGGTGTAGTCCACTCTGATGATGCAGCAGTCCAGGATGGACGGCGGGAGGGGCGGGATTTTCAGCATCTTCCCGTTCCACGTGTCGGTGCTCCCGGAAGCGATGTGGTTTCCTCGCACGTTGGCGACCATGTGCCGGACGGTCTTCGTTTTCCCGCTGGCCAAGTACGTCTGGGTTTGGAAAATAGCAGCTTTGGGGACGACCAGGCGGGAGGAACAGTTCTCTATTTCTGCATAGATTGGAATAGCTTCTCCTAAAATGGAAAAAAACAACACAAAACCTTCAGAGACTTTGCAGGAAGTTCTCCCCACGGTGGAGTAGAGCTGTTACCAAGAAAAGCTGGAAGGTTTGCAACAAAACTGCAACAAGTTTTGAGAAGCCCTGATGGAAAACTTATTGTAAATCTGAGTCGGAGGAATGAAAATTCACTGCAGGTTGTGGTGGACGTTGTTTTATTATTGCACTCGAGGCCCAGTGCACGAATTCATGCACAGGTTGGGGGGCCTGATCAGGGGCGGGGCCAGCCAGGGGAGGCGGGGCTGTGGGTGGTTGGCTGGCCGTCTCCGTCCACTGGTTGAACTACCGGTTGAACTCCCCATCAAGGGGACAATTTGCATATTAGCCTTTTATTATATAGGACTAGAGGCCTGATGCATGAAATTCATTCAAGAATAAGCCTTCCTTCCCCCGGCTGCCAGCACTGGCTTCCCTCTAGCACCTGGGATCCGGGCTTCCCTTGAAGCCCTGGCTTCGATGGAAGGTCCTCTGGTCTAATTAGCATATTACCCTTTTACTATTATAGATTATTCACTTTCTAGTGTTGTGATATTAGGTTATCAGTTCTAAAGTGATGTAAATGACAAGTTAATGATTGAATGCCATATTAAGTACAAATGATCACTAACAAGCTCAGTGCCCCCCAATTTAATCTGCCCCCGCCCCCCCCTCCCCAAGAACTGAGCCTTGGCTTTTAAGGACCGGACGGTCAGGCACGAATAAAACAATGCATGGTGGGCAAGTTTTACATGCACATGTACGCCCACCATCCTACCTACCATCCCCCCTTCATTTCCGATAAGCTGGGACCCCGGGGTGGGGGGCAGATCCCTGGAGCGGAATGGGGCCCTTCACATGGGAGCTCTGATATCAGCAGACTGTTAAGCTGGCCGGTGTTCTACATTCCAGCCCCGAGTGTTTATATTCCCAGCGTGGAATCAGAATGCCTAGCAGCGCTTTCGTACAAGAGCTCTCCTCTGAGCAACACTGCTGTGGACATTCTTTACACGAAAACAAGACGCCAGTATTTACCCACTTTTCCAGGCGTAAGAGTAACAGGACTGACGTCAGGAATACCTGGCATTTTATTGGAATCTACTTGTCCACTCAAAAATATTTAAATATCAGTTATTTACTTTAAAAAATATATATTTTTATTGACTTCAGAGAAGAAGGGAGAGGGAGAAAGAGAGATGGAAACATCAATGAGATAGAAACATCAATGATGAGAGAGAATCATGGACCTGCTGCCTCCTGCATGCTCCACACTGGGGATCGAGCCCGCAACCCGGGCATGTGACCTTGACCGGGAATTGAACCGTGACCTCATGGTTCATAGGTCGACACTCAATCACTGAGCCATACTGGCCGGGCTACATATCAATTATTTACATTAAAAACAGCAACATTTATTATTCATGTTTTAAAATAGTATATACTTCAGAAATGACAAAACACACTATTTAAAATCACTTAAATTAGCGAATAAAATGAATGCATTTGCCATTTGAACTTTCAAAACATCGTGCTTACCGTTACAATATCCCTTCCTTTCGATTTTGGCACTCAGCGAGACGGGACCCGACGTGAAAAACCAGCAGCCAACCATTTTCTCTTGAGTTTTAAATACGGGGCTCTTGGAAATTTCAAATAATAAAACAGCTTTAATTACACCAGTCCAGGAAATTCACAAAACTTAGAAAATGATGTTATTCTTCTGACGCAGTTGTAAAGGAATGTCTTCCAAAAGACAGATCAACCTTTCTGATGTCCTGTGACATTTTAGGTAGAATACTTACTGAAACAGGAAGCACTGAAAATCATTCCCTTTTTAGGAAAACTCAGGTGAATGTTTAGATTCACGTTAGGGTGGGACCATCCGAGTCATTACGTTTCTGGGAAATGATATACCATCCCTTACAAAAGCAACCAGCACCTCTAGTCACCCCTGTTCACATGTTGAGAACTACTATTTTATTTTAAGACTTTATATGGAGATCAGGTCAAAGGAGAATGGCAGAAAAATCAATAATCACCATGTTCTATGTGTTTTGGCATGTACACTGTGGGGTAAGCCAACTGCCCTTTTTTCCTCCCCACTTCCTTCAAAATGCATTGTTAGGCAGATATTTCCAGTGTTTTTAACTTAGAATGGCTTGTGGTTTTGGTGTAATGGCAGGAAAACGTACCCAGCGTTAAGGATCCCAATGGTTATGAACACACCACCACACTTTCCATCCCACTAGCGGCAAAGGAAATGATACGACACCCAAAAGGCTCGGGTTACAAGATGCACTGATCACAAGTTCATTGTAAAGCCCCAAGTTACAATGTTTTTCTTCTTTGTTTATAGAAAGAATAGTAGCCCTAGCCGGCTTGGCTCAGTGGAGCGTTGGCCTGTGGACTGAAGGGTCCCAGGTTCGATTCCCGCCAAGGGCACGTGCCTGGGTTGAGGGCTCGATCCCCAGTAGGGGGTGTGCAGGAGGCAGCCGGTCTATGATTCTCTCTCATCACTGATGTTTCTCTCTCTCTCTCTCCTTCTCCCTTCCTCTCTGAAACCAATAAAAATACGTTTTTTAAAAAGAAAGAATAATAAAGGATAATAGTATCTGTTTTTTTTTTTTTTGAGGCAAAAAAGAAAAGCTCTTTAAATCATTTGCCACAATGGCCCCATAAATAGTTTATCTCCCAATTCGAATTAGTTTTTAAAAATACAAGACATGTAGCATTGTCAGTTTTCAAAGGTGTTAAGCCGGGGGTAAGCCATAGCTATAAACCGGATCGCTGGGCGCCGGTTAATTTATGATTTGGGTCTCAAATGTGCAAACAGGGCACATCTGTTAATATTTTCACAATCTAAAGGTGAACATTAGAGGAAATTCTATTCCATTTTCATGCGAAAATAGAGTTAAACAACTCCTCTAACTCCTGGCTTTTCCCCTTATCTTTAAAAGCATTAGCTAAAAAAAAAGAAACAGAAACCCCCCATATTAAAATAACATCTTTGTGCCCAGTGTCATGATGAAAAGTTTAAATTACCCCAGTATGTTATATGAAGTAAAAAAAAAAAAAAAAGAAAAGAAAAGAAAAATCATTCATATTGAAATGAAGAACCATTAGGTCCCAGCAGCTATCATGAAAGCACAAGGTATAATTTTATATGATTTTGATAATGTGGGTTTAGATAAAAGAATCTCGCTCATTAGCCCCCGTCGCGGCCATTCCGTTGTTACTTATGGCCCAATCTTTCTCCTCGGGCTGCAGTATTCCGGGTGGTTATTAGAAGTTCAATGCTGTCATGCGGCCAGATCTGTCAGAAGGAGATGATGAGTGAAAGGACCTCCACACAGCTGCATGCGCGTACTGCGTGTTAGAAAATGACACGCGAGATGGCCGGGTGCATAGCACAATGGCCCGGGCCCCAATCACAGGCTGCGCATGATTAATACTCTTGCGTAATTGCTGCTCCCCAACCTGCTATTACGGGAGGGTGGAGAACCCCCCAGCCCCGTGCGTGAGGCGGCTCTGGTGGAAGTGACGGCTCTCCGGGTCCGCGTTATTGTTACTAATAAGCTTTATCCGTGCGTCCCCGGCCTGCGTCACCGGTTGGCAGAAGCGGCCCATAGTGTTCACACACGCGATTTGTCATTTGCTCAACCTCGGAGCATAGGTGTAGGATGAACGCCTATGGGCACAGTGGTCGGCAAACTCATTAGTCAACAGAGCCAAGTATCAATAGTACAATGATTGAAATTTCTTTTGAGAGCCAACTTTTTTAAACTTAAACTATACAGGTAGGTACATTGTTATGAACTTCATTAGGGCACTCCTAAGGCAGTGATGGCGAACCTTTTGAGCCCAGCGTGTCAGCATTTTGAAAAACCCTAACTTAACTCTGGTGCCGTGTTACATAGAAATTTTTTGATCTTTGCAACCATAGTAAAACAAAGACTTATATTTTTGATATTTATTTTATATATTTAAATGCCATTTAACAAAGAAAAATCAACCAAAAAAATGAGTTCGCGTGTCATAGGTTCGCCATCACTGTCCTAAGGCTTAGGAAGAGCCACTCTCAAGGGGCCCAAGAGCTGCATGTGGCTCGCGAGCCGCAGTTTGCCGACCACGGGGTTACGAGATCGTATCGGGAAAGGGACAGGGCAGACGAACCCTAAACTGGTTAGGCGGGGATTCCACCACAAAGAGGAAGGAGGAAGAGAGGGCCGGGGCGGGAAGGAAGGAGGAAGGACTTACGAGTAATGCCGGCGTGTTGACATCGATGTGACTGATCACCTGGAGTTCCCGCCTGACACTCTGCTCGGGGAGCCTGGGCCTCTCCAAGACCGCCCTCACGCAGTACTGAATGCTTCCGTACTTCCCGCTGAAGGACGTGACTAAGGGCCTGAGCCAGCCAAAGAGATGACTGTCTAAGCTTATTGCTCAGGTAACAACACCAGAGCGGGCTGGAGAGGTTAATGGGGGGGGGGGGGGGGCGGGGGAGGACCTATGTAATACTTGCAACAATAAAGATTAAAACACATACACACACACACACACACACACACACACACACACACACGCCAGGCAAAGCTCTTAGCATGTTGGTGTGGTTAAAAGAAAAATGAGTGAGAGCAGGGGTGCCCGGCGTGCCCGTGAGCCTGAGCCGGGGCGGGTCTGTTTGGGGCTCTTCGGGATAAGCCAGCACACCCGAGAGCCGGAAGGGCCTGCACCCTCACGTGGGGGTGACGTGGGGCAGGGAAGAAAATTTAAACAAGTTGCCGCTGTCGCACTTACTCGGACGGCAGCTGAAAGCTAAATGGGAATTCGTGTTTTCCGGGCTGCAGCAGGAGGGTGCCTTCACCTATGAAGGAGAACACATTGGATTCTGACGAAGGCTAGGACTCGGTCAAGAAGTGTCACCACCTACATCAGAAGTTTTTTAAAAAGGCGGTTTCCCTGGCTGTAATAGCTGGTGTACGCCAGAGAGGTCACTGAACCGAGATTTCGAGAATTAAAATTTGAGTCAGTTTGTACCAAGTTTCACCACGTATATAGCTTCTGTCTTCATATAGACAATTACACAAGTACCAAGCAGAAAGTGAGAGCCCAGCGCTCCCATATGCACAAACGTGTGCACACACACGTACGCGTATACACATAAACATTTGTAAACACACATATATGTACATGCATAAACGTGTATACACTTATGTGTATATACATAAACATTTGTATACATGCATCTGCATACACATGAACATGTACACACTTATGTGTATGTACATAAACATTTGTATGCACACATATGTATATACATGAACATACACACACTTATGTGCATATACATAAACATTTGTATACACGCATCTGTATACACATGAACATGTACACACTTATGTGTATGTACATAAACATTTGTATGCACACATATGTATATACATAAACATACACACACTTATGTGCATATACGTAAACATTTGTATACATGCATATGTATACACATGAACATGTACACACACTTGTGTATGTACATAAACATTTGCATGCACATATGTTTATACATAAATGTGTACACACACTTATGTGTATATACACAAACATGTATACACACACATATACACATAAACATGTGTACACATACATGTATATACATAAACATTTGCACACACATATATGTTTATACATAAACAAGTGTACACATACACTTATATGTATATACATAAACATTTGTATGGATACCACCCACTCTTATCCTAGCACGGGTATACTAACATCAGTACACTATTATGCTAACATCAGACACCAATATTAAATTTGACTGAAAACGAACTAATCAAAAAATACATCCATCTATTTTGGGTATATCACAAAAGTCAGGCTGTGTACTCCTTGGGCAGAGGTGGAAAAAGAGGTGAAAAATTAACTTCGACTGTTATGCATATTGAGTATAATACTACACAGCCAACAGGACCGGTTATTAAGCGAGAACCCCGTATCGATTATAATCCAGGTCTGCCGATGAGCGGGTGTTTGGGGGTTAGCTTGGGATACAGACAGGGGCTTTGCCATGCACGGCCATGACCCTTGCTCCTGCTCGGGGTCAGCCAGCTCCATCTGATTTCAGGCCCAGGCTTAGCCCTGTTGTGGGAAGGCCGAGATGCAAGGTGTGGACGGACCGCGCCAGGCCACAGGCCCCGCGGGCGCTTGGATGAATGCGCAGACAGCACCTGTGTTCAGGTCCAAGGCCAGCTCCACGCTGGCAGTGCTGGTCAGGGGCCCTCCAGAGAACCTTGTAAACGTTCCCTTCTTCCCACGCTCACAGGTTCAAGTTTACAGTGGAATTCCCTCCGGGGTGGGGTGACTACAACGACGAAAGGGCCGCAGAGACAGAACGCTCTCTCTGAGCTTTGCCGGCCACTTGATAGGACCGCGTCCGTTCACGGAAAGCAGTTAGAAGGCAGACATCAGCAGTGAGACGGCATAGTTTTTCCCTGGAGTCCCCAGACCTTAAACAGCTCGGTTAACATTTCAACCTTGCACTTTTAGAAAACAGGAACACTGTCTTGGCCCATTGTCTCCTGAATCTGTCCCCAGTTTTCAATGTGTGATACACTGGTATTGGGGGAAGTGAACAAAATGTTTGCCATTTCAGGTCATTCAACTAAACACACAGGAGGGTGACTTGGAGGCTAAAGGAACAGGTCACGGGGATGTGAGCCATGGTGACAGTGAGAGACGGAGCAGTGTGCCCAGCTGTGCCCGTGACCCTGAGCAACAAAGCCACCCCACTCACTGCGCAGCCAGCAAGGGAAGGCTCAGGGCAGGCCCCGTGCTCCTGCGAGCTGGGCTAGAGTTCTGATTTGTAACCACTAGGTTATTGAATATGACAACTTTAATATATATATATTGATTTCAAAGAGGAAGGGAGAGGGAGAGAGAGAGAAACATCAATGATGAGAGAGAATCATGGATCAGCTGCTTCCTGCACAACCCCTACTGGGGATCGAGCCTGCAACCAGGCATGCGCCCTTGACCAGAATTGAACCCGGGACCCTTCAGTCTGCAGGCCGATGGTCTATCCACTGAGCCAAACCAGCCAGGGCTGAATATGACAACTTAAAGCACTATAAAATGTTTAAAATGGTGGGTTTCATTTGAGGTCAAAATTGATAGTGCTCAGATGTCAGGCAGTTGGCTATAATGATGAGTAACTTGAATCCTCAACCAGGGCCTTGGGAAGCTGGACACCTGTACCCAAGTAGTGACCACGGAGTGCTGGAGCCTGAGGGGCCGGGGACCGGCACCCTGGGGACCACACCCATCGCATGTTGGGGTTGGCATGGAGATGAGTGGGAGGGGGCTCAGATGAAGGGAACAGCAGGAAGCAGGGCATGGTAGCTGTGTGGGGGACAGTGGTCCAGGGTTTTAAAAGAAGGTAGGAGGGAGCTGAAGTTCCCTCTTCAAGACAAAACTAACCAACGTAGGAACTGTCAGTGGTTAGAACTTCGGCCTGCAGACTGAAAGGTCCTGGGTTCGATTCCAGTCAAGGGCACATGCCCGGGTTGCGGGCTCGGTCCCCAGTAGGGGCGTGCAGGAGGCAGCCGGTCAATGATTCTCTCTCATCATTGATGTTTCTCTCTCCCTCTCCCTTCCTCTTGGAAACTGATTATATATATATATATATTAAAAAGGGAACCTTTAAAAGAGACATGTAATCACCTCAAAACATAAACAGGAAAAACAATAGAGAAAGTTGATAAATGTGTGGGTGACAGTATTTGGACTCCAATATTTGTTTTCATTCTCTTTCTCTTTCACTTTCTCATTTATTTGTTTAGAATTTAAAACTTTCCCAGGCTGACTCACGCGTCCTTTCCCGTATGTCACGGGGAGGTGTTCCATTTGCTAATGGTCTTACAGCCAGAGCCCATAACTCAGGCACTGCTGAGCTGTGGGAGCTAGAAGCCCTTTACAGAGTTAGAGGGGGGCTCAGGAAGGATGGGGGGTGCACACAAGGTCACCCTGCCGGTGGGTGACCAAGAACTGAAACCAACTCTCTGGCCCGTCTTGTCTCTCTACCACAATTTCGCAATAAAATTCTGAAGAAAATCAGTCACAATGCAAACAAGTATTTGGGTCAGATGAGCAATGCCCAAGAATGAGCTGAGGAGGTTTTCAGAAAATAGATCCCACAGCCACCCTTCCCCAAACTCTCAGTATTTCTGAAAATGCGTTCGGGTGATTGCAATCCATTCTGTGTTGGAATTCAGTGGCCCGGAGCGTCTGTGACCATGTAAAGTTGCCGACTTCTTCCGAGTTCCTTCTAGATACGGGAGCGATCTCTATTTCTGTATGAAAGCAACTAAAACTATGTTTGTTTGTTTTTTAAGGTAGAACATATTTTTGCCAGTGTTTGTTATGGTGCATTCTGAAAACAAGCGAGTCAGGTTGTTTAGATTTGGACATTCCATTCCATCGGAGTGAAAATAGAAAATTTGACTCGTGAATCATAATGTTATTGGTTAGCCCAGATTTTAGCAAAGTATTTTTTTTTGCTAGGGTTTTTTTTTTGTTGTTGTTGTTTTTTTTTTTTTTTGCTAGGTAGGTCTAACTGCTGTTAATCTTACATTTATTGACTCAGTCATCATGGGACTAGAGACAGAGTTCAAAGTCCTGGACAAAAACAACTTACTTCTCTCTCCACGGCCCTGTCAGCCATCCTGAGAATCTGTGGTCTCTTACCTTTGGGGGAGGCAGGTGGAAGCTGATTGCCCCCCGGAAACCATATTCATGATGAAAGGGCACAAAGGCAGGTAACAGCTGTCACCTAGCACACTGTTCTTGGTCATCCAAAGGACAGCTTCGGCCCTAGCCCATTTGGCTCAGTGGATAGAGCATCGGCCTGCTGACTGAAGGGTCCCGGGTTCGATTCCGGTCAAGGGCACATGCCCGGTTGCGGGCTCGATCCCCAGTAGGGGGCATGCAGGAGGCAGCCGGTCCATGATTCTCTCTCATCATTGATGTTTCTGTCTCTCCCTCTCCCTTCCTCTCTGAAATTAATAAAAATAAATTTAAAAACAAACAAAAACATAAGACAGAAGAGAGCTTTGGTTCCAAATATGTTTTTCCTTGCTACAATTTTGGGGACCACTCCATTCTCACACACCTTGAGGATTCACCTGTGGGCAGTCTACTTTTCCATAGTAGGACAAGGCAAAACTGCACATTCTATTGATTTTGTATAAGACATAGCAAGGGTCAAGCAAAGATACAATGCATCTTACTCTTGGGGAGGGAGAGAGGGGGACTTGTACCATTATTTAATAGCTAAAAGCTGAAGTTGATGAGGCAGGGAAAAAAAAGTAAGATAGCTTCTACCAACTAAAAGAAGACTAAGATGCAATGTTCCTAGTCATTTCATGATTGAAGGAAATCAGTGTTTGCACGTAATGCTAATGGCACATCCATCTAGTTACTAGATGGTTCTCAACCTTCCTGGTGCCGCGGCCCTGTAATACAGTTCCTCATGTTGTGGTGACCCCCAATTTCATTGTTACAAATGGAACATAATGAAAGCATAGTGACTAATCACAAAAACAATATGTAATTATATATGTGTTTTCCCATGGTCTTAGGCAACCCCTGTGAAAGGGTCATTCAACCCCCAAAGGGGTCGCGACCCACAGGTTGAGAACCGCTGATCTAGTGGGTTCCCACATGGAGACTCCTGGAAAAGCCTAGACTATTAAGCTGGACTTTCACAAGAGTGGAAAAGAAGGGTGATCTTTCCTCCAGCTAATTTTTTAAAAATAGACTTTTATTGACTTCAGAGAGGAAGGAAGAGGGGAGAGAGAGAGAGAAACATCAATGATGAGAGAGAATCATGGATCGGCTGCCTCCTGCATGCCCCCTACTGAGGATCAAGCCTGCAACCAGGCATGCGCCCTTGACCGGAATCGAACCCGGGACCCTTCAGTCTGCAGGCCGACGCTCCATCCACTGGGCCACACCAGCTAGGGCCCTCCTGAGAATCTTACCATGTCCAGACCCTACTGTTTCTAAAGGAGTGGCGTGAAAAAGGAAACAAAAGAAGCAAAAATAATAAAGAGAAAGAATGAAAGGCAGAGGCAGAACTCTCCAGAGAGGGACACGAAGGATGAAGGCCAAGAAACACTTTTCTTTGAACTACCACCACCCCGCCGGACAGGTTTGGCCAATTCACCACGAACCAGCATCCAGATTCGGGGCTGGAAGAAGGGGAGACCCATAAAACACGGGGTGCCACAGGGCATGGCGCCGCACGGCCTCTGGTGGCGCCCTCCCTCCCTCAGGTCTGCAGGGGACACAAGACCTGCAGTCCCAGATGCTGGGTTCCTGACCGCGCATCCCAGGTTTCCATGACAACCGGCTCACGCCCAGAGCCGTCCTAGAAGGTCTGGGTTGCCAGGTGGAGGGATGCACCCCCCGCGCGCGGGATCTCCACGGTGCTGTGAGGTTGCGGGGTGCGGGCATTGTTACCTGCGCGTGACCGGCGACGGGGACCCCACCCCCCGGAGCCCGCCGCCACCCACCCGGCAGGTGGGCATCTCCCGGCGCGCCCCCTCCTCCCAAGCGTCCCTGCTGGCACCCGGACCTCGGAACTGTGTCCCCGCGCTCACCAGCCGGGGCCTCGCGCAGGTTCAGCCGCACGTTCAGGTATTCCACCTCCGAGGCGGAGGCCGGGGCTGCGGAGCCGGCGCTCGGGCCCCAGGCGGCAGTGGCGCGGCCGATGGCCTCCAGGCGCAGCGCGCTCAGGGCCACGGGCTCGGCCGCCTCCAGCAGCACGTGCCCCGCCACCGTCTCGCCGCTCGCATAGCAGCCCTTGTGCTCGTCCTGGAACACCAGACCCAGGCTCTTGACGCGACCCTCGGAGCCCAGGGCCCCTGCCGACCCCGCTTCACCGCCCATCCCGCCGAACAGATCGGCAGCGCCCGGGATCCGGGGTCGGGAGCAGAGCGGCGCCGCTGTCACGGGCGCCAGCCGCACAGGGAGGGCCGCAGCGGCCGCGGTGCGACGCCCCGTGGAGGACCTGGCGCGCCGCGGGGCCTGTCGCTTTAACAAACCCCGCTGGGACTGGAGACCGGGCCGGGATAGCCCGCCCCCGGCGCGCGCCCATAGGCCGGCGGCGAACCCCGCCTGGTGCCGATTGGTTGGAAGTGGCTACTGAGTCATTTCATTGGCGCCCCACGCGGTTAGTTGGCGCAGGTAGGCTGTGCGTGATCGGCCCGTAGTGACCTATCGGGATACGCAGCTGTGCACGTGCACAGGCCGCTTATTGGCTGGGGCGAGGCACAGCCCAGGGGCACTGACCAATAGGGAGGTGGTGCGCCCATGTGGACAGAGAGTGGGAAACAATATTCGGGAGGGAGGAGAAGGGACCGGGAATCCCGGGCTTGGGGCTTGTCAGCGTTCCTATGGTTACGGGCGGGGGCGGGGTTCTGGCAGCATGGAGAGCCTTTTTGCTGGAGTCACTGGGTTCCTACTGGAAGGAGAAGTTGTGGCTGAACTGGCTGCGGTTATGATGACATCTGCAGTTTTCGAGAGCAAATAGATGTCCTGGAAAGTGGAACTCGGTAACATTTCCTTATGAGAGTTGGGATCTTTCATGGGCAAGTTGGCATGGGGTCACCTCCAGGTTCCGAGCCCCGCTTCTCTGCAGATACAGAATTCGCCCTCTTTCCTAGGGTGGGAATGGAGGCCCTGGCTCCCAGCCTGGCACCGCTGGAACCAGTTCTGCTGCTGGGCTCGCAGCGTCGCTTAGGTGGGAATGGCTGGATGGGTCATTCTTCCTGCTGGCAATAAGGTCAGGTCATGAATCACAGGCTGTTTCTAAACCAGCCACCCCAGTTTCTGCTCCACCCGAAAGCATTTCGTGACTGGAGTATCGTAGGCCCCAAGACATGTCCAGTGGTTTTGGTGACTTGTCCACGCCCAGAGCCCGTTCCCGCTGTCCTATATTCTCTTGTTTCCCTTTATCTTCCATTCCTTATCCGTTCCATCTGGCATAGCCGCCACTATCTGGCCATCATTATCTAACCCTTTTAAACGCGTCCCTTACAAAAATTCCAAGTCAGTGAGCTGATAATGATTGCTTAACCTCATATTGAGATTTACGACCTTACCTGATATAGCTACTTCTTTTCTTTTTTTAAATTCTTTTATTTTTATTTGTTTTTATTTATTTTTTAATATATTTTATTGATTTTCTACAGAGAGGAAGGGAGAGGGATAGAGAGTTAGAAACATTGATGAGAGAGAAGCATCGATCAGCAGCCTCCTGCACACCCCCTACTGGAGATGTGCCCGCAACCAAGGTACGAGCCCTTGACCGGAATCGAACTTGGGACCCTTCAGTCCGCAGGTCAATGCTCTATCAACTGAGCCAAACCGGTTAAGGCTCTCTTCCCTTCCCTTCCCTTCCCTTCCCTTCCCTTCCCTTCCCTTCCCTTCCCTTCCCTTCCCTTCCCTTCCCTTCCCTTTTTCTTTTCTTTTCTTGGATCCCAAACTAAGGGTTGCTCTGCTGTTCTCTCTGAGTTTAGATGATTAATGTGAGATTTAAAAAAGGCTTCACAGTTCCAGGTTTTCTTATCTCCTCCTCAAGAAAGTGGAACAGGTCCGACAACCAGTCCTGCGTAAAGTTCAGAAATAGCTGTTCTTCTAGACTAGCCTCCAACATGCGCTTATGCTGCTCTTACCAGCGGACCTGAGGTATTTATTTGCAGATTGGCCATCACCCCCACTTAAAACGCAGAAATTTTTCTCAGCATTGGTGTTCCCTCTGCTACCTAACCCCGAGTTCCGCATACAGTCAGCGCTCAATAAATGTTTGCTGGCCTTCTCCGAGTCACAGAGGATGAAGCGGAACCAATCACCAAGATGAGCAAACAATGAAGGAAATAAGATATGGAGTCAGGGTCAAGGGTCAGATGGAGAGCCTTAAAATTCCTCCTATACCCCTGCCCCAAATTTCTGTTCCATTTTCCTCAACTGGCTCCCACTCAACACTCCGTCTCCACTTGGCTGGGACCGTCTTAGCTCCGGTTACATACGGACAATCTAATGAGCCAAAAGCCTGTGGCAGACCACGGAGAGACGGTTACAGCTTCTGCAACGAGGGGCATCCTTCAGGCCTTCAGCCCTCCTCAGCTTGAGAGAGCAAATAGGTCTGAACACACCCATGCAAGATCCCTGGACGGCTAAGGGCGTCCTAACAGAGTTCCTTAAGCTGAACCGTGCGTCTGAATCCATAGCATCTGGCAGCAATGCAGATTCCGTCTCCCTCGGGGAGCCGCTGGGAGGGGCAGGGTCTCTAGGGGGTTCTGCTGAGAATGGCTCTGAGGCTGGGATCCTTGGGCCATGTGCATGGGTAGAGTCCGTAGGCCTGGTCAGCTATCAGGGCCGATCCGGGCCTTCCGGCTGCCAGCCCCCTCGTGGTCAGCGCACGTCATAGCAAGTGATCGAAATCCTGGTCTCCCAGTTGAACTCTCAAGGGGACATTTTGCATATTAGCCTTTTATATATAGACTAGAGGCCCGGTGCATGAAATTCATGCACTGGTAGAGTCCCTAGGCCTGGCTGGCAATCAGGGCTGATCTGTGGGGCAACCAGTGGGTCCCCTGCTGGCACCCGCATTGGCTGGCCTGGGGCCTGTGGGCTGAGGGCAGCTCCTGCGTTGAGCATCTGCCCCCTGGTGGTCAGTGCGTGTCCTAGCAACCAGTCGTTCCACCAGTGGTTCTGCTGTTCGGTCAATTTGCATATTAGGCTTTTATTATATAGGATAGATTAATAAAAAAGGGGTGCCTCGAATTGGACATTCCAGATGATAACTGCTGTTTCCGGGGTGCACTCTGTGCTGCCCCTTCATGGAGGTCTTTATTCCTTCCTTTCACTTGGAGAGGGAGATGGGGGTGTCCCCACAATCCAGGGACAGCTTCAGCACAGCACTGCCTTCAGTCTGTGGGGAGCGGGTCTCAGCTGCATGGTGCCAGCTCGCTCCCTTCTGCTGATTCCGGACGGGTCTGGAGCGTTCCTCCTGCCCCAGCCAGTGCAGTGTGACCAGAGCACTGTGTGTTCCTTGGGTATCAGTCTGCAGTCCCTCTGGCTGTTTTTAAAAATATATTTTATTAACTTTTTTTACAGAGAGGAAGGGAGAGGGATAGAGAGTTAGAAACATCGATGCAAGAAAAACATCGGTCAGTTGCCTCCTGCACACCCCCTCCTGGGGATGTGCCCGCAACCAAGGTACATGCCCTTGACCGGAATCGAACCCACCCGGGACCCTTCAGTCCGCAGGCCGATGCTCTATCCACTGAGCCACACTGGCCAGGGCCCCTTCTGGCTGTTTTGTCTTTTGGCCCCTGTCCAGGCATCTGCCGGGGACTGGAGCCCAGCCCTGGGCTTGCCTTCTTCGTGCTGAATTCTGTCTTGGCTTCTGTTGTTGCTGCTTCAAACCGGTTGGCGTGTGAAGGTGAGGGAGACGTTGACAGAGGCCAGCGATGGGACTTGCACTCTGAGCCATGGTGTCTTCCCCACCTTCCCACATGGCTGCCCCGGGGGGCTGATGCCAACCCTGCCTGGACCAGCATTAGCATTAGCTCTGCTACTGCAACTTGGTGACTTGGCGAGTCAAACATTGCTGGGTCTTGCTGTTCGGGCCCTGGGAGGTGCGGGCATGTTACCTTATTGTGAGTGATACTGAAAGCAGTAACAATAAGCGTGTATTGAGTGCTTTCTATGTTGCGAGCTCTGGACCAGGTGTATTGCATATATTGTTACATTTAAGTCTTGGAAGCACCCTATGGGATAGTTAGTATTTTAGACACAGTTTTTCCAAGGGGGAAACTGAGGCCCAGAAAGGTTATTAAGTAACTTGTGCATGGTCACTCGGACCCTCAGAGGTGGAGCTGCCCTAGCTGGTTTGGCTCAGTGGCTAGAGCGTCGGCCTGCAGACTGAAGGGTCCCGGGTTCGATTCCAGTCAAGGGCACATGCCTGGGTTGCAGGCTTCATCCCCAGTAGGGGGTGTGCAGGAGGCAGCCGATCAATGATTTTCTCTCATCATTGATGTTTCTATCTCTCTCTCTCTCCCTCTCCCTTCCTCTCTGAAATCAATATATATATATATATCTCTATATATATATCTCCCATTGCACAAAATTTGTGCACGGGTAGGGTCCCTAAGCCTGCCCAGCTATCAGGGCCAATCGGGACCTTCTGGCTGCCAGTCCCTTGGTGGTCAGCACACGTCATAGCAAGTGATCGAACTCCTGGTCTCCCAGTCGAACTCCCAAGGGGACATTTTGCATATTAGTCTTTTATATATATAGACTAGAGGCCTGTTGCACGAAGAGATTCGTGCTATAGGCCTTCCCTTCCCTTCCCTTCTTTGGTGCTGGCACCGGTTTTCCTCCGGCACCCGAGACCCAGTCTGGAGCCGCCTTCCATCCTCCCTCTTCGTGGCTCCAGCTCACCTTCAGTCTTCGCTCTGCCGCTTGGAGCCTATGTATGCAAATTAACTGCCATCTTTGTTGTCAGTTAATTTGCATATCACACTGATTAGCCAATGGGAGGCGTAGCGAAGGTACGGTCAATTACCCTGTTTGTCTATTATTAGATTAGATTAAAAAAAAAGAGGTGGAGCTGAGATTGGACCTCACAGTTTTCTCATTCAAAGGCTGTGCTCCTAAGCACTAGCCCCACTGTCTCGGCGGCCACGTGCTCAGGCTCATCCCTGCTTGACAATGGCCGGAACTTCAACCTAAAAAGCCAGGAGTGAGTTTCTTTTAGAAGTCGCTGAGCGGCAGTTGGGTAAATATTTTGGGGGGGAGGTGTCTGATTCATCTGGACTCTGCATTCTCCAAAGTTTGTGGGCCCACTTTGTGCATATAGATGGCTGCTAGCTGTTTAAATGCCTGAAAAGGGAGTTGGCACCTTCTGTCCTCCCCAACTGGCATAGTGAATTAGTAAGGGAATGTGACCAGCAGGAAATAGCTGTCGTTAAGTATCCCACGCCGGCATGATTGTAAATGGCAGTGCCATCGAGGAGCGAATAGAACGGCGGCTGAGGCTGCCATATGTCAGTGGAAAGCAGGAAACACGAGGCAGTTGCCTTCATAGCCGGAATGTGAATATTTGGCCCAATTGCCAGGAACTTAGGCCTCTCCTGGCATTTGAGAGCGCTGGCATACGCAGACCTGCCACACGGCCATGTTGCTGGACAACTCAGCCTTTGCCGAAAATAACATTTCAGAGTTGTTTCTATAGCGTTCATTGCTCTTGCTTTGTGGTTGTGTTACATTTGTCTGTTAGGATGTTTAACGAGTTTTTAAAGTCTTTTTTAAATATAGTTTTTTATTGATTTCAGAGAGGAAGGGAGAGGGAGAGAGATAGAAACATCGGCGTGAGAGAGAATCATGGATCGGCTGCCTCCTGCACGCCCCACACTGGGGATGGAGCCCACAACCCGGGCATGTGCCCTGACCGGGAATCGAACCGTGACCTCCTGGTTCATAGGTCGACGCTCAACCACTGAGCCACGCCAGCTGGCTAAAGTATTTTTTAAATGAGTCATTTTTGGTGGCTAAAATATTTTTTAGAAAATTTATCTGTTTTCTAATGTATTGGTGCAAAACAGTGTATAGTATTAACTTACTGCCTAGCTATAGTTATGCATAAGTTATAATGCATTCCTATAAGTATAACATATGACTTATCTGTAGTTATGTTTCTTTCCTGTTCCTAATTTTGGTAATTTGGGTTTCTCTCTCTTTTTTTTCTTGATTAGTCTTTTTTAAAATATATATATATTTTATTGATTTTTTACAGAGAGGAAGGGAGAGGGATAGAGAGTTAGAAACATTAATGAGAGAGAAGCATCGATCAGCTGCCTCCCGCACCCCCCCACTGGGGATGTGCCCGAAACCAAGGTACATGCCCTTGACAGGAATCGAACCCGGGACCTTTCAGTCCGCAGGCTGACGCTCTATCCAGTGAGCCAAACCGGCTAGGGCTTGATTAGTCTTGCTAGAGATTTGTAAATAGTACTCATCTTTCCAGGAAACTAAATTTCAGTTTTGTTGTTATCTCTATTTTTTTCTTAAAGTATGACTTTTTACTCTCATTTTACTTTCCACTACCTTATTTGGACTTGTTCTCTTGCCCTTGTTATGCCATCTTTGGCTGAATATATCGTTAATTTACTTTCAGTCTTTTAACATGCTTAATAATGCTGCGGAATTGCTTCAAAATACCCATTTCCTGTAAACTACATGTTTGATATTTGCTGCCATTTAGCTATAAATATTTTATAATGTCTTATATGTTTCTTAGTCCCCATTGTATGGTGGTATTTTAGACCTATTATTACAGATTTTTAAAAATATATATATTTTATTGATTTCAGAGAGGAAGATAAAGGGAGAGATAGAAACATCAATGATGAGAATCATTTATCAGCTGCCTCTTGCACGCCCCCTACTGGGGATCCAGCCGCAATTCGGGCATGTGCCCTTGACCAGGAATTGAACTGTGACCTCCTGGTTCATAAGTCGATGCTCAACTACTGAGCCACGCTGGCCGGGCTAAATTTTTTATTTTATTGCTTCATGATTAAGTAATGTCTTCACTTTGTCAAATTTGGAACTGTGTGTAGACTTTCTGTGTAGGGCTGTGCAAGTGAAAAGCATCTGTCATTTGTCTCCTCGATTCCTTGGCGTGCTGGGGCGGTGTGGAGGGAAGGAGCGGGAATTTGGGGCGCGTAGGCTCAGAGGTGCCCGAGGTGTGAGCTCATGGAGGAAGGGAGCCCGTGTGTCTTCTTCAGGAGCCTTTAGCTTTCTCATCTGTCAACCCATCAAAGTTTACGACGCCGATTTCTGCGCTTATGCCGCCTTGCGTTTCTACATTCTGTACCTTGGCACCAGGTATGTGTTTGACTTCAGGACAATTTACAAATCAAAACCGAAACTTGCAATAAACTCCCCTTACAGTTGTGGTTCGGAGAAGCTTCAGAGCCCCTTAGGCTTGGTTGATAAAACATGGCATTTCTCCTGCTCCGACGAGGCTGCTCAGCCAACTTTATGACGGAGGGGAACAGCTGGCGAAGTGGGTTCATGCAAAGGTGAAGGTAATATCGCCATAAAAGCCACGAGGATAATGATGTTAAAAGCGGGGGCGAGTGGGGGGAGGGGGGAGGGAGTTGTGACAACACCATTAACCTTTTGCTTCAAATTATCGAGTGCATGGTCTTTGTCAGAGGTCTGATCGAAGGTTTTCCGTAACTGCGATGAGTGAAAGAGAAGCAATAGAGAACTTGCTGTCATTTCTCCTTCAAATCATCCTTTCCCCCTAATCCATTAAAAATTCAAGGCCATCGGAGAGTTTCAACTTATATTAAATTTATTGCCCTAGCTGGCTTGGCTCAGTGGATAGAGCGTCAGCCTGCAGATTGAAGAGTCCCAGGTTCGATTCCGGCCAAGGGCACATGCCTGGGTTGCGGGCTCGATCCCCAGTGAGGGGTATGCAGGAGGCAGCCAATCAGTGATTCTCATCATTGATGTTTCTATTTCTCTCTCCTTCTCCCTTCCTCTCTGAAATCAATAAAGAAATATATTTTTAAAAAATTTATTTTTGTGAATGCTCACCCGAAGATATTTTTTCCATTGAGAATATATATATATATTTAGAGAGAGTGGAGGGGAGGGGGACAGAGAGAGAGAAACATAGATGTGAGAGAGACACATCGATGGGTTGCCTCCCGCACCTGCCCCGACCAGGGCCGGGGATCAAGCCTGCAACCGAGGCACATGCCCTTGACCAGAATCAAACCCGTGACCCTTCAGTCTGTGGGCTGATGCTCTAACCACTGAGCCAAACCACTGAACTAGGGCTCAACTTATTTTGAAAGTGTATATGATTTGCTTTGTAGTGTAGAGAATGTTAAAACACACACACACACCCTAACCGGTTTGGCTCGGTGGATAGAGCATCGGCCTGCAGACTGAAGGGTCCCAGGTTCGATTCCGGTCAAGGGCATGTACCTTGGTTGTGGGCACATCCCCAGTAGGGAGTGTGCAGGAGGCAGCTGATCAATGTTTCTCTCTCATCGATGTTTCTAACTCTCTATCTCTGTAAAAAATCAATGAAGTATATTAAATAAATAAAACACACACACACAGGAGACCAGGATTCAAATACAGCTACCAATTCTAAGAGGGGGAGAAATTTTTGCGAAGCTTGAACATAGCCCAGTGTGTTCTAGTCTAGTCTAGGCCTAGAAACCCACTGGGGACTTCGTATGCCATCTGGGCACTGGTTTGAATTGAGTGGACCCTGGAATTGATCTCCTTGTGGACTTTGTGATGCTATAGCTGATAGAAGCGGCGTGCGTGCAGGAAATGTGAGGTTAATTGCAGAGTGAATGGGATCAATAAAAAACAGATAATGTAAACATTAGTCGGGCTAATGGCGGTGAAAACAATGGGTCTCAGAGTTTCTGTTGAGGGAAAGGGGAGTTATCGGGAACGGGGGCTCTTTGAGGCTGGGGTCCAGGGTCATATCCATGTTCTTGGCTGGAGGGCTTCTGTGAACCTCTTACTATGATATGCACAATTGCCTACGAACATACCTGTGTGGGAGGTCAGAGGTCACAAGCAAGCAGAAATGTCACTTGTAAAATAGGTTAACATATGTTGCCCACTTTGACCTTAGGCCAGAGATTGAAATTGCTCTTCATGGAGCCTGCAGAGTGGTCCAGCTGAGTCCACAGTGAGTATGTATACATGTCCTTTAAAAAAAAACAAAACATTTTCTTTATTGATTTCAGAGAGGAAGGGAGAAGGAGAGAGAGAGATAGAAACATCAAATATGAGAGAGAATTATTGATGGGCTGCCTCCTGCACGCCCCCAACTGGGGATCGAGCCTGCAACCTGGGCATGTGCCCTGACCGGGAATCGAACCCTGACCTCCTGGTTCATAGGTCGGTGCTCAACCACTGAGCCACACAAGCCGGGCAAAATGCCTTTTTAAATTATCTTTATGTCCAAGTTTCTTTTTAACAAGTACTGTTGGTGTAAAACAAAACTTACGTGAGTGTCCTGTCAGGTTATTATAATAGTCTGTGTAGAAGCAAATTGGAAAAACAACGAGAATGTCAAGGACGAAGAGGATGCAAGGAATTATTTCGGTTCTGATGTTGCCTGGGGATATTTTTCAGGTCGTGTCAATGTTTGATGCTCGACTTGAGATGTTAAAGACAAATGCAGCGGAGCCCTGGTCGGTTTGGGTCAGTGGATAGAGCGTCAGCCTGCAGACCAAAGGGTCCTGGGTTCGATTCTGGTCAAGGGCACATCTCTGGGAAACACATAACAAGAAAACTAGAAAAGGAAATCGAAGCACGTTTCAGAGGGAGTTTGATGGGAAGGAAGGCTCAGGCAGATAGATTCGCCTTTGGATATTCGTGCTTTCTGTTGGCAAGGTAACAGCTGCTACGGGGCACAGAAAGACAGCTAACATGGAGGCACAGGATCAAAATTTAAATCTGGGGGGAAAAGACCCGTGCGAAGTGTTGTTTTTTAAAAAATATATTTTTATTGATTTCAGAGAGGAAGGGAGAGGGAGAGAAAGAAACATCAGTGATGAGAGGGAATCATTGATCGGCTGCCTCTTGCACGCCCCCTACTGGGGATCGAGCCCACAGCCTGGCGTGTGCCCTTGACTGGAATTGAACCTGGGACCCTTTAGTCCTCAGGCCGAGGCTCTATCCCATGAGCCACACCAGCTAGGGCCTGTGTGAGTTGCTTTTGTAGGAGGTCTGTCATACTCAGCAACCTCTCCAAGGTTCTGAGGGTTGGGGCCTGTGACCCTGTAAAGGTTGAGAACAACTGATGTAGATTTTTCTTTCCACATTTGCCCTGTGACCGGGTCGCCGCCCCTTTTTCTGCTTAGAGACTTAATGCTGCTTTGCCCTGCCCGGCCTGCTCACATGCAGTCTGGTGGCTCCTGGCCACCACGGCCCCTTGAACTTGGCCCTGCCACCGTTCTTCCCACATGCGGCTCCCTTACTTGTCTACGTGCTTGTAAGCCGCCTGTAGTCAGAAACGATTTTTTTTTTTTTTATTCCAACTTGTAGCCCAGTTCCCAGTGGGCCTGTTGTTAGTCAACGTTCCATTTGAATTTTAGGCTGGTGGAATGAATGTGTCATTGGGGCCTGTACGGGTATGTTGAGAAATTTATTAGCGGGAAAGACTCAAAAATGGAAGAGAGATTCGTCAGTAGAGAATACACAGTTGCTTTGCCTTCTTTCTTCTTCTTCTTTTTTTAAGCACATTGCGCCAAAATATTCTAAAGATCCAAGAAAGCCTATAAGAGAACAATTCTTATTTTCTTCCCTCGCTCCCTCTGTCCCTTCCTTCTTTCCCTTCCCTTCCTTTTTCCTTTCCCTTTCCTTTCCTTCCCTCCCTCCCTCCCTCCCTCCCTTCCTTCCTCCCTTCCTTCCTTCCTTCCTTCCTTCCTTCCTTCCTTCCTCCCTCCCTCCCTCTCTCTCCCCTCCCTCCCTCTTCCCTCCCTCCCTTTTTCCTTCCCTCCTTCCTCCCTCCCTTTTTTCCTTCCCTCCTTCCTTCCTTCCTTCCTTCCTTCCTTCCTTCCTTCCTTCCTTCCTTCCTGTGCTGTTATAGTGCAGGGGAGTGAAGAGAACACTTCGTTGTTGCTGAACAGACTAAACCCAGATTCTGGGTCTGCCATTTATTATTAGGCGACCTCGGTGGAAGCCTGCTGTTCTAATTACAACTTCACCTCTTCACTGCCCCGTTAGAGGTCACAGAAATACTTTGTCATCCCCTAAGAGAGCTGTTGGGATGGGAACAGTGCCTGAATGCGTATATTGCTTGGGGTAACGTGTCATTCTTACCTAGCGGTAGGACTGTGCCTGGGAACATGGTCCCTCGGCATAAAAGCGAACTACCCCGGCCTATTCTTTGCAGCTGGATGTGGCTGCAGGGGGCAAGTTTCTGGTCACGGGATGGAGGCAGCCAGATCCAAGCCACCCGCCGTGAAACCAGGGACTGACCTGCTTGCTGTCAGAGGCCCAGCGGGGGACTTGCTAACAAGGGACAGCAGATAAGTCATACCTCTCCAGCCTGACCGGCGTGTCTCAGTGGTTGAGTGACAACCTATGAACCAGGAGGTCATGGTTCGATTCCCTGTCACGCCACATGCCTGGGTTGTGGGGCATACAGGAGGCAGTTGATCAATGATTCTCTCTCATCATTGACGTTTCTCTCTCAGTCTCCCTATCATCAATAAAAATATATCCCATCTAATAAAGATGGGACATGCAAATTGACTGTCATTCCACGACAAAGATCGCAGTGCCCACAGCCAATAAGGAGGGAATATGCAAATTGATGCGACAGCGATGGCGGTGGCCGGGCCGGGATGCTCTGGGCTTCTGGACAGAGCGTGCACGCAGGCACAGAGCGGCCAGCGCGGGTGGGTGCCTGCTATGAGAGGAGGGGCAGGGGGTGGAGGGAGCTATAGGCGGGCGGCAGGGCCAGAGCGGAGGCCCGGGTCCCGGGTGCCAGAGGGAAGCTGGTGCCGGCAGCCAGGGGAAGGAAGGCCTATTCTTGCACGAATCTTCATGCATTGGGCCTCTATTTAAAAAAAAATAAAATAAAAAAGCAATCCCTTTGCAGCAGGACATTTGCATCTTACTTCACATGCTCAGCACCCCCATTCATTTTCCACGGGGGTCGTTTTCTGTGTTTTGCCATTTGCTGCTCGCTTCGGATGTCCATCACGGCTCCTCGCTTCACTCTTCCCTCCCTGCGTGTATTCTGTTTACGTTGGAACACCTACATTTACACCGACCGCAGGGACCGAAGTGCGGAAGGAAGCCGTTCAGCACCAAGAACAGCGCTCTAGCTGCGGTGCCAGAACGTGGCTCTCAAAGGCTCCATCCTCTTCAACGCACAGTAGTTAAGTCAGCGCCAACATTCTCCGGCAACGACCCATTAAATCATCTTCAATCCTCTGTCATCACGACAACGGCATGCAACCAGATGTGATATTCGGGGATTTAAAAGAAATGCTTTGCTGAAGACACAGCGTCCTGGTTCGACGATGTTTGGAGCCGGTGCGCACAGCTGTGGCATCTCGCCGCTCACCTTCCTGCGGGTGTATGTCCGTTCCCCCCCTACCCGCTACTGCCACCCCCCCCCATGTCCTGCTTCACTCCAGGTGGGACTGAAGGGGCAGAGGACGTTCCCCGGGATGTGTGATGGGCATTTCTGGGCGATCTGCACTATGGCATGATCTCCTCACGCTGCAGACACACACATTAGTGTGATCCCGTGCCCACGTGGATGTGGGCCCAAAAGGACGGTATTCATCGTACCCAGGCTAGACAGAAGGTTGCTGTAACGTAGAGCTGAAATGTACAAATCCACATTTGAGTTAAAAACTCCTCCGGCCAGGCTGGTGTGGCCCAGTGGTTGAGCATCGACCTATGAACCAGGAGGTCACGGTTGGATTCCAAGTGTTGCAGGCTCGATCCCCAGTAGGGGGCGTGCAGGAGGCAGCCGATCAGCGATTCTCATGGTTGATGTTTCTCTCTCTCCCTCTCCCTCCCTCTCTGAAATCAATACATTTTTTTTGAAAAAGAACTCCTCAAAATAATAAACTAGTTCCTTCAATTTCTGCCCTGCATCACAATGAACCTGGGACCCTTTAATCCTCAGGCTGAGGCTCTATCCCCTGAGCCACACCAGCTAGGGCCTGTGTGAGTTGTTTTTGTAGGGGGTCTGTCATACTCAGCAACCCGGATAATTATTATTATCCATTTTTATCCTCACCCGAGATCTGTTTTCATTGATTTTAAACATAGAGGAAGGTTAGAGAAAGCAAGAGAGAGAAACATCACTGGTTGCCTCCCCTCTTGAGCCCACAACCTAGGTATGTGCCCTGACCGTTGCACCTTTTGGTGTATGGCAGTGGTTCTCAACCTTCTGGCCCTTTAAATACAGTTCCTCATGTAGTGACCCAACCATCAAATTATTTCCGTGGCTACTTCATCACTGTCATGTTGCTACTGTGATGAATCGTCATGTAAATATCTGATATGCAGGATGGTCTTCGGCGACCCCTGTGAAAGAGGCGTTCGACCACCACCAAAGGGGTCGTGACCCACAGGTTGAGAACCGCTGGTGTATAGGCCAGGGGTGGGCAGCCGATCAATGAGTCTCTTCATCATTGATGTTTCTATCTCTCTTCCTCTCTGAAATCAATAAACATGTATTTTTTTAAAAAGTTTGCTGAATTCTATTCTGCTCTCATCTAACCAATGAAGGGGAAAAATAGATAGATAGATAGATAGATAGATAGATAGATAGATAGATAGAATTTCACTGCAGACCCCCTACGATGATGATCCAGCCAACTGAGCTACCTGGCCAGGGCTGCCATTAGCTATTTATTAAAGGTGTAAGCTCTACAGTATTTGAAGTTTCCACATCACGTGGGATTAGACGTGAACTTTTGAACTTCCGATTTTACCAGTTTGGCACGACCGTTGGCACCATTCAAAACCCTGTCTGCGACGAACCATCAAAAAAGAGAGAAGCCATTTGACAGCCATGCGATGCGCCGTGTGCCGGAAAAGACAGCGCCAGCATCAAGCAGGAATCCTCACAATGAGATCTGCACAGGCCGTGCGAGTGGGCCCTGATGAACCCGGATTCCTGTCGGCGGTGGAATTACGAGCCGGGTAATGTCCTCGGAAAAGCTGCCACGTCTCCGTCTGGAAAGGGGCCCGTTGCTGATACAACAAATCAATTGATAAGAAGTGTCTTTATGGCGCTCAATAAAAAAACACAAAACCCCAAACAGCGCAACCCCGAATAAACATGCACGGCTCATAAAACAAATTGCCCACCTAAAATGAATTACACACCAAGTTTATTTTTTCAAAGGAAATGACAGCTAGAATATTCAGTGATGTTTCTACCACCAGAGAGAAAGATTATAAACAGCAGTAAAAGTAAATGTGTTCACGTTTCCATTCAGTTTAGGTGGGTTTTTTTTCCAGCTACAGGATTACCAAGAGCAAAATGTAAAAGAAAAAAAAAAAGAGCGGTAGAAATGGCCTGTTTTGTGAAATATAGGAAAAAATATACCATCTGTGATTGAGCACAGTTCTCCGTATCCCATCTGTGGTCTGAACGCCATTCTTTACAAAGGCTGAATCCGTTGTCGCTTATCATGATTTTTAACAAAGTTTTCCTAAGAAGTCTACTTTGGAAGCACACTGTTATTCTTGGCATGGAGTTCCTTTAGAATGAAATAGTAAGTATGACCTTTACCACGGTTTTCTGAATTTGTTGTTCCATGCAAAGCTTGACTTTCTTTTGTTTTGTTTTTTAAATTGTAAATATATCTTTATTGATTTCAGAGAGAGAAGGAGAGATAGAATCATGGATCGGATGCCTCCTGCACGCCCCCCAACTGGAGATCGAGCCCGCAACCCCGGCATGTGCCCTGACCGGGAATAGAACCGTGACCTCCTGGCTCATAGTCGATGCTCAGCTACTGAGCCACGCTGGCTGGGTGGGCTTAAATTTTTGAAAGCTGCCCTGACCGGTTTGGCTCAGTGGATGGAGGGTCGGCCTGCAGACTGAAGGGTCCCGGGTTCGATTCCAGTCAAGGGCATGTACCTTGGTTGCGGGCACATCCCCAGTAGGAGGTGTGCAGGAGGCAGCTGATCAACGATTCTCTCTCAACGATGTTTCTGACTCTCTATCCCTCTCCCTTCCTTTCTGTAAAAAAAAAAAAAAAAAAAAAAATCAATAAAATATATTAAAAATTTTTAAAAACGCTAATAAACCCAGGGGTTCTTCTATTTAATGCTCCATCCCCAGGCAACCTCATTGTCAAAGAAATGCATTTGAACTCTGTGTGATGGACTTTGTTTTTTCATTCACTGATGAAGCAAGTATTTATTGCAGAGAGAATCTTGTTAGAGGGATTTCAATGCATAAAGCTGGGGTTTTCAACCTTTTTAACCCCACAGCCCACATAAACTACTAAAATTCTGCTGTGCACTCTGTATATACTACAGGCCTGATGCACAAAAATTTGTGCAAGAGTAGGCCTTCCTTCCCCTGGCTGCCAACACCGGCTTCCCTCCGGCACCTTGGACCCAAGCTTCCCTCCTCCAGCCGCCGCCAGCAAGCACTCAGGACCCAGGCTGGCTTCCTTTCGGCTCCGGCTTCGTCAGGAAGGATGTCCGGAATGATGTCTGGTCTAATTAGCATATTACCCTTTTATTATATACTGTGTGTGTGTGTGTGTGTGTGTGTATCTCTCGCTCTCTCTCTCTATATATATATGTTGCCCTGACTGTTATTTTATATATATATATATATATATATATATATATATGCCTTGACTGTTGCACCTTTGTCAGATTGCATATATATATATATATATATATATATATATATATATATGCGCAATTTTACCAAAAAAGTATAATTTTTATTCATTTGTCCTGGACAGCTATTGTTGCGTTGGCTCTAGTCATTTTTTCATTTAGAAATCTAAAGGAAAAGAGGTCAGTGCCCTGGCTAACTAGTCAGCTGTTGCATCTTTTACAAATCCTTGTGGCGCCCCAGTTGCAAATCACTGGCATACGGGGAACCACGTGTATTACATGGCATTATTACGCTGCTTTAATCAATACAGTTTGATTCAGTTTTAATACTTTTAAAAAATCTTCACCCAAGGATATGCTTTTCTATTTATTATTATTATTATTATTATTATTATTATTATTATTATTAGAAAGAGAGGAAGAGCGAGAGAAAAACATCAATCGGCTGCCTTTCAAATCCGGGATTGAACCCAAAACCTAGAGATATGTGCCATGACTGGGAAATGAACCTGCAACCTTTTAGTGAATGGCACGAAGCTCCAGCCTACTGAGCCACCCAGCCAGGGCCAGTTTGATTCAGTTTTGTTTTTTTAAAAAATATGTTTTATTGATTTTTTACAGAGAGGAAGGGAGAGGGATAGAGAGTTAGAAACATCAAGGAGAGAGAAACATTGATCAGCCGCCTCCTGCACACCCCACACTGGGGATGTGCCCGCAACCAAGGTACATGCCCTTGACCGGAATCGAACCTGGGACCCTTGAGTCCGCAGGCCAACGCTCTATCCACTGAGCCAAACCGGTTAGGGCTAGTTTGATTCAGTTTTAATTGGAAAAAGCAGTGAATGGTCCACGCCACTGTGATGACTGGTCTTTTCTCAGCAGCTCAGGAGGCTGCTGCCGTCTGCTCACGCCCCTCTGATGAGCTCAGTGATATGGAGCAACATGTGAGCAGCCCCATGACTCCATCAAATTCTATAAAAGCAGGGTTTCTCATACTCGGCACTATTGTCCCTGTCAACTGGTCATTCTTTATATACTGAGGGAGAAAGTTCCATGTGTGTGTCTCTCTCTCCCCCTCCCACCCACGCTCTCTAAAAATCAGTGGAAAAAATGTCCTCGGGTGAGGATTGGCAGCAACGACAACAAAAGCTAAACACGATCATTTTGTTCTTTAATATGTTTGATGAAAGGAGCCTAGGATTTACCTATATCATAATTTACTTGACTATTCCTTCATCCTTGGACGTTCTGAAGGCTTCCAGTTTTCCTCTCTTGAGTCTTCGCTGTAATCACTGCTTTTAAGGATATAGCCCCAACTGCACATTTTGCATTACTTTTGCCCTAAGGGAGCCCACTAAGTGGGATTGTGAATGTTTGTGTTTCTGAAGCAGTGGTTCCCAACCTTCTGGCCCTTTAAATACAGTTCCTCATGTTGGGACCCAACCATAAAATTAGTTTCGTGGCTACTTCATCACTGTGATGTTGCTCCTGTGATGAATCGTCACGTCAATATCTGATAGGCAGGATGGTCCTAGGCGACCCCTGTGAAAGGGTCCTTCTACCGCCAAAGGGGTCGCGACCCACAGGCTGAGCACCGCTGGTAAGCCATTGAAGCCCCTGAGCCCAGAGCATCCCTGACTCTTGCAGGAATCGTGTTAGACTGCCCTCTCGTGGCAGCCACGTTAACTGCACCCGCGTTTTAATTGTCCTCTGGTTGCTTCTGCCCCATTAACCCTAGTAGCCAGAATGGCACCCAGTGCTCAGAGAGAGAGAGACACAGCTCTCCGTGTAGGGAGGTGGGCTTTTCTTTACTCCCAGGATCTCCTCAGAACATTTCCCTGGGAGTTGAGACTAGCCACATTGCTTTAAGACAGTGGTTCTCAATCTGTGGGTCGCGACCCCTTTGGGCGTCAAACGACCCTTTCACAGGGGTCTCCTAAGGCCATCGGAAAACATATATAATTACATACCGTTTTTAAAATTATGTTCAATTTGTAACCATGAAAATACATCCTGCCTATCAGATATTTACATGACGATTCATAACATTAGCAGCATTCCAGTGATGAAGTCGCCACGAAAATAATTGTATGGTTGGGTCACCACATGAGGAACTGTATTTAAAGGGCCAGAAGGTTGAGAACCTCTGCTCTAGTAGGTTCCACCTGCCCCTTTCGAGGCCATCGGCACCCCCAGAGGCAACCGCTGATCTTCTTTCTGTCACTGCAGGTGACTTTGCCTGTTCTAGAACGTCCTATGCATGGGATCCTAGTGTACATAGTGCTTGGTGTCTGGCTCCCGTCACTCAACATAAAGCCACGCCGTTGTCCAGATCAGCACGCCAGCCCTCCTCACTGCCGAGAGTGAGCCCATGTTATGAACACCCGGCACTTTGCTCATCCGTCGTCCTGTTGATAGGCGTTTGGATTATTGCCAGCTCTGGGTTGTTATGAATGAAGCTGCCGTGAGCGTTCTGATTGCATCCACATTTGTGGACAAGCTTCTCCCGGGGAACAAAATTCCTGGCCCACAGGGTGGGGGCTGTTGAATTGCATTGGCAAGGGATATAAGAAATTTTATAGTTCTTTAAAAAAAAATATTTTTGCGTATTTTTTTTTAATAGAGAGGGAGGGAGAGAAAGAAACACCAATGATGAGAGAGAATCATTGATCGGCTGCCTCCTGCACGGCCCTCACTGGGGATCGAGTCCGCAACCCGGGCATGTGCCCTTGAGTGGAATTGAACCCGGGATCCTTCGGTCCGCAGGGCAAAGCTCAAGCCACTGCGCCAAACCAGCCAGGGCAGACATTTTAGCTAGTTCTTAACGAATTTTTATTGCACTTTATAAGTGTTAATTGTTCAGCTCAGACATTGCCCACAGGCAAGAGTCACAAAATTTGGAATAATGCCCTATCCTTTGGTTTCCTGGTGACCAGTTCTTCAAACCCCATTGTAACTAAGGAGGAACTGACAACTACATCAGAGTCTTGTGTTCATAAAGTATTGCCTGTGCGTCGTTATGGCAGGTTGGAAAGATAAAAGTGTTAAAAAAATAAAAGGTGGTGTTTTACCCAGCAGACAGTCATGGGAAGGCAAGGACCAGGTAGAGCTGGTCCTGCGGGAACCGCCCGCTGCCCAGAGCCCGGCAGCCGCCTCCGGCTGCCTTGCTGAGCGGCGCCACCTAGCGGCGGCCGGGCGCGGTGCCGAGCTTGCACATGCAGCCCCGCGTTTCTTCTTGGTTTATGAAGTCACCAGCATCTTTTGCCAAAAAAACGAAGTGCGCTTCTCAGCATCCTTGGGTCTAATCGTGTATCATTCCCGACCCCTCTCTGGAAAGGGCCCCTGAGTGAGCCTCTCGCATCCTGGTCCTCCTCTCTGTACCCAGAGGCGCCCCAACCACGGATCCCAACAGAATCGGTACCATGGACAGCAGCCAGGACTGCTTGCCTGCGTGTCCCCCCTACCTTTCAGCCCTTCTCCCTGCCCCTCCCCTGGGCCTCATGGATGTCTCTGCAAGAATGGAGTTTCATTTATTTATTTTTAAAACATCGTTTTATTGATTTCAGAGAGGAAGGGAGAAGGAGAGAGAAAAACATCAATGATGAGAGAATCATGGATCAGCTGCCTCTTGCACGCCCCCTACTGGGGATCGAGCCCACAACCGGGTCATGAGCCCTGACCGGGAATTGAACCCATGATCTCCTGGTTCATAGGTGGACGTTCAACCGCTGACAACGCGGGCCAGGCTGGAGTTTCATTTAAAAAGTCCTCCAGGGCCCTGACCAGTTTGGCTCAGTGGATAGAGCCTCAGCCTGTGGACTCAAGGGTCCCAGGTTCGATTCCGGCCAAGGGCATGTACCTTGGTTGTTGGCACATCCCTAGTAGGGGGTGTGCAGGAGGCAGCTAATCAATGTTTCTCTCTCATCATCGATGTTTCTAACTCTCTATCCCTCGCCCTTCCTCTCTGTAAAACATCAATAAAATATATTTTAAAAAGTCCTCCAGGGAAGCCATAAAGAGAACTGAGAGCTACTGCTCTTGGAATAGGTATGCCAGACAGTGGGCCATTTTATATTGAACTAGAGGCCTGGTGCACAAAATTCCTGCAAGAGTAGGCCTTCCTTCCCACGGTTTCCAGCACCAGCTGCTCTCTAGCACCCGGGACCCAGGCTTCTGTCGCAGCCCTGGCTTCGTCCGGAAGGTCGTTTGGAAGGACGTTTGGAAGGACGTCCAGACTAATTAGCATATTACACTTTTATTATTATAGATATTCCAACAAGCCTGTGCAGCGGCCATCTTGATCCCCTTTTGTGCGCGGGGAAGGTGAGATTCGGAGAGGTGACGTATTTGTCCCAAGGTCACACAGCCATTCCAGAAAGAACCGGGCTTCAAACTCACCGCTGGCTGCTTCTTCCCAGGGCAGCAGCATTTTCCTGGAGTCCAGGATTCCCCCCATCTCGCTCCCCCCGTCACATCTTGTCCCATTCTCCTGGGATGCGTATAAACCATCATCGCTCCTGCTTGAGATGCCACATGTCCCGTGGTTGGAAGGGACTCCAGTTGGCCTTTAGGGACTGGCCCTCGTCACCCACCCAGCTGTCCTGAGTGTCCGAGAGAGGCCCCGTCTAATCGCCCCTGTGACCTGGGGCTCTTTGCTTGGGGGTTGGGGGGAAAGGACAGTGTTCTGGGATTTGAGTTGCTTTAGCACTTTATCTCCCTTTTCTCAGAAAGTGAAGCAAGTAGAAAGATTTTTATTTAGAACAGGAAGAGTCCTTGGAATTCTCATAGACCCAGTGCTACAGGATAATGAGGGAGGTGGGGGGTGTCTCAGGGGCATGTCCACCATGGTTTAGTGGTGGGGATAGCAGAGCCTGGGTGGGTTCCCATGCCCCCTGCTGTCCAAGGCCTGTCCCCATGTGGAGAGGGGCACATGGGTGTCCCTAGGGCAGTGGTCGGCAAACTCATTAGTCAACAGAGCCAAATATCAACAGTACGACGATTGAAATTTCTTTTGAGAGCCAAGTTTTTAAAACTGAAACTATATAGGTAGGTACATTGTTATTAACTTAATTAGGGTAACTCCTAAGCTGGCCTTTGTTAAAAACGTCCTCAATCTGATTGAGGTATGTTCGCTGAGGTCGACCCCTTCCAACTCTCCCATCCACACTCGTCTTGTGTACTTGTTTCGTCTGTCTCCTTCCGTTCATCCTCTCTGTATGTCCAAACCATCTCAACACACCTTTCTCCATCCTCGACACTACATCTTCTTCCACTCCACAACGTTCCCTGTACGTGCGCGCCCACATGTGGCATTTTGTGGAAGAGCCACACTCAAGGGGCCAAAGAGCCGCATGTGGCTCGCAAGCCATGGTTTGCCGACCACTGCCCTAGGGGATGTACAATATATAACACTATTGGAGGAAGGCGTTGGTTTGGTGCTGGAGGGAGGGTGGGAAGATATCTACAGACAAAACTGAAATTTGAGGGACACAGTCACCGGTCTGAGGGACCTTGAGCGTTCACATGTGTGTCCTGACCTGCCAGGTATGGGTGCTCTTTTATGGGTTGAATTGTGTCCCTCTCAAATGCATATGCTGAAGTCCTAACCCCCCAGCACCTCAGAATGTGACCTTACTCGGAGATGGGGGTCTTTGCAGAGGTTACCAGGGTAACATGAAATCATTGGGGCGGGTTTGAATCCGATATGACTGGTGTTATATGAAAAGAGGAAAGTAGGAGACGGACGTGGGTGCAGAGAGAGAGCACCGCGTGACAGGGGGAGCAGAGATTGGGGTGGCGGGTGCTTTAAGAAGCCAGGATGCTGGAGAAGGCCAGGTCGCCACCAGAATGGCGAGGCGCTACGTTCCTGTTGTTTACGCCTCCAAGCCTGTGGTAGGAACACATGCCCTCTGTGCTCACGGGGTCGATGAAGGCAGGGACAAGCTCGCAGGCAAAGGGCGTCACTCCGATGGCTATGTCCTTCTCTGCTGGTGAGGCACTGTGCCCTGCACTTGCTAAAAGGATAGCAATCTCTTTCCCCATAAACCCGGATTGTTCCCACCTAGAGATGACTACGATGTGTGTGCTGGGAAAGTTCAATGCTTGTCTCCCAAAGGGAAGTACCTGTATTTGCAGGGTCAGGACTAAGGAGAGGCAGTAAGACACCCGAGAGGCAAAATTGAAGGAGGCCCCTGCTCTCAGGTGCTGACTCCCCACTGGCACTTTTGTCAAACTCCATGCCCCCTTAAACCGTGTTCCCTATGTGCCTCTCTAGCCTTCCCCATGGCCCAGACCCTGACACTTGGACTTGGGGCCAAAGAGAAGGAAGTAGGTGTGGGGGATGTCTTGCTTGAACCGCTACCACAAAACCTGATGGTGCCTCATTTCCCTGAGGTGTCTCCATCCGCACAGCTGTGTGCAGGATCCGTGTCATGATTTCCGTTTTCAGATGATGGTTTCTGGAGAATTCGGGGAGAATGCATCAGCCCACACATTCCAGGACTGTCTTTGAATATAGATGACATTTCCTTTTAAGAATAGTTTGTTCTGCCCTCGCCAGTTCGGCTCAGTGGATAGAGTGTCGGTCTGCAGACTGAAAGGTCCCGGGTTCGATTCTGATCAGGGGCACATGCCCAGGTTGTGGGCTCGGTCCCCAGTAGGGGGCGTGCAGGAGGCAGCCGATCCATGATTCTCTCTCATCATTGATGTTTCTATCTCTCTCTCCCTCTCCCTTCTTCTCTGAAATAAATAAAAATATATTTTAAAAAAAGAATAGTTGTTTTTAAGAATAGTCCAAGCTGTGTGGCTGAGCAAGTCCTGGTGACGGATGTGACTCGGGCTGGCATCCGTGGCAAGTCTGCAAGACCAGGGGAAGCCAATGGCCTCTTGTTGGGGCCTAACTGTCCCTCCACCCCCATAGCCATCGGTCCGTCCATCTGCCCAGCACCTGGGTTAGGCACATATGGAGTCAAGAGAGAGAAAAAGGATGCAATTCTTCTTCAAGGAGCTCAGAGCCTCTTAGAGCAGACAGGCTTGTAACTAGAGGAGGATCATAAATTATGACTTTGCTGGGACAGAGGTGGACACGGGGGATTGTGGGAATACTCAGAGGCAGGGCTTAATTAGGGTCAGGAGGGGAAGAGGGCCAGTTTTCAGGAGGAACCTGGGAAAAAGAGAGTGGGTTATGTAGCCAGGTGATATACTTAGGAGGTTAGCCGTTGGGTAGAGAATACGGGAGAGCAATGGAAGAAGGAATGGAAAGTGATTTGTAGATTTCTGGCGTGGCCACTGCCTCGTTGGATGCAGGAGGAGAGACTAGGCTTGGACCTCAAAGCAGCCACTTTTTTTCTTCTTCTTCTTCTTCTTCTTCTTCTTCTTCTTCTTCTTCTTATTATTATTATTATTATTATTATTTTTGGTTAATCCTCACCTGAGGACATTTTTCCATTTATTTTTAGGGAGAGTGGGAGGGAGAGGGAAAGACAGAGAAACATCGATGTGAGAGAAACACACCGATTGGTTGTCTCCTGCATGAGCCCGACCAGGGCCCGGGCTGGGGAGGGGCCTGTAACCAAGGTACATGCCCTTGACTGGAATTGAACCCAGGACCCTTAAATCCACAGGCCGACGCTCTATCCACTGAGCCAAACCGGCTAGGGCAACGCAGCCACTTTTATTTATTTTATTTTTCTTAAATATATTTTTATTGATTTCAGAGAGGAAGGGAGAGGGAGAGATAGAAACATCAATGACGAGAGAGAATCATTGATTGCCTGCCTCCTACACACCCCCTACTGGGGATAGAGCCTGCAACCTGGCATGTGCCCTTAATCAGAGTCGAACCTGGGACCCTTCAGTCCGCAGGCCGATGCTCTATCCACTGAGCCAAACCGGCCAGGGCAAAGCAGCCACTTTTAGAAGTGAGTGACCCCACCACAGTGGACATCGGGACAACTTCAAAATGGTCAACCCATGAGCTTGGGAGTGTTGACGTTAATCAATGAAAAAAAAGTCACCTCTGCACTCTGGTCACCAAGACACCGCTGTGCAGAGTGGCCGACTGAGCTATCGAAGACTCTTATGTCCGGTATTGACCTTAATTCTGAAGGTTTCCTTTGCTTCCATTGGAATCTATAGTAACAGAAGTAGGCTGTGTGTGTGTGTGTGTGTGTGTGTGTGTGTGTGTGTGTGTGTGTGTGTCTGCAGGCTAAATAGAATGGGTATAGGAAATGGAATAGGATGGATAGAGGGTGGTCCATGAGTCCCACTCGTTATAGAGGGAGCTGTCCCGAGAACTCGAGGAAGCAGTAACACTGGCAGATTTGCCTGCGGAATTGAACTGGGCGTCGCTGGGCGACACGCTGCAACCAAATGGGTGATGCAGAGATTCCATAGATGATATTTTGGGGCAAATGTACTAGATGAGCTACAGGCTGTATTTTCCATGTCTTCATGACTCACGTTTGCAATTGCTAATAGTTGGGGACCGTTCCCACTGGAACAGACGTCTTTGGCATTTTTTTAAAAAAATACAGAATTAGTCACGCGGGTTCCCTGGGACTTTGTGTTTTATTCTCTCTCGCTCCTCTCTGTCTTTCTAACTGTGTGTGTGTGTGTGTGTGTGTGTGTGTGTGTGTGTGTGTGTGTGTATGTGCTCGCTGTGCACTCCTGCAAGATGTGTGTTTTTTTGTTTTTTTTTTAATGTGAGATGTGCATTAAAAGGAAAGTGGTCCGGTCTCTGCTCCAGAATTCACACAAGTGCCTGCTCCGGTCAAAAGGACGACAGGACCTAAGAGTCACCGCTTTGATCGGCGTGCTCGGCGCACGGAGGAGCCCCCTTTGTTCCGCACGAGTGCAGCTTGCGGCGTGTTTATTTGGCAACGGGAAAAAGGTCAGCGTTTTAAGGCAGTTCAGAAACCAAATGTTCCCATCGTATGGCAGCTGCCTCCCAGAGCACCCTCTGGCTCTGTCGCTTTGGAATCTGTGCTTTCCATGAGCTCAAGCGCTCCTGTGTGTGTGTGTGTGTGTGTGTGTGTGTGTGTGTGTGTGTGTGAGAGAGAGAGAGAGAGAGAGAGAGAGAGAGAGAGAGAGAGAGAGAAAGAGAGAGAATTGGTGTTGGGGGTCTGTTAATTGCAGAAGCTGGAGTTCTCCACAGCGAAGAAACTATTTTTATCCCAAGGTGAGCTCTTTATTTCATTAACAATTTTTTTTTTAAAAAAAATGTTTTTTAATGATTTCAGAGAGAAAGGGAGAGGGAGAGATGGAAACATCAATGATGAGAGAGAATCATTGATTGGCTGCCACTTGCACACCCCCTACTGGGGAGGGTCGGAGCCCGCAACTGGGCATGTGCCCTTGACTGGAATGGACCCAGGACCCTTCAGTCCGCAGGCCGCCGCTCTAGCCACTGAGCCACACCAGCCAGGGCATGAAGCACCTCTTGACACAGAGCAAGCTCACATGACTGATCTAGACTTCTAAAAAAGCCACACTTCCCATTTCACTGGCAGCCGTGAAAAGTACTTTACAGGTGGAAATCGCTTCTCCAAACAATAACGGAGCCAAAACCAAGTGAGCGGATGGGTTCCAAGGTTAGGACTGTGTTAACCGCTCTCCCCGCCTTCGCTGTGCTAATGACACACACGGGGGAGCCGCTGGCGCTAATCCCAGCCACAGCTCACAGCACCGATCGCACACGTTCACCCACTCGGCCCACCGTATAGATATGCGTGATGCATATTTTCGCTTCTCTTGGGTCTAGCCAGTGTGTCTAGCTTTGTTCACGAAAGCCTCGGATTGGGTTTATTTGGTTAACATCTGTTAGGACAGGGGTTCTCAACCTTCCTGATGCCGCGGCCCTTTAATACAGTTCCTCATGCTGTGGTGACCCCCAATTTCATTGTTACAGATTGAATATCATGAAAGCATAGTGATTCATCACAAAAACAATATGTAATTATATATGTGTTTTCCCGTGGTCTTAGGCGACCCCTGTGAAAGGGTCATTCAACCCCCCCAAAGGGGTCGCGACCCACAGGTTGAGAACCGCTGTGTTAGGACGAAGGCCTTCTTCCTCTTAATTGGTACCATCTGGAAAGGGGGAGGAATGGGGAGGGGATCCCCACCCAGGGTGGAAGGCTGGCATCAGAGATAGATACCCAGCAACATAACAGGAAGGTGGGAGTTGCATCATTGCAGGTACCAGCCAGGCGTGTGTGTGTGTGTGTGTGTGTGTGTTGCGTGCACGCATGTGCGTGCTCTTGTTCAGGGATGTCCAACATCTTCTTTCCGGGGATTTCCCCCTTTTCTCAGCCCCTACTGCTCATCCCCGGCTCCGTCCCCCCTCTTCCTCGGGCCCTGGTTTCCATAGCGGCGGCGGCAGCAGATCGCTCTCGTCATTTGCACGCAGATGCCTCTCTGCGCTCAAAGCCTCAGCGCCACAGGCCATGCGAGTGTTTCTTCGCTTTCGCTCTCTCCCGAGAGCTCAGAAGCAGGTACCGTTTTGTGCGACTGCGAAATAGAAAAGGAGTAACTGACATTAACATCTGAGAAGCACGGAGTTTGGAACATAATGCACTCCCCCCCCCCCCCACCCCTTCCTCATGCGACTGCAGTCTGACCAGGAATAAAAACAGAATTCTGGCCCTGACCGGTTTGGCTCAGCGGATAGAGCATCAGCCTGCGGACTGAAGGGCCCCAGGTTCGATTCCGGTCAAGGGCATGTACCTGGGTTGGGGGTACATCCCCAGTAGGAGGTGTGCAGGAGGCAGCTGATCCATGTTTCTCTCTCATCGATGTTTCTAACTCTCTATCCCTCTCCCTTCCTCTCTGTAAAAAAAAAAAATCAATAAAATATATTTAAAAACAAACAAAAACCAGAATCCTGACCCATGACCTGCAGGAACCAGACCAAGAAATCAGGCAACCACCCTTGGAACAGGGAGCCCCGAGTGGCCAGGACTTGAACAGTGGCTGACACCTTCCCTAACGTTTGCCCCTGTTTCCAATCAGGATCAAGTGGAAAAAAGCCAAATGAAACCGGTTTGGCTCAGTGGATAGAGCATCGGCCTGCGGACTGAAAGGTCCCGGGTTCGATTCCGGTCAAGGGCATGTACCTGGGTTGCGGGCACATCCCCAGTAGGAGATGTGCAGGAGGCAGCTGATCGATGTTTCTATGTTTTTAACTCTCTATCTCTCTCCCTTCCTCTCTGTAAAAAAATCAATAAAATATATTAAAAAAAAAAAGCCAAATGTACCCAGTAACCAATCACATAGGACGCCCCCCGCCCCACCCCCTTCTAGGTAGTCCGTGTCCAGCTTCTCCATCAACAGCATCCAATCAGGATGCATCTTAGTCGTCTCCGCCTTCCCCACCATAAGGCGCTGTTGCCGTCCGCCTGTCTCTCTTTGCTTCTTCGACAAATGCAGGTGCTGGTGGCTGAGGCCCTCGCTGTGGCAAACTCAGACTAAAGAGCCCCTGCTTGTTCCCATCGGGGGCAGGGGGGGGATCCCTTCGTTTATTTCCACATAAAATGTAGTCTTTTGGGAAACCACGCGCATTTATAAAACGATTGCACGCAGCGTTATGTTATTCCCTAGTATGAAAGATTCAGGTCCTCGAGGTTGAGAAATGTTTCATCTCCAGCCAAGAACTAAGTCCAAATGGCCCCAAATTACTTGGAGAGACTAGGGTCCAACTCCTGGTGAATGAAATGAACATGGAGCTCGAAATTGTTATTGTGTTAAGATCTCCTAATAGGAAACAAAGAAGTAGCTTTGCCGGGAGTAGTCACTGCGTTTAAGCAGGCCCCCGGGGTCCTAACGTTCCCAAACTATTTGCTAAGTCTCACCACTGTTATTAAATCCGGTTTGTGGAAAAATGAATAAAAGCCTGATGAGCTGGCGAAGGAGCAAGAAACAGGAAACCTGGGAGGGATTTCATCTTGAACAGGGTGCCCTCAGCTGTGTGGTCAGTCGACAAGCTGCTGTTTTTTTCCCCATGTCAGTGATTGTACAGCAGTTGATTAGATGGATCAAAGTTCATTCTTATTATTTTTAATTTTTATTTGTATTGGCTTCAGAGAGGAAGGGAGAGGGAGGGAGAGATAGAAACATCCGTGATGAGAGAGAATCATGGATCGGCTGCCTCCTGCACGCCCCTGCACTGGGGATGGAGAACACAACCCGGGCATGTGTCCTTGACTGGAATCGAACCTGGAACCCTTCAGTCTGCAGGCCAGCGCTCTATCTACTGAGCCAAACCAGCTCGGGCTCCAAGTTCATTATTAACTAGAAGTCCAGTGCGCGAAATCCCTCGGCCTTGCCCACCCGCCTGCCGGCCGCCAGGCACCTGGGACCTGGGCTGCTTCACTCTGGCCACCGCTGCCACCCACTCGGTTCCCCGTCTGGTCGTTGGTTGTTACGGCGTTAGGGCCACAGGCCTTTTATAATATAGACTAGTGGCCCGTTGCATGAAATTCATGCACTGGGGGGTGGTGGGGGTGTTCCTCAGCCCAGCCTGCACCCTCTCCAATCTGGGATCTCTAGGGGGATGTCCAGCAGTTGGACATCCCTCTCACAATCCGGGACTGCTGGCTCCTAACTGCTCACCTGCCTGCCTGCCTGATTGCCCCTAACCACCTCTGCCTGCCAGCCTGATCGCCCCCTAACTGCTTCCCTGCCGGCCTGATCACCCCCTAACTGCTCCCCTGCTGGCCTGATCACCCCTAACTGCCCTCCCCTGTCAGCCTGATCACCCCTAACTGCTCTCCCCTGCTGGCCTGATCACCCCCTAACTGCTCCCCTGCTGGCCTGATCACCCCCTAACTGCTCCCCTGCTGGCCTGATCACCCCTAACTTCCCTCCCCTGCCAGCCTGATCGCCCCCTAACTGCTTCCCTGCCAGCCTGATCACCCCCTAACTGCTCCCCTGCTGGCCTGATCACCCCTAACTGCCCTCCCCTGTCAGCCTGATTGCCCCTAACTGCTCTCCCCTGCCGGCCTGATTGCCCCTAACTGCTCTCCCCTGCCAGCCTGATTGCCCCTAACTGCCTCTGCCTCAGCCCCCGCCACCGTGGCTTTGTCCAGAAGGATGTCTGGAAGACATCCAGTCTAATTAGCATATTACCCTTTTATTAGTATAGATAAGCGTCACCCCTTATGTCAGGCAGTTTTCATGTGAGAGAAAGCTAAGGCTCATGTCAGAAACGGGGCAGGAGGAGAATACCAAGCAGGTTGGAGAAATGTGTAGAAATTGTGTGGGAAGGCTGAGACGCAGTGTGACTAGGAATGAGGGGTCTGGTTATCTGACAGGTGGTGAAAGACCCGGATGTATATAAAAGAAGGGTGATCTGATTCCCGTGTTAATGGACATGTGTGGGTGGGGTGCGGTGAGAGGGAGAAATTCCGCAAACCCAAGCCATTAGAACGAATGGCGCTTCTATACGAATGTCAACCTATTAGTTTGTTTATCACAAATCAGATGATGGAGGTCCCACGTATGTTATTGATTCAGAGGGCTACTTTGTATATGGGAGGCCCATAATGCACGTGTAAGAATCCCGGGTTCGATTCTGGTCAAGGACACGTACCTGGGTTGCAGGCTCCTCCCTGGCCCAGGCCCTGGTCAGGGCATGTGCAGGAGGCAATCAATTTGCCGTGTTTCTCTCACATTGAGTGTCCTCATAGGTTCATTGAAAGATCCACCTTACCTGTGATAAGGTGCTTACCTCACCCACATTCTTTGGCAGCTACCCATGCTTGTGTTCGCCATGGTAGTGTCTACTTTTATTTATTTTTATTTTTAAATATTTTTATTAATTTCAGAGAAGAAGGGAGAAGGAGAGAAAGAGAGAAACATCCTGTATAATAAAAGGCTAATATGCAAATTGTCCCCACAGTTGGGAGTTCGACTGGCCAGGAGTTAAATGTGGGCTGACCACCAGAGGGCGGTGTGGAACATGGCGGGTGTTGGCGGTGGCAGGCAGCTGTGGGAAGGGAGGCCCTGGCTGGCAGCTGGCAGCCACTAGGGAACCTTCCCGTGAACAAATTTCATGCATTGGGCCTCTAGTCCAGGGGTGGGCAAACTTTTTGACTCGAGGGCCACAATGGGTTCTTAAACTGGACGGGAGGGCCGGAACAAAAGCATGGATGGAGTGTTTGTGTGAACTAATATGAATTCAAAGTAAACATCATTACATAAAAGGGTACGGTCTTTTTTTTCAATAATTTTATTCATTTCAAGCGATCTGGATCCGGCCCGAGGGCTGTAGTTTGCCCACGGCTGCTGTAGTCAGTGATAAGAGAGAATCATTGATCCGCTGCCTCCTGCACACCCCACACTAGAGATGGAGCCCACAACCTGGGCAGGTGCCATGACCAGGAATCGAACTGTGACCTCCTGGTTCCTAGCCAGACCCTCCACCACTGTCACGTCTGCTCTTAGAAGGTAAGACAGTGATGCCAGTTTCCACCTTCCAGGCCAGCGGGAATCCATTGCTGCCTAGGACCCAGCAGTTAGGTCTGTAAGCTTGTGCCTGGGTTTCAAGGACGTGAGAACAGGGTTTGTCAGACAGGCGTTGGGAAGCAATGATGTCTTGGGGGTTTAACTCCCAGAAGCCCCTGTCACGGTGCTTGCACTGCAGTTCCAACGTGAACTGTGTCACGGTTGTCGTCCCCACATATGAGTGGGGTCCCCACAGGGCGAGGGTAGGGTTGGAAGAAAAGATCCCACTGCTGGACCCTGGTAGAGAAGAGGGGTCCACCAGTTTGAGGTTCTGCAATGGGGAAGATGGGGCTCCTGGTCAGTTGCGGAGGGCAGCCTGAAGGCAGACGAGGAGAGAGTCTATGGGAGGCAGGTGCAAAGCGAAGGACTCACATGGCCAACCTTTCGCCTGCCTGGTTCCATCACCCTCACAATCGCTGCTGAAAGTGTTCACACCCCCGTTCAAGAAGAAAGCTCATTTCCATCATTCTTTTTTTTTAAAATATATTTTATTGAATTTTTACAGAGAGAAAGGGAGAGGGATAGAGAGTTAGAAACATCGATGAGAGAGAAACATCTATCAGCTGCCTCCTGCACGCACCCCACTGACGATGTGCCCGCAACCAAGGTACATGCCCTTGACCAGAATCGAACCCGGGACCCTTTGGTCCGCAGGCCGACGCTCTATCCACTGAGCCAAACTGGTTAGGGCTCCATCATTCCTCTAAACCAGCGGTTCTCAACCTGTGGGTCGCAAACAATGAAATTACCTCCTGCATATCAGGTATTTACATGACGATTCATAACAGTAGCAACATTACAGTTATGAAGTAGCAACGAAAATAATTTTATGGTTGGGGGTCACCACAACAGGAGGAACTGTATTAAAGGGTCGCGGCATTAGGAAGGTTGAGAACCACTGTCTCCCAGCCACCACCACCACCCTCCCCCAACTCCCCCCAGTCTAAAACCTTCCTTCCCTGTGTTCCCAATGCATTCCAACCAGGTCGTTCTTTGGAGCTCTTAGAGAGGAACAAAGAAATAGCTGGGGAATGGAAACGAGATGCAGGTGGGCGGGGGATGGCCCTTGGTGGATGGTACTGGAGGAGTTGTGAATGGTAAAGCTGTAGCTTTTGATTTCCAGGTAGGATTAGTTGGGGGGGGGGGGCGGGTAGAACCGTCTTGCAGACTTGGCCAAAAACAATGAGCTCATCCTTTCTGAGGTCTAATGAGGATCCTCTGTCAGAAATCATCAAAAAGAACCATATACCATCATTGGGGACAATGAAAACCATGGGCCCCTTTTGCATTTAATGGAATGTCATGATTCAAAGAAGTTGCCTTTTCTTTTTTCTTTTTTTTAAGCTGAGGCTGGGAAAAAAAAAAAGAAGCTCTCCTCTCATTAGACTATATCGGAGTGACCCTCCTGGTCTTCTATCTGAAACATATTTGGAGGGAAATTCATGGCTCAATATGGTTTCGGAGACAGGAGGTTGCATATCAAGTGGATGAGACTCAGGTCCACTTCCACTCCGGTGTGATTAACAGTCGTTCCTGGCTGATCCGCCATCGTATACATTTTTGGTTTCCAATCTAGAAAAGTGAGACGAAAGAGAATATGAAGGAAGACTTCCATGCGAAATTGTCCCCCCGCTCCCTCCCTCCCCCTCCTCCCCGTTTTCCCATTTTTTCCCCCAAATGGGAGAGAACTGGCTGGACCCCTTGTCCATCCAGTTCTCTCCCATTTGGGGGAAAAAATGGGAAAGAACTGGATGGACAAGGGGTCCAGCCTCCATATGGATGCAATATGGGCTCGGGAATGCTTGATGACAGAGAGCAGACTTGTAATGCATCCCAAATGGACCGTCATCTGGCTATTGGAAACGTCATGCTGTAAACAGGACTCCCTCGCCCCCGGGAGGTTATGTAGGGTTGAGTGCAGATGAAAGCCTACATTCGTATCGCGAAGCAAGCTATGAAGTGAACATTACCTCCTAAGTGCTCCTTTATCCCCCCACCGTCGGGTTCTGCTAACTGCCTGTCTCCAAATTACAGTGCCACTCGCATCTTTAACGCTTTGTCCATCATCTCCCGACCCCCATCATCTCCTCCAGGCCCCTCTCTCTCTCTCTCTCTCTAATGAAAAGGGGCCACATGCTAACCCGACTAACTCAGGGAAGGCCTGCGTGGCAGCCTTGCAAACTCAAAGATCTAGAGCTGTGGTCGGCAAACTGCGGCTCGCAAGCCACATGCGGCTCTTTGGCCCCCTGAGTGTGGCTCTTCTTAAGCCTAAGGAGCACCCTAATTAAGTTAATAACAATGTAACTACCTATATAGTTTAAGTTTAAAAAATTTGGCTCTCAAAAGAAATTTCAATCGTTGTACTGTTGATATTTGGCTCTGTTGACTAATGCGTTTGCCAACCACTCCCTAGAGCAGCCATGGGCAAACTACTGCCCGTTTGAAATGAATAAAACTAAAAAAAAAAAAGACCTTACCCTTTTATGTAATGATGTTTACTTTGAATTTATATTAGTTCACACAAACACTCCATCCATGCTTTTGTTCCGGCCCTCCGGTCCAGTTTAAGAACCCATTGTGGCCCTCGAGTCAAAAAGTTTGCCCACCCCTGGCCTAGAGTAACCACAGGATGGTCTGAAATGAAAAGCTGAACTAAGAGCAGTTATGGTAGGTAGTCCTGTCCTAGGCTGATAGCTTTCCTGACAAAGATCAGCTTTCATCTTAACCGAACCCATTGTCTTTCTGCATCTAGGATAACACACCTGTGGAATGTCAGGGTAACTTGCAACTTCCCTTTTTCCGAAGACCCCTCAGGGCACAACAAATGAGGGGTGGGGGGGAGGACCACACATTTCCTCATTGTGATTGCTATCCTGGTAATTCATCACTGGTTGACTGTGAGCTATCCTGCACCCCCCCGCTTTGTAAAACAGTGGTTCTCAACCTTCCTAATGCCATGACCCTTTCATACAGTTCCTCATGTTGTGGTGACCCCCAACCATAAAATTATTTTCGTTGCTACCTCATAACTGTAATGTTGCTACTGTAAACAATATGTAATTATAGATGTGTTTTTCCGATGGTCTTAGGCGACCCCTGTGAAAGGGTTGTTTGACCCCCAAAGGGGTCGCGACCCACAGGTTGAGAACCGCTGGATTAGAATGTGGTGTTCCACGTCTTGGCCCGAGGCCTAGCACATGGCCAGCACGCCCCGTGTGGAGGCGGTGGGCACGATCTTCATTTTATTCTGATAAATTAGAAGCAAATGGGTCCCCTCATTGCAGTTTGGCCCGCCCGTCGAATCTGTGCATTTTTCCCGGAGTTGTCCCTCCTTCCCGCCCCAGACGAAACCCATCAAGTTCACGGTCACAGAGTGTTCGCTTATCTCTCCTTCTCCATTGAATGAACCCTTAAAAGGCTGAGCTGGCTCCCAGCAGAGGCGGCGTCCAGCAATATGCCACCTGTACATTGTCAGACGATACAGCCGCAGGCCCAGCGAGGGGCCTGCACGCGTCCCCCAGGAGGGAGCGCCCCATGCATATGCCATCGAAGGTGCTGGGGAGCTGGGGGAAGGACCATATGCTGCCGGCGCTCTCGGGGGGACAGGGGCGCAGTAAACAGCAGCAGAGTCCTGGCAGGAGGCGGGAGACCCCCACGACTGCTCAGGTGTTCGCGTGGCGTCCTCCTGGACTCCCGCCCGCGCTTTCCTTCTTAGATTTGGAAGCAAAGAAGGTTCTTCCGATCAGAACAAAAGAACAGCAGTGAAGCGTGGCCAGCCAACACGAAAGCGAGGAGCGAGGGAGGGAAGGGGGCCCCATCTGCCCGTGTTCATCCGAACAAGCCACGTTGCGTTTTGCAATGCTGCATCGGGCCATGTCCAGCGCAGGTTGCCTACCCATGGCTGCTGTACCCGGATCCTGCAAAGCAGCGGCTCAGCACGGTTCCCTGGGGAGATGGGGGGCGGGGGGAGCCACATGCTTCTACAGAGGGAATGTTCAAGAGGCCGGCCGACGTGGGGAGTCCAGCAGAGTTGAAACTCCATCTGTTCATTTCTTTTTTAAAAAATATATTTTATTTTTTAGAGAGAGGAAGGGAGAGAGATAGAGAGTTAGAAACATCGATGAGAGAGAAACATCGATCAGCTGCCTCCTGCACACCTCCTACTGGGGATGTGCCCGCAACCCAGGTACATGCCCTTGACCGGAATCGAACCTGAGACCTTTCAGTCCGCAGGCCGACGCTCTATCCACTGAGCCAAACCGGTTTTGGCCATCTGTTCTTTTCTTTAGATGGTTGAAGAAATCCCTCTGTGACGGTACAGTGAGCGGAGAATCGATCATTCCCACGGGGGCGATGCTGAGAGTCCAGGGAGCCAATGACAAGGGGCAGCGAGCTTATACTGAGGGTCCCACGCCAACCACAGGGTGATGGCCACTGCTGGGGTCTGAACCATGTCCCCCCCACCCAAATTCATAGGACGGAGGCCTAACCCTCCGTACCTCGGATGTACGTGTAGACAGGGACTTAGAAAAGGTGGTGATGCCGAAACCGGTTTGGCTCAGTGGATAGAGCGTCGGCCTGCGGACGGAGGGTCCCAGGTTCGATTCCGGTCGAGGGCATGTACCTTGGTTGCGGGCACATCCCCAGTGGGGGGTGTGCAGGAGGCAGCTGATCGATGTTTCTCTCTCATCGATGTTTCTGACTCTCTATCCCTCTCCCTTCCTCTCTGTAAAAAATCAATAAAATATATTAAAAAAAAGAAAAAAAAAGGTGGTGAAGTTCAAACACCCTGTGGAATGGGCTGTGGCGTGACCTGTCTTCCAACAAAGACACAGAGCGACTGCAGGGACACACAGGGGAAAGACCATGTGAGGACGTGGAGAGAAGGTGGCCGTCTGCAAGCCAAGGAGAGAGGCCTTTCTGGCCAGGTCTCCCCAAGTCACCAGAAGCCCAGAAATGAGATAATTATCCAGATAATCAGAACAAACCATTTTTACCCTCAGTAACCTATGGAATTTAAGACAAAGTGGGAGGGTTTTTAAAAAATTTGTGTTATTTCTGATTTTTTGAATTACCAATGCAGTTTTATCTGCTTTTTTAAAAAAGTATTTTTTTAACTGATTTCAGAGAGAAAGGGAGAGGGAGAGAGAGAGAGATAGAAACATCAATGATGAGAGGGAATCATTGATTAACTGCCTCCTGCACGCCCCCTACTGGGGATTGAACTCGCAACCTGGGCATGTGCCGTTGACAGGAATCGAACCCAGGACCCTTCAGTCTCCAGGCTGACGCTCTATCCACGGAGCCACACTAGCTAGAGCAGTTTTCTCTGTTTTCAATATTCGTGTTGGGACTCAAAGGCATCTGAGATTGTCTTGGTCTTCAGGTATTTTTTGTGCTCCCCAAACTTTATCCAAGTTCGCCCTCACTTCTGCTAGAGCAGCGGTTCTCAACCTGTGGGTCGCGACTCCTTTGGCGGTCGAACGACCCTTTCACAGGGGTCGCCTAAGACCGTCCTGCAGATCAGATATTTACATGACGATTCATCACAGTAGCAACATGACAGTGATGAAGTAGCCACGAAAATAATTTGATGGTTGGGGGTCACAACATGAGGAACTGTATTTGAAGGGCCAGAAGGTTGAGAACCACTGTGCTAGAGGCTGTGTGTGTTTTTTATCGAGCTCCGAAAGGCTTCGTCTGAATGTCTGAAAGAGTGTGGCCTGAGCTGTAAGCAGAGCCGGTGGGTAGTTCTGGGGGAGGCCTGGCACCCCTGCCCTTGAACCCAAGCCTAACCTGGCCCAGGACGCTATGCGTGCCTCTGGGACTCCCCACGTGTGTTTTGACTCCACATCAGCTCGAAGTAACTGTTGGAGAGAACAAAGCGCTGTTTTCTCCCCGGGCCCTGGCCGATGACCTGGAAAGGGTGGCATCCGTCAAGTGCCTTTGGCCGGGGGACCTGCAGGCGGGGCAGGCTCAGGTGTCAGGGTAGATGCTTATGGCTGGATCCCCAATATCTTTTTTTTTTTTTTTAATATATTTTATTGATTTTTTACAGAGAGGAAGGGAGAGAGATAGAGAGTTAGAAACATCGATGAGAGAGAAACATCGATCAGCTGCCTCCTGCACATCTCCTACTGGGGATGTGCCCGCAACCAAGGTACATGCCCTTGACCGGAATCGAACCTGGGACCTTTCAGTCCGCAGGCCGACGCTCTATCCACTGAGCCAAACCGGTTTCGGCAAGGATCCCCAATATCTTGAAAGAGCAGTGTCCCCACCCTGTCCGGTTTGGCTCAGTGGATAGAGCGTCGGCCTGCGGACTGAAAGGTCCCGGGTTCGATTCTGGTCAAGGGCATGTACCTGGGTTGCGGGCACATCGCCAGTGGGGGGTGTGCAGGAGGCAGCTGATCGATGATTCTCTCTCATCGATGTTTCTAACTCTATCCCTCTCCCTTCCTCTCTATAAAAAATCAATAAAATATATCTTAAAAAGAAAAGAAAAAAAGAAAAGAAAAATCAGTGAGTGTCCCTGGGTTGGGACTCTCTCTCCCTCCCGGAAATGTTCTACGGATGCATTGCTGTGTCCACCTACCACCTCCGCCACCTGCTTAGCTATGAAGTTCCCAAACATTCTCAGCATCAGGCTTTATTTGGGGGCAAAGATGAGGCATCTCTTCTTTAAAAAGCATGATGAGGCCCGGCCGGCGTGGCTCCGTGGTTGAGCGCCGACCTATGAACCAGGAGGTCACGGTTCGATTTCCCGGTCAGGGCACATGCCCGGGGTAGCGGGCTCCATCCCCAGTAGGGGGCGTGCAGGAGGCAGCCGATCCATGATTCTCTCTCATCATGGATGTTTCTTTCTCTCTCCTTCTCCCTTCCTCTCTGAAATCAGTAAAAATATAATTAAAAAAAAATAAATAAATAAAAAGCAGAATGTGATTTTAAGCATAACATTGAAATGCACAACAAGCCTGTCTTTTGTGGGTTCTGTTTGCCTCCAGTACAAGTTTCCTAGGACTTGCACTCATAGTCTGAGAAAGCAGACCCCCACCCCCCAAGGCCCCCCCCCAGACCTACTCAGTCAGAATCTGCATTTTAACACGCATTCCAGGGGGCCTTTGAAGGTTTGAGGGGTGGTGTCTCTGATACAGAGCATCCATCCGGCCCAGGATGGGATTTAACCTCCCTTGCCTCAGTTTCCTTATCTAAACACTGGGGACAAGATGGGGAGGGGAAGGGTCCAATGCCCAGTCCGGTGTTTTGTGGGGTGCAGGGGTCACGGGAGACCCCACCTGGGCATCTTCCTCCTGCAGGGGCTTTGCAATGCCCCCGGGGAGTTGGAGCACAGGGCCATTCCGCCCAGTTCACGCGGGAACGTGGTATGGCAGCCGTGGGCAGAGCGCTCAGGGAGCTCAGCCAGCCCTGACTTGCTGGGAGCCGTGGGCTCTGCCCGGATGCCAACCACCAGCCAGGCTCAGCCCAGCCCCCATCACGGAGCATACCGCATCCTAGTGCCAATCAGCAGCAACAAACCCCAGTGGGCCCCCCACAACAGGTGTCTCATTAAACGTCTCTCCCCCTCCCAGGCGCACCCACTGACAGGCACCGAACTCCCATTCAATCCCCGCTTCATCACAGCCAAACTCCATTAACAAGTCCTACTAATTACCAACTTCTAACCGCGTCTCCGGTTCGGGGGGCAAAACACCGTATTCTTCTGAGATGGAAACTGGCTTGTGATCCTTCAGAGAGACCCCTAATTAGGTCCTTTAAACATGGGGGCCCGGGGCGGGAGGCAGGGGAAAAGCCCTTAGATCCAAGGCGGGGCGGATCCTGCCAGCGCGCATGGCCAGGCTGTGTTTGTATTAATTTTGTGGCCCACAAGGGTCCAATTAGCTTGCTACACATGCTTCCATTGGTTCCATCCTCTTATCCCGTCCTCCCTTTTCTCGCTCTTTTTTTTTTTTTTCTTTCTGGGAGGGATGAACTTGTAGAACAGATTGCAGGCCTGCAGGCATCCAAAGATCAACAGCCAGTTGCATGTGACTGAACCTCCCCTGCGAACCAGGAACTCTCATTTGCAGAATCCCTAACGCAGGGGATGCAGCAGGGAGGGAGGGGGCTCGGCCTGCTCTCAGGGTGGCTTTGGTGGGAGCTGGTGCATTCTTTAAGTAGAGATTTTTATCGATTCCAGAGAGGAAGGGAGAGGGAGAGAGAGATAGAAACATCCATGATGAGAGAGCATCATTGACTGGCTGCCTCCTGCATGCCCCACACTGGGATGGAGCCCGCAACCCGGGCATGTGTCCTTGATTGGAACCGAACCCGGGACCCTTCAGTCCGCAGGCCGACGCTCTATCCACTGAGCCAAACCAGCTATGGCAGCTTTTCTACTTTCTCAATTTTATTTTGGTTTATATTAGGATGATTGTCCTCCTGCTTATTCTTATTTGCATTACCTTCTCATAAAGTAATCCATACGCTAGAGAAACCCAGATGAACTTGATCCAGTCTCAAATTTGTGCAGACTCAGTGACTGGTTAGAGACAGCTTACCTATGTTAAAATCTCACTGGGAGCGCCCCGACCTGTTGGGTTTGGCTCAGTGGATAGAGCATGGGCCTACGGACTGAAAGGTCCCGGGTTCGATTCCCGTCAAGGGCATGTACCTTGGTTGTGGGCTCGATCCCCAGACGGGGGCGTGCAGGAGGCAGCGGATCCATGTTTCTCTCTCATCGATGTTTCTAACTCTCTATCCCTCTCCCTTCCTCCGCTGTAAAAAAATCAATAAAAAATATATTTAAAGAAAGATCTCACTGGGGTGACTTGGTTTTGCCTCTGGAGTCCACCCCCGTGTGGTTGACCGGAATATCTCTGGGCGCTCCATGCACTTCCTGCTTTAGAATTTGACAGGCTGGGGCCTTTGCCATGAGCGCCATCAGCAGTCCTGGGGCTCAGGGTCCCTCTGATCAGGGCCTCCCGCCACCCTCCCCCCCCACCCTCCGCGATTCGCCATCTGCTTCAAGGCCAACTCCTTTGATAGACACAGGAACGAGGGCGCCTGGGCTCTGCATTTCAGGAACACGGGCGATGGTGGAGGAGGAAGAAGCTGTTTAAGCAGCGGAGGTGCAGCGTCATCTTGTTGCTTTGCAACGAGTCCTTTGCATTTTAAACAGCCTCTGCTGACAACAGACCCACGGACCTAGACAGGCTAGACCGGCTCGGGTGTAGGTTATAAACATAGCTGGTATGGAATTCAGACTTCTTAAAGCGAACGCTGCTCTTTTGGGTCCTAATTCACGCGAAGGGAAGAAGATAGTAGGGTCATGGGGTATTGGTATAGGTAAGGTCCGAAGAGTTCGCCATTCAGGAGCTTTCAAACTATGTGGGGGGAGTCCCGGGACCCTCATCGTTACCCCCAGAGGTAGCACAGGCCGGGCACAGAGGGTCGGAGTTTGGGATATGGCTGTTAAGTGGCCGAAGCTTGGGGTAGACAGGGTCAGTTTTGCCTATTGTGCACACCATGGGTGGGCATACTCTCGTAGGATCCTGTTTATTTCTGTAGAATAGATAGCGATGGCCCCTCTTGCGTTTCTGAGTTTAGCAATTGGAGTCTTCTCTCTTTTTTTCGTAGTCCATGTAGCTACAGTTCTGTCTCTTCCTTTGCATGGGCCATTCTTCCCTCCTTCTCTCTATGCCTTATGGTGTCTCGCTGAAAACTGGATATTCAAATGTAATAATATGATAATTCTGGAAATCAAATTCTCCCCTTCCACTGGGATTTGTCTTTTGTTTATTTATTTAACTAGAGGCCCAGTGCATGAAATTTGTGCACCGGTAGGTTCCCTAGGCCGGGCAGGCGATCAGGGCTGATCTGTGGGGTGACCGGCAGGGTGATCGGGCCCCCGCTCGCACCCGCCTTGGCCTGGTGCTGCCCGCTCACCTGCTCCACCATCCCACCGAGGTCCAGCTCTCAGCAGGGCCCATCAGGACCGGAAGCGCCTCCACTGCTGCCCACTGCCAGCACTGCATCGCCGACACCCACCATGTTCCACACCGCCCCCTGGTGGTCAGTGCACGTCTAACTCCCGGTCAGTTGAACTCCCACCAACAATTTGCATATTAGCCTTTTATTATATAGGATTGTTGTAGGCTGCCTCTGAAGTGTAAACTTAAGATCATCTCAGGTTGTTTATGAGCTGTGTGGGGGCTTTCTAATTTCCCCTATACACGCAGTTGCTTTTTTTTTTTTCGTTCTCAAAGACAGTGTTACCTCTACTAAAAACGGGCAGACGTAGCAGCACTGAGAACAACACGCAGTTGCTTTTGAATGTTCCGGCGATTTTCAACCTTTGTCACCTTATCGCGCACATAAATGAATTACTAAAATTCTGAGGCACATCAAAAATACACATTTTCTGCCGACCTGACAAAAAAATAGGTATAATTTTGCTTCATTCACACCAGATGGCTGTTTTTCTGTTGACTGTCATTTTTCTTTTTTTAAATTTGACAATCTAAGGGCAAAGAGGCCAGCACCCCTGACTGACGAGTCGGGTATTGCGTGTTTGAACAATTTTTTCAGCGCACAGGTTGAAAACCGCTGTCCTCGTCTGTGGGAAGCACGGGACTTGGCTGGAAAGTCTGTAAGGAGGATTCTCGGAAAGGTCGGGGGCCTCTGAGGGGCGCCTTGCTGACTACCTTGACTTTTCCGAACAAGTTCGATCCCCCGGGTGTTCACTGGCATCTCTATGTTTAGTCTTTAAAGACCTGACCTTGTAGAGCAGTGGTTCTCAACCTTCTGGCCCTTTAAACACAGTTCCTCTTGTCGTGACCCCACCATAAAATTATTGTCGTGGCTACTTCATCACTGTCATGTTGCTCCTGTGATGAATCGTCATGTACATATCTGATATGCAGGATGGTCTTAGGCGACCCCTGTGAAAGGGTCGTTCGACCGCCAAAGGGGTCGCGACCCACAGGTTGAGAACCGCTGTTGGTGAAGCCACATGCTTTCTCAAGGATGCTTACCCTGCTGATTGTATCCATAAATTAATTTTAGTTCAAGCTGTTATGACAATAAAAGCCAAAGGAGGCAGGCGAACGGGGCTACTTGGTGGCGATAGCCAGGTAGTGCCTTAGCTCTCTCTTTCACAGAAACGTGTGTCAGAGTTAATCATTCGGCCGTCCCTCGGGGTCTGCCGGTCAGCCCAGGCCCTCGTCTGTCATGTCTGGCTCCCAAAAGGGGGGAAAAAAAAGAGAGAAAAAGGCAGGGGAGAAAATGAAGGGTGCTAGCCCCTTAAGTCCCCTGGGTGTCATTTCAGCCCATGGTGGGTCCTTGTATAAACTTAAGATCCAGCACTGACCGGTTGGCTCAGTGGATAGAGCGTCGGCCTGCAGACTGAAGGGTCCTGGGTTCGATTCCAGTCAAGGGCATGTACCTTGGTTGCGGGCACATCCCCACCAGGGGGTGTGCAGGAGGCAGCTGATCGATGTTTCTCTCTCATTGATGTTTCTAACTCTCTGTCCCTCTCCCTTCCTCTCTGAAAAAAAAAATCAATAAAATATATTTAAAAAGAAAACCAAAAACAAACAAACTTAAGATCCACAACCATGGCCGCCCACCTCTTTGTACCTGTAAAGCCAGAAGCAGTGATTAGTGATGGGAACACAGGTTCCTAATATTTGGAGGGCAGGGTCCTTTTTGCCTCCAAGGAGCTGCTTGCCTAACAGGTACACAGCGGCCTGGGCCTTGGTGTGGGCAGTGGGCAGCCAGGGCTGAGTTAAGAAGTGAGACGGACCAAAGTTAGCCAGCATTTCCCTGGCCAGCCTTCTCCTGGCTGTTTCAACCTTTCAGATAGTCCAGAGTCCCGGAGTAGTTAGCCAGACAGGTTCTTTTTAAAAAATATATATTTTAATGATTTTTTACAGAGAGGAAGGGAGAAGAATAGAAAGTTAGAAACATCGATCAGCTGCTTTCTGCACACCCCCCTACTGGGGATGTGCCAGCAACCAAGGTACATGCCCTTGGCCGGACTCGAACCCGGGGCCCTTGAGTCCGCAGGCCGACGCTCTATCCACTGAGCCAAACCGGTTGGGGCACCCAGGAAGGTTCTGAGAGCGTGATCTTTGTCCAGGTGGGGAGATACAGTCTCATGGTGCTTCTTACTACAGACTCAGTGAACCTGGAACAAAATCATGCTGCTTTAATTTTGCTGAAACAGACAAGGCCATCCTCAGACCCACATGGAAACTGAGGGGCCCTGAAAATAGCCGAAATAATATTGCCAAAGAGGAAAAAAGTTGGCGGAGCCCGCCGTTCCGAATTCGGAACTTGCTGACAAAGCTGCCAGGGCTAAGACAGCACGGTACTGAGATACCCTTAGGCAGGTGAATGGATGGCCACGCTGTTTGTATGTACAGTGGGTGGTCTTCAGCCAGAAAAAGGAACGATGTTCTGGCCCATCCTGGTCTGTGAGCTGGAGGTCAGGTTTGCTTATGAGTAATGTCTCCAGACCAGACTGAGTCCTACCCTTTAACACTGAAATTTCGTCTCAGGATTTCGCTTTTTAAACACCGGCGCTCAATATTTCAATACATGCTCGGCACGTTACTCACACATCGTAGAAGCGGACATATCAGAGCAAACACATCTCTCTCAAGCGAGGGATTTTAATCAGATAATATTTCGCGCTCAGGTAAAAGGCTCAGTATCCCTGGCAAGCAAGCCCCTTTTTGTCAAGGGGATAGATTTTAATTTTCTAGTTCTAACCAGAGAGAGTGGTTTGATCACCTCGTAGTTTTGGGGTGTGTTTTTCCAGTTGTCTGCAGAATAAGAAGAATAACAGCAGCTTAAGGTCCCCTGGTGTGGATAGAAGCAGCGTATCCCTCCTCCCAATGACAGCTTCTTTTATTATTATTTTAATTTTTATTGATACGGAGAGGAAGGGGGAGGGAGAGAGAGAGCAACATGAATGATGAGAGAGAATCATTGATCGGCTGCCTCCTGCACACCCCCTACTGGGGATGGAGCCCTCAACCCAGGCACGTGCCCTTGGCTGGAATCGAACCTGGGACCCTGCAGTCCGCAGGCTGACACTCTATCCACTGAGCCAAACCGGTTAGGGCAGTGCAGCGGTGTTTTGCTTAATCAAAGCTGCTGAAACCTGGGGCCGGAAGTAGGGAGAAAAAAAAAAGAAAGAAAGAGGTAAATGGGAAAGACATAAGTTATGAATCTGTACGTTTTTCCATGAAGGATAAATATCTCTCTGGGATTCTTTTTAAAAAATATATATATTTTATTGATTTTTTTTTACAGAGAGGAAGGGAGAAGAATAGAAAGTTAGAAACATCGATCAGCTGCCTCCTGCACACTCCCTACTGGGGATATGCCCGCAACCAAGGTACATGCCCTTGACCGGAATCGAACCTGGGACCCTTCAGTCCGCAGGCCGACGCTCTGTCCACCGAGCCAAACCAGTTAAGGCTCCCTGGAATTCTTTTATATTGCTACGGAATTCCCTGAAATTTCTAATTTCCAGTAATGATTTCTTTAGCTATGCTATTCATTTTTTTCTTAATTTACATGAACACACGGGTGTCCTTTGGTGCTGAAATAATTATAATGAGCATTTTTTAACGTTTACTTAACGATGTCTTCAGGTGGAGCATGCTTGGTACTGGATGCTTTTGAATGTTATAAAACCCGTATCAGTATGTGATGTTTTGTGTTTACCTCACTTCGAGAATGATCCAGGATCCTGACCATATAGTTCACAACAGATTCCCTGAAATCACAGTGCGTGCTGTTTAGAAAACAAGGACATGATTTGGGAGATCCTGTTTTTGGTCCCAGATTTTTAAAAAATTAATTTCAGAGAGGAAGAGAGAGAGAAACATCAATGATGAGAGAAAATCATGGATCGGCTGCCTCCTGCACGCCCCCTGCTGGGGGATTGAGCCCACAACTTCGACACGTGTCCCTGACCAGAATCGAACCCGGGACCTTTCAGTCCCCAGGCCAATGCTCTGTCAACTGAGCCAAACCAGCCATGGTGCCTGAGCTGACTTTATTTGTCCTAAGCGTGCTGCAGGCTCTGGGCTGGTTTTGCTTGGGATGCACTGGCGAAGCCAAGAGGGAGGTCCTGGAATTTCCAGGCACAGGATCTAAGTTCTGTTCTTGACTTTGCTGCTAATTGGCCCCATAGATTTGAGAAATTTAAAAAGAATTTTGTTCTTTGGGTACAAAAGTAAAGGGAATGAATACAGTCATTTCTGAGGGCGCGTCTACTTCTAAGAGGTAAAGAATGTAATCTGCAGATGTTTTGCGGGGTTTTCTCTGCTGAAAATCAAAGCAAGTCAGTGTTCGTACCAGGTAGAGAGGAGCTGAAGTCAGTAACTCTTAAACATGGCTGCAGCCCTAAGCGGTTTGGCTCAGTGGATAGAGTGTCGGCCTGCGGACTCAAGGGTCCCAGGTTCGATTCCAGTCAATGGCATGTACCTTGGTTGTGGGCACATCCTCAGTGGGAAGTGTGCAGGAAGCAGCTGATCGATGTTTCTAACTCTCTATCCCTCTTCCTTCCTCTCTGTAAAAAATCAATAAAATATAAAAACAAAAAACCTGGCTGCAAGGGGAATACCTGGACAATTAAAAAAAAATGAGTTTCCCAACCCCTCCTCCTCCCCCCCCCAGTTATGCTAAATTATGCCTAGGAAGCTGTATCCTAAAACAGTCCCAGGAGACATTTAAAAAAGTATATTTTCATTGAAATTTCAGAAAGGAATGGAGAGGGAGAAAGAGAAACATTCATGATGAGAGAGAATCATTGATCTGTGCCTCCTGCACGCCCCACATTGCGGGTGGAGCCTTGAAACCCGGGCATGTGCCCTGACCAGGAATCAAACCACAGCCTCCTGGTTCATAGGTCGACGCTCAACCACTGAGCCATAACAGCTGGGCAATCCCAGTTGATTTTGATGCAACTGGTCCAAGGACCTGACTTTGAAAATCTCTGGTTCAGGTGACCTTCAGGAGCCCTCACAGCTTTGAGCCTCTTTGACGCTCACCAATATTTATTAAAGTGCCTACTTCTTGTCCAGAACTGCATTCAAATTAAAGCACACAAAAATGGCCCCCCCAAAACAAAAAACAAAAACCAAAACCGTCCTCAAGCATCTGAATTTTTTTAAAAAAAGTACAGACATATCTACACAAATTATAAAAATGAAGCCACTGGATCATGAACCTCCTATGCAGATATAATGAAAAACCATGATGTTCCAACAAGTCAGGGCAATAAGTTCACGGGAATAATAATAAAAAAAAGAATAAAAGAAATCCATATCACTTGTCTGGATTCTGATTTAAAAACTTGTAAATGTAGGATGCATTGGAGATACGCAAAAAGGACAAAAACAATAATAACAAAAAAACAAGGGAGCCGAGCTTCCCTTGTAGCCCTAGCTTTGTCCGGAAGGATGTCCGGTCTAATTAGCATATTATAGATAATATAGAAATATACTACATATTTTAATATATAAATATATATTTGCTAGAGACCTGGTGCACAACATTTGTGCACTGGTAGGGGGCGTCCCTCAGCCCGGCCTGCGCCCTCTCGTAGTCCAGGAGCTCTCGGGGACATCCTTAGCGCTGCCGCGGAGGCGGGAGAGGCTCCCACCACCGGCACTGCCCTCGCCAGCCGTGAGCCTGGCTCAGGGCTTCTGGCTGAGTGGTGCTCCCCCTGTGGGAGCGTATTGATCACCACGGGGCAGCTCCTGTGTTGAGCGTCTGCCCCCTGGTGGTCAGTGCGCGTCATAGCAACCGGTCGTTCTGCCGTTCGGTTGATTTGCATATTACCCGTTATATAGGATAGCTAGCTAGTTATTTTCTTTCGTTCTTTCTTTCTTTCTTTTTTTTTTTTTTGCTGCAAAACACTTTATTGTTTCACTTGGTCTAATGCAGCGGTTCTCAACCTGTGGGTCGCGACCCCTTTGGCGGTCGAATGACCCTTTCACAGGGGTCGCCTAAGACCATCCTGCATATCAGATATTTACATGACGATTCATCACAGTAGCAACATGACAGTGATGAAGTAGTAACAAAAATAATTTTATGGTTGGGTCACAACATGAACTGTATTTAAAGGGCCAGAAGGTTGAGAACCACTGGGCTAGGGGTTCCGGCAAAAGCCAGACACCAGGGGGTGCAGAGGGGCCCCTCAGGCTCCTGGTCGTGCTTGAGGGGGGCCTTTCGGACAGACACTTGCCTGCCCGCCTGGGGGCCGCCTGGGGCGAGCCAGGTGCTGCCCACCCTCCTGATGCGGCTCCCCCCTCACCCGGAAGTGGTTCTGCCGGAAGTCACAGGGCCCCGGGTCCGCGCGGGCGGCACCAGTGCCTGCCGCTCCACCAGGGCCCGGTCAGGGTCCCCGCCAAGGCCAGGCGGCCCCATGGGGTCCCAAGTGTCCCCCCCTCCCCTGGGGGGGTGGCAGCTCGTCCTGGAGAGACTGCGGCCACCGCGGGGTTTGCAACTTAAAGAGACGCTCGGCCCTCGGGGTTCCCCGCTGCCTCCAGGGAGAGGCGCCCCAAGAGAGGTAGGTGTGTGAGGCCCGCAGGGGCAGGCGACCAGGTGGGTGAGGGTGCCTCCACCTCGGGGAATAATTCTGACGAATTTGGGAGCCCGTGGTTGTTCGGCAATAAGGAGTTAAGGTAGAAAAACAAACCAACGGTGCGTTGGCTGGTCCCGGAGGTGGTTCTGAAGGCGGCGGCGGGATGAGACGCAGGAGAGTGGTCGAGGCTGGAAGTCGGGGTGTCCCTGGGTCTGGTCCTTCCAAACACTGTTGAAGCCGGAGACAAAGCCAGGACCACCGAGGTCTCTCTCTCTCTCTCTCTCGTCTCTCTCTCTCTCTCTCTCTCTCTTCTCTCTCTCTCTCTCTCTCTCTCTCTCTCTCTCTCTCTCTCTCTCTCTCTCCTCTCTCTCTCTCTCTCTCTCTCTCTCTCTCTCTCTTCCTCTCTCTCTCTCTCCTCTCTCTCCTCTCTCTCTCTCTCTCTCTCTCTCTCTCTCTCTCTCTCTCTCTCCCAAATGAAGAAGAATGACTTGGTGTTGCCAACAGGAGTAGCCTGGAGGACCGGGGTAAAATAACACAAAAAAAGGTTGATCCATCATGTGGAAAAGCTCATTTTTAAAACTCTTTTTTTAAATGTCACTTTCTATTAAAAAGAAAATGTCAGTTATAGGAGAAGTTTTACAAAAACCCCTCTTGGCTATTTATATTTGGGGCGCCAGAAATGGCCTCTACCTTGAATACAATGGTGGTGGTTCCAGGAGTCCGTATGTATGTAAAAATCTGTCGGGTCGTATACTTAAGAATTCCGTCTTTTTATAAAAGACGTTACAATTAAAATAATCAGATTGCTTGGAGTTGAAATGTTTTAAAATATATTTTTACTGATTTCAGAGAGGAAGGGAGAGGGAGAGAGATAGAAACCTCAATGATGAGAGAGAATCATGGATTAGCTGCCTCCTGCACGCCCCACACTGGGGTTCGAGCCCTTGACCAGAATCGAACCTGGGACCCTTCAGTCCGCAGGCCGACGCTCTAGCCACTGAGCCAAACCAGCTAGGGCCTTTGAGTTGAATTTTAATGCCCGATGTAACATCTTTATGGTGCTATGACTATAGATACAGAACAAGTCTTTGGAATATAATGCAGTGTTAGAGGTACCGAGTCCCTCTCTGAGATGCAGTCCACAGGGCACAGCGGGGCTTCCAGGTGGTTTATAACATCAAACTAAGCATCGTTTTGAACCAAATGCCAGGAGAAGCAGAAAGCGAAGCAAACGGCAACAAGCAAGCCAGTTAAAAAACTATAAATAAAGGCAAGGGACGACACTTACGCATAAATCATCCATCATCTTTGATCTCGGCGCAATGACCCTGCACTTGGCAGGCACTCAAGACGGCGTTGCTTGTATTTGTCAAAGTTAAAATGATTCCTCATCATGTGATTTTTCTTTCTTTCTTTCTTTCTTTCTTTTTTTGGTGCCAAATCTGAGGTTCTTTTCTCTGGCTCAACATCTGTGGCTACTCCTAGGAACTCATCGGGCAATGAAAGTTTTCAGCCTCAGGAAAATCAAGTATTAAAAAAAAAAAAAAAAAAAAAAGACGGGCCGATAAATATCAGTTTTAGAACGTGAGCGATAGGATTTGGAAACTGATCTCCCCCCCTCGTGCACGGGACAGATTGCGGCCGGAAGCCAGGCCGAGGTGGCCCATTGTCAGAGTGAAGGATGTTGTCTGCTCGTGAAAGACCTTTGATGTGGCTCAAGATGTGTGTGTGTTTTTTTTGTATTTTCAAACAAAAGCCTGCAGGGGGGAAGGCAGGGAGGCATCCAATTATTGACCCTTCCCCGGGAAATATTTTAAAAGCCCCGCCAGGGCTCCGTCTCCGAAAGCCACCTGTCCCCTTAAAACACACATAATCAGCCCCAGATGCCGGATCCCAACCTGCGGGCCCCGGTGACTCGAGAGAGAAAATATTTCACTCATTTCCCGGGACATCCTTAATTCCTTCCAAGCGAAACGTTCAGGCCGTATTTTCTGCTCCAACTTAATAACTCGCCTTTGACATTCCTTCCCGGTGACCCCAGAGTTCCGGCCGGCGGCCTGGACACCTGCTCCCAAATGCAGGAGAGGCACTGAGCTTTTTTTTTTTCTTTCTTTCTTTCTTTTTCCTTTAAAGTATCAGTTTTGTTTTCTTTGCCCAGCCTTGAGGCCATCCTTTGAATGGGAGGAAGTAGGGGATACGGGCTTCTATTCTACTGTGAGTTTCGTTACTATCTTAGGTTTCTCTTCTTTAGTTTTCGCTGATGTTGTTTTGCAGCCAAAAAAAAAAAAAAATAGTTTGGTTCGTAAGACTTTGGAAATCTAACCCACTTAGAATTTCCGATCTTGATGTTGGAAGCGAATGGGGAACAATCCCTAATGGTAACTCTTATTTGCGAGTGAGTTGGTAAGGATAAACGGAAAAGTTTTTTGAATAGTTTCTGTGATGTTAAAACAAAATCTGCGGCTGTTTCGTCATGCTGGCACAGACGTTCACATCCCTGCACTGCTGGTCAAAAAAGTTAGTGAGTGATCTAAGACAGGGGTCCTCAAACTTTTTAAACAGGGAGCCAGTTCACTGTCCCCCAGACCGTTGGAGGGCCCGACTATAGTTTAAAAAAAAAACTATGAACAAATTCCTATGCACACTGCATATATCTTATTTTGAAGTAAAAAAACAAAACAGGAACAAATACAATATTTGTATTTGCATGTGGCCCGCGGGCCGTAGTTTGAGGACCCCTGATAAGAAAAGGTACAACTAAACACTTGAAGCAGCTGTTCTCAACCTGTGGGTCGCGACCCCTTTGGGGGGGTCGAACGACCCTTTCCCGGGGGTCGCCTAAGACCATCTTGCATAGCAGACATTTACATGACGATTCATCACAGTAGCGACATGACAGTTAGGAAGTAGCCACGAAAATAATTTGATGGTTGGGTCACAACATGAGAAACTGTATTTAAAGGCCCAGAAGGTTGAGAACCACTGCCTTAAAGGGTCAGAGTGGAGGCTTTTGAATCCGATTACGTTTGTTTGAAAAACCCGAGACTATGGAAGAATTGCAAGTCTATTGGGAAAATAATAAGTCTATCCATGTTTAACTGGGGGAAGTCCAGCTACATGTATTACAGGATGAGTAAGTGGCTAATGTTGTTCTACCTTTTTGCATGAAATCATTCTCCCCTATATCTATTTTCCAAACTCGTATCTTTCTTCCATGAATGAAATGAGCAATCAAAACCTGTTCCACGGGGGGGAAAGTGTGTTGATTCTGGAGTGTGTGTGATTATTGGAAATAAACGACGGCTTATAATAAAAAGGAGAACGACAGCCTGGAAACGTTTTAAGTCTCAGAACACCTCCGATGACTTTATAAAAATCTGAAACTTTATCCGGAACGTGTCAGTGGGAAATGGCCGTTTCTCTCTCTCTCTCTCTGAGAAGAATGAAGCAACAGAGTCCCCAAAAATGCTACGTGTGATTCAGAGAGTGAGTGTAGAAGAGGTTTCTTTTATTATTTTTGGAGGGGCGGGGGAGCGATCCAAAGGTTACCATAAGTCTCCACATACAACCTGTTTGGGGCATTTTTTTAAAATTTGTTTCCTATCAAACTGGGGAAGGTGTAGGCAGAGGCCTCGGCACCGGGCTCCCCGGTCGGATTTCCCTCTCCCTCCAGATAACGCCAAATAAGCCCTTAATCACACAAGAAATCACTCAAGTTTTACGGCTCCTCCTGCTCCCTGACCCGCCGCTTGCCCATTTCATTTCCCATGGTCTGGCCTCTTGGCCTCTTCCTTCATAAGCCGGATCACCTGGCCGTCAGGCGACTTCCAGCTCCCGGCCCCGTCTGGTTTCTGGTTTCTTCCACCAGGTTACCCAGAGTTTACGGGCCGGCTGTGCTGCCTCTGGTCCGTCGCTGCCCCTGGAGTAGCTTTGCACCCCGACCTCCAGGCATAAAATCTTTCTCTAGTGCCAGGCCTGCTCTAGAAGCTGTAGCGGCCTTGAGTGCTTTAGGTCACAGTGGTTCTCAACCTTGGCTGCACATGAGAATCACCTGGGAATCTTTTTTTAAAATCCTGATTTCTGGGCCAGAAATTCTCTTTCTTTGTTACTCATGTTGGGGCCCCACCCCAGTAGGGGGTGTGCAGGAGGCAGCTGATCAATGTTTCTCTCTCATGGATGTTTCTACCTCTCTATCCCTCTCCCTTCCTCTCTGTAAAAAATCAATAAAATATATTAAAAAAATGTATTTTTCATCATCATAGACCAGCCGTGGGCAAACTACGGCCCGCGGGCCGGATCCGGATCGCTTGAAATGAATAAAACTAAAAAAAAAAAAAAAGACCGTACCCTTTTATGTAATGATGTTTACTTTGAATTTATATTAGTTCACACAAACACTCCATCCATGCTTTTGTTCCGTCCCTCCGGTCCAGTTTAAGAACCCATTGTGGCCCTCGAGTCAAAAAGTTTGCCCATCCCCTGTCATAGACTGTGTTTTTGTCGCTCGAATGAATTTTATTATTTCTTCAAGGTTCTTCACATGCGTACACCTTAAGAGATATCAAGTAGGCGTAACATGTTCTCAAAAGATTAGGGTTGGCACGCAGAAGAATTTTGAGTCAGAGATTTTGCTGGTTTTGGCACGCACTCACAAAAAGGTTGCCCACCCCTGTACTAGAATATGTGAGAGAGAGGGGAGGTATCAGAGGATGCATACATATCCTCTGAGAACGTTGTGTCATTCATTCTCTGCTTCTGCACATGTGGCCTAAGCACAGAGCAGACCCCTGCCTCCTAGATGCAGCTTTGAAGGACGCGGGCTTTGCAGGCACGTCACCGGGGGTGTCCAGGGAGTGGTGTGTCCAGTGCCCCTCTTGGCTCCTACGCCAGAGGTCTCGCTGGGTCCACTACCTCCCGCCCCGTTGGGGATGGTGTGTGAACCCCGGACAAGTCCCCGCAGCGTGGCCCTCTCTACCTCTTAGGCCAGTGGTTCTCAACCTCCTGGCCCTTTACATACTGTTCCTCATGTTGTGACCCAACCATCAAATTATTTTCGTGGCTACTTCCTAACTGTCATGTTGCTACTGTGATGAATCATCATGTAAATATCTGATATGCAGGATGGTCTTAGGCGACCCCTGTGAAAGGGTCGTTCGACCGCCAAAGGGGTCGCGGCCCACAGGTTGAGAACCGCTGTCTTAGGCCTCGAGCATCTCTGCAAGAGAAATCCTCTGAGAGACGTAGCTGCCATCCCCGTCCTAGGAAATGAATGGACACAGCAGGCTGCTCACCCGGAAGCTGCCCAAATGGGAAGCGTGAGAGGAATGGACTCATGCGGTCAGGGGCCGGGCTGGCGTGCCTGTGACGGTTTTCACTGGCTGGGCGAGGGGCTGGCTTGTGGGAGACCCTTGCTCATGTCTGCTGGACGAGGGAGAGAATGAATAAATGATGGCATCTTTCGAATATTGGTAAACTCGTGGCGCCATTGTGAGACGACTATGGGAATGGCTGATGGCCCCTCGCCGCTCTGAGCCGGGGGGGGGGGGGGGGGGGGGGCAGGGACAGCCGATGGCAGGGGGATGCATGCTTTCATCTGTCACTGGGAGCCAAGTGTCTGGTGGGGCCGTTTCCGTGCTGATGGGGGTGGGGCCGGGAGCAGGGGCAGCTGGCGTGGGAATGGGCTGGCCGTCCCGTCCCAGGAGCCGTAAACATGCCAGGGACCCGGGCTGGGACGCTGACAGATGCCCTTTCTGCCAGGCTGCGATGGGAGGGAGGGCAGGAGGGAGGGACGCACGCCAGGGCCAGGCTTTAAATTAGATTCACCTGAGCCCCGTCAGGGACCTGTCATCCTTTGGAGGGAACGGAAGGAGGAGGGGGGAGCGTGGAGGAGGCTCTCTGTAGCCGGGCCTACCTGCCTCGGCTCAGTGGGACGCACTGCGCGCTGTTTCATGTCAATGGGAGGCAGTTAAAATGCAGACCGTTCACTCCCCGGCCTCAGAATCCGGGAGGTGTGGCTCGTGCCTGTGGCCCGCTCATCCTCCCTTCCTTTGATCTCTCACTTGATGTGGAGAAAGCCTTTTATGTGTGGCTCCTATATAATGGATAATGTAGTCCATCCCATAATGAAAAAGCCGTCCGTCTAGTTCGGGTTCTTTTGCTCCGGTGTCTCTTTAAAGTCTCCAGTAACGTCTTACTCGCCTACGCGGGAAGCCCGAGTACCTTTTCTAGTTGTTCAGAAGCTACTTGGGGGGGCTCGTCTGAGCCCGTTTCAAGCCGGTAAGTTCCAAGTGAAAAAGTGTCCTCACTGGTTGGACTCAGTCGGTAGATAGAGATAAAGAGATAGGTGATAGATAGATGGTAAATAAACAGCTGCAGACTGAAGGGTCCTGGGTTTGATTCCGGTCAAGGGCACATGCCCGGGTTGCAGGCTCGATCCCCAGTGTGGGGCGTGCAGGAGGCAGCCGGTCCATGATTCCCTCTCATCATTGATGTTTCTATCTCTCTCTCCCTCTCCCTTCCTCTCTGAAAACTATATTAAAAAATAGAAAAAGTAGACTGAGGACGAAGGTGTGTATTCTGCCAGGGTGCACATCCGTGAGAAAAAGGCGATGTCGTGGGAGTTCATTGGCACACGGACCACGAAGGATGTGCCCGTGGTATCACTGCAACCAGCGAACTCTCCGTCCCCTTCCTGACCTTTGCCTGCAGCGACCATAACTGGGAAAGGACCCTCCCTTCCCTCGGCTCAAAGCCCGCGGGTTGCATGTCTGACCTAGCTTTCTCAGCGGCCCCCGGGACGGCCCCGACCGAGCTAGTTTCTAAGGACCGGACCCCAGAGGTCTGGGTTTGCAGCTCGGACGGGACCCCCAGTGGATGACGCGCCTGCCCGTAGGGAAGTTCAAGTTCATCCCATCCAGGCCAGCCACCGCCAAGCCGAGACCAGCAGCGCTGGACTCGCAGACCACGTGTCTGCTATCGGCTCTTTTTCTCCAAAGGCTTTGAGAGGTTTTGAGGTTGGGGAGGGGGGCGTGCGGGAACCTTCCTTCATGTGCACGTTTCGTAGAGAAAATGCTCCACGCACTGGTATTTCTCCAAGAAAGGAGGTGCTTTAAAATAATAACTGGCTAATTGCCCTTTAAAATATCATCGTAGAGCCTTTGAGACAGATGTGGTGTGCACTTAACCTTTCTTTCTTGGAGGAGGCTTAAGGAAGCAGAGGGGAGTGGAAAGGAAGACAGATTTCTTACGGAGAGAGAGAGAGAGAGAGAGAGAGAGAGAGAGAGAGAGAGAGACAGACACAGAGACAGAGACACAGGCTTCCGGGGTCTGACCGGGTGGAGGAGGTCTTCATTTTCTACCTCCTGGGTCCTGTGCATCGAGTGATATTTCGGAATAAATTCCCAGTCTACCCGACTCTGTGTTTTATGAGCTTCTTCACTGCAAAGAGCCAGAGCTCTGTGCAAAGGGATGCTCTGTGGACCGGTCTGTAGTGCCATTGAGGTGACAGCGTTTGTGAACAGGCCAGGGCTCCGGGTGAACCTGGAACCCCCGTGCAGCTGTGTCAAGCCGTCCCATACACCTTCCTCCCCATTAAGGGGGAATCAACACTTTGAAACATTTTCAGCTCCTTACAACATACTGTTCCCCTCTCCCCCATACGCTTCAGAGTGTACCTTTTACAAGGCGCCCTGGAATGTCAGTCACGTGACAGAATGCCTGCGACAGGTGGGAGTCCTCCCTGTGTCTCCCTCTCCTCCAGGCAGGCAGCCGGGGCAGAGCGGCAGGGCGGAGAGAAGCTCATGGAAGTGTGGTGCTCAGGGTCCCGGAGAGGGAGGGCAGGCGGCTCCAGGGCGGCCCGATAATGGCAGAATTTTCTGCTAACCCGGTCAGAGGGGCGCTCAGGTAAGGTCTAAGCCCACAGATTCTTTGACATTTTTCCCCTCAAAAACCACAGCTCATGTCCTTTCTCTTGAGTGTGGGCTACCTATTCTGACTTGCTTCCGACGAACAGCTTGTGGTAGAAGTAACGGAGGCCTCTTCCAGGTCACTTCCGACGTTAGGTTATAAAAGGACTGTGGCTTCTATTTTGGGTGTGTTCTGTCTATCTATCTATCATCTATTCTATCTTTACTATATCATCTATCGCGAGCCGAAGCGATCGAGGAGCGAGCAAGCGAGCAGCGATTTGAGCTAGAAGCTAGCATGGGTGACCAGCGATGCAGCGAGCGAGAGCGGAGCGAGCAGGTAGGAGCAGAGCGAGCAAGTGAGCTATCATCGATGGAGCGAGCAGCTAGCAGTGGGCGCTGAACAGCTAGCGCCCTATCAGTATCGCTGAGCGATAGCTATCCTTCTATCAGTTATCTCGCATTCTATCATTCTATCCCCATCATCTATCTGTGTTCTCACGCTATCATTTATCTACCATCTATAATCTATCTCTTTATATCTATCATCTATCATTTATCTATCATCTATTATCTATCATCTATTATCTATTAATCTATCAATCTATCAACCATCTATTTGTGTATTTATCATCTATCTATCTATCTATCTATCTATCTATCTATCTATCTATCTATCTGTCTATCTATCATCTATCTATCTATATCTGTCTGTCTGTCTATCGATCTATCTTAGAGTGCTTGCTCTTTGGAGAGCAGACTGTCACATTGGGCTCAGCATGTGCCCAAAGTCCCTGGCTGGCCGCAGGAACAGATACAAAATGGGGACTTTCCCCGGCATGTCCCCAAGAGGTGGCAACATGGTTTTAGGACTTGGCCTCATGGGTCCTGCACATTCTGCGGCGTTCACAGCTGCTTGGGTTTAAAATGCAGTCCTGCTGAGTTACCAGCGTCAGGCACCACGCACCCAGCCAGCCCGGCCCGCGCGGGGCCCCAGCGCTGACGGGAGTGGTGCGGCCACAGCGGCTCTGAGTCTTTCGAAGGGCGTTTCTGCTAGGGGACCCTCGGTCCGCTTATCAGAGGAGAGTTACGGTCGGGGCTCTGGACATGAGGCATGCTGGGAGAGTGAAAGATTTATGTGCCAGTTCCCCGTTAGATTTATTTTGATGAATTGGGCCGTGGCAATATGTAAAAATCTCATAAATGTAACTCTTTAAAAGAGGGGGCCGCTCCGGTTTTACTGTTTCAGAGAAGAGGGTTGGCAAAAAGTCAGAACGTGCATTAAAAACACACTTTCGAGAAGTCTAATAAATAAAGTCTTTGAAATACGGCTTCCAAGTGAAAGGCATTTTAAATCATGTTGATAAAGAATCCAAATTAGACCTTTAAATAAGAAAGGCAAGTTTCCCTTAACTTATTATTTATAGATAGTTGGAAAATAAAGCCCATGCAAGCCGATGGCGTCTTCCATTCTTCACAGGGCAAATAAATACATTGTCAAGTTTTAGCAGCGCACATGCCCGGCCAGAGGTTGTCGTCGTTAAAAGGGGCAGGAAATCGCTGGCGAACATGTGCGTGCTGCGTGCTGTGCAGCATGGTTTGTGCGGGCTGTCTCATCGAGCCCCCTGCTCTAGCAGGCCCTGGGCCCAGAATGCTGCGTGACCTTGAGCCTGACCTTGACCAGATACCCACCCTCACTCTGCCTTAATCGTCTCATGTGTTAATGAGGCCAATGATAGCCCCCAACCCACAGGATTCTGGGGACGTTCATTGAGTCAGACATGCAAAGAGCTTAGCACTGTGCCTGGCCATGGAGAGTGACCGTACATGGTAACGTCTAGTAGAGCTGTTCTCATTTTACCTGGGCGCAGGTAACTAAGGGATGTGCCCATTAGTACATGGGCTGGTTAAGGGGAGAGCCTGGATTCCAACCCTGGGTGGCACCTGTATCTGGGGACCTTCAGCACTTTCATCTCAGACTTTCATTCATTCATTCTTTCTGTCATTGTTATGTATCTATATGCATCTTCTATATAGTCTATAACATGTGGCCTGGTATATATATATGTACACACACACACACATATATATACATATGTGTATGTATATGTAAATTATAGCCAATTGTGATATAAAACATGATTAAATTATATGGTAAATATATAATATGTTATATATGATCCATGCTACATGATATGAAATATATTTTACATGTAATATATGTACATACTATATAAACCATTATTATATTATGTATGCAATATATGTACATACTATATATACTAAAAAATTACTATATTAGTTATTATAAGGTAAATATATTTTGTATTATGCATCATGTATTATGTTACATACTAGTGACCCAGTGCATGGGTTCGTGCACATTGAAAGGGAATTAATTAGAAGGTGGCTGGTGGGGGAGGACTGGGTGAGCTGGGCCAGACACGCCCTGGAGCCAACCTCCCGCAGCTCCTGCCCCGCCTCCACACCTGGGGTGGGGGTGAGGCTCAAAGGGCATCTGTGGAGTGAGCAGAGCCCCTCTGGCAGGTGGGGCCCTGCTGCCTGGTGGAATCATGCGGCCCCGTGAGGAATTGGGCTCCCTCCTCTCCTGTTCCGGGGTGCGTCACCCAAGAACCACCGCTGCCAAGTCACCGCAGCTCTGCAGCTCCTGCGTGGAGCACCTGCCCTCTGGTGGTCAGTGCATGTCATACCTACCGGCCGGTTGGCCGTCACTTAGCCTTTTATATATATAGATGACATATATATTTAGTGATGATTTATTACATCATATAGTGCATAATATGCATGCATGTATACATATAAATATACATGTACTTGCACACACATGTACATATATGTGCCGAGGACTTTATGCCATGCTCTGGGGCTAAAATGTGGCGAGAAGACCCTGTCCTATGGGACTGAGCTTCCAATGGGACTGGGAAGATGAGAGACACCAACAATCACAAGCAAGTGTGTTAATTGTTGTGATCAAGGGAAATGCGGGTTGCAAGTAGGACACAGATTGTGGAGTGGGGGCCGTTACTCTTTGCACGATAGAGGGATGGCAACAGTCTCTTTCCATTGACTGTTTGCTTGGGTGGCATTTCAGGTCACCAGAACGGCCCACTTCCTGAGCATTTTTGAATAAGTGAGCGACGACCGACACAACCACAGAGATCAGAAGAGGCCGAGATGACGCTCAAGGCGACTTTGTGTCGATGGCACGAGTCTGGGCGAAGTGGAAAGGACTTGTGCTCCACGCTTGGCTTAGAATCCTGTCTTTCTTTACCACGTGCCAGTTGGGTTCCTAGACATTGAACTTGTCTGAAGCTCAGTTCCCGTCTCTTTAAAAGGGGTCGATGTTTCTTTCTTAGAATCAGTGTGTGTTGTAGTCATCTGGTCTCCCCCGGCAGGTGTGCAGGTGAAAAGTGTCCAGACACGGAATAGCTCACCTGCGGGGACCGGGCTCCTGGTCCCCAAATACTCTAACGCTGTGTCACTTGCCAGCGACGGGGCCGTCTTGGTGACCATTTGTTCTGTCTATAGATTCTCCAAGGAAGGGCGAAGCTTTCAGGGGGAGAGCGGAGCATCCAGGGACCCCTAGAATCGGCTGGCCCTCACTTGGGTGCTTTTCTGTACAACTTCCCTCATGTCAACTTGTGGGCGGCTCTCAACTCTGCGAGGCAGCAGAGTCTGGGTGACTTCATGGCTACGCTGGGATCTGTCTGTCCTTCCTCCGTATGCTCGAAGAATTCTCTCTCCAGCCCCCCAAACCCCGCTTCCCGTTAGCAAAGAACGCACTGCCCCCCTCGGAAACATTTGATGACGTGGTAGCTAGCGTTTGGAGGATGGCGTATCCGACTGAATTAGAGTTTAGTTTTGCACTTGGGGACCTGACCCCCAGGACTGATTGCAAAGGCACGGGACACAAAAATACTCCCTGGGGGGAGGCACACGGATTTCACATGCCTCTTCCCAGATCCATTACAGAAAAACCCTAGAAAGTTCTGCAGTGACTGAGGCTCCATCCCTTCCATCGCTCGACTGCTGAGATGGCCGAGAAGGACCTGCTGTGGACTTATGGGTGCTCCAGGTGTAAGCGCCCATCCTCTCCCGCGCATGCCCAGGGACACTCACATAGGGTGCATTTATTTGCTAAGTTTAAAACTATTTAGAAATCCGTGTTTATTTACAATGACGCTGTCTAGTATCAGTGAAGCTTAGATCCAGCTCTTTGCCGCTCAGATTTAATAGCGAAACGCACCAGGCCGAATGCCTTCTCCATTCCTTGCGACGTTCACGTGCCGGCCGACGCCCAGGGCCATCGCTCTTCATGTTAAGGTAACGGGCATTGGCTCCTACCCCCAGCATCCCAGGACAGCAAGATTGCATCCTCGATGCGGAAATTGTATTTCCCTGCGAGAGAGAAGACATACGGCAAGGCAGTTCAATGTCAAGGGAAATCTCCTTCTGAAATTAAAAGTATGCCGCGAGGTGTGACATTCTTAACTCCATCTATGGAGCAAATGTTAATTCGATTAATTACCGTCTCCCCCCAATGTTGAACTGGAAACTTCATTTTCATCCAGTAAGGGGTGAGGTCAGCTGCTTTTTGCTGCCAGGGACTTGATCTCGGGGTTCCAGAAACATCTGTAGGAAGAAGTACAGCCATAGTTTATTACGGCAGACACAGGAGAGAGAAGAGAGAAGGAGGGGTGGGGGGGAGGTGAGAAAGAGAGAGAGAGAGAGAGAGAGAGAGAGAGAGAGAGAGAGAGAGAGAGTCTCAGACGCCTTGGAGTGCTCAGCCTCCTCCACAAACCCACTTGTCGCTAAATTAAAGCCCCGTGTCCCAGTCTCCCCATGAGTCTCAATAAGCTGCCGGACCGCTGAGCCCTCCTCAGAAATGAATCCTATTTCCCCTGTGCTACTTGATCGCTGTCGAGCACTAATTCACCCCGTATTGATCTCGAGCCCACACTTCTCACGGTTTAGATGGGGAATTATCTCCTGCTATTGACAGGCTGCAGTTTCAGAAGCCCTCGCCATCGCTGTGCCCGGAGGCCAAGTTCGCCCCTGTGAAGTGGGGAAGGGTTGGGCCGGGAGGAGCGACGTCTCGCCCCGTAATGTCTAGTGTCTTCTTCTTCTGTCTACGGGTCAAGAGGCCGTTATTCGAGGGAGATAAAGGAGACACGGTGCTTAGGGAGGAGTGGAAGTGGGTTTAGAGAGATGACGTTCTGTGGAGAAACTTGCCCAATTGTCTTGTCCTAAAACCTTTTCTCTGGTCCAGGAAACTCCCCCAAAAGAGAACGTTATGAGCCCTAACTGGTATTGCTCAGTGGATAGAGTGTCGGCCTGTGGACTGAAGGGGCCCAGGTTCAATTCCGGTCAAGGGCACATCCCCGGGTTATGGTTCCATCTCCGGTGATGGGGGGCGTGCAGGAGAAAGCTGATCAATGATTCTCTCTCATCATTGGTGTTTCTATCTCTTCCTCTCTGATATCAATAAAAATATATCTTTTAAAAAGAACGTTATGAAAAAGCTCCTTGGCACTGAGAATACAGTGTTCTATCTTTGCCTGAAGTGCGGACCGTGTGGAAAAGGGAGGACTTCAACATATTTTTTTCTCGTTAGAGATGTCATAGCCCTGGCTGGGTTGGCTCAGTGGATAGAGCGTCGGCCTGCGGACTGAAGGGTCCTGGCTTTGATTCGGGACAAGGGCACGTGCCCAGGTTTCAGGCTTGATCCCCAGTAGGGGGTGTGCAGGAGGCAGCTGATCAGTGCTTCTCTCTCATCATTGACGTTTCTATCTTTCTCTTCCTCTTCCTTCTTTGCTGAAGTCAATAAAAAAAAAATATATATTGTAGGAAACTGTTTATTGCCTTCACTATCTGATAAGCATAGACAGAGAACCCCCCGAAGGCTGGGTGCCTTTGAAGCCCTCCCAAAGGTCGGAGCTAGGCGCCACCTCTGTTTGTCCAAACAGTGGTAGCTGAAACTACTCCCCCATTTATTATTATGTAAATCCTTGCTGATGGGCTAGTCTGCCTGTTGCAGGGGGTCACCTGCCTAGGGCTATGCTATGGGTGTATCCCAGATGAATAAAAGCTTGGTGAGGCCTGAGCACAAAGAGAAGTCCTTCGGGACTTGCCGCCTGGTCCCCCAATATTGCAAAATTATCTCGTGTCTTTTTCTCTCATTTGCTGTGCGGCTCCTCTTTCAGATACCGAACCCTACTCCATGCGAGTCGTGAAAGGGAAAACACTCAACAATATATAAAAAGAAATGTAATATATCCACTCTTGATTGAGAAGCCGACCACCAGGAAAAGCATAAATGAGAAACTAAAATTGTTCCACGGACTCACCTCTCCGGGGTTGCTGTTGCCAAACTCTGTATTTTGGGAGAAATAGCACCGAGTGTTTGAGAGCTTCGACCTACTCCAGATGTTTGGGGTGTGAATTTAGGCTCCACTGTTGGCACGCCGTGTGACCCTGGGCAGTTAGCTCGTCTGGACCATGGGGAGCACGTTAGTGATGATTTTAAAGGGGCGTCGTGCCCAGCCTTTGTGGCTCAGTGGTTGAGCGTCGACCTATGAACCGGGAGGTTGAGGTTCGATTCCCGGTCAGGGCACATGCCCGGGTTGTGGGCTCGGTCCCCAGTAGGGGGCGTGCAGGAGGCAGCTGATCCATGATTCTCTGCCATCATCCATGTTTCTCTCTCTCTTCCTCTCCCTCCCTCTCTGAAATCAATAAACAGATATAAAAAGAATAAATAAAGGGGCATCGTGAGGACCATGAGGTGGTCATTCGTGCCACCCGGTGCCTGGCACACGTTAGCCATTTGCTATGTGCAGTGCCCACCACCTGACTTGTTTGCGTGGGGCCCGCTCCCCTCTGTGACACGCTGTGCGAATGCACGCACGCACGCGCTAAAGGTTTCCAAGCTGTAGCCTTCGCGGCAGAAATGTGTCGATCGGACATGGTATATGATTTCATCTCAAGAGCACCTGAGTTTAATGTACTTGTTATACAACTGTACTTTATTGAAGCGTAGCAACTGACGCTGTGGCATAAATCACGAGCCTGAATAGGAAATGAAGGTCTTCCCCCCACCTCCCCCGACCCTCACCCCAGGCAGCTGAAGGTAGAAATGGAGCCAGATGCCTTATGGGATGCTGGAGGGCCAGCTCGGCTCTGGGCACTGACCCAGAAGGGAAATGAAAGCTAACCCGCCGTTCCCTTTCCCAGGGGGACCGTTGTGGAGGCAAAGGAAAGGCAGCGAGCAAAGCAAAGCGCCCCCAGGTCCGTCCCCCGCCCCCCACCCCCGGGGTTAGCAGAGGTCTCATTGAAAGGAGCCCCTCCGCAGGATTTGAACCCGTGACCCCGGAAATATGAAGCAGCCCCGATGCCCGACCTCCTGGAAAAGCCCTTGTCCGGGTGCCTGGGAGCCAGTGGCCCAGAGCTGGCATTTGGCCGAGACCCCAGGGAGGGTAGTTACTTTTCTCCGGGGTGGGAGGGAGTGTCCGTGCCGCCATCATGACTGTCCTTGCAAGGAAGCACCGTGGTCGACAGACTGCAGTTCTGCCCGGGTTGACCTATAGCCGAGGCCTCTGGGTTACTGTCTCTGCTCATGTCCGATGTGCCCAGGGGTTGGTAATGACCCTCCGGGTGAGGACTTAGGTTTGCGGGAAAGAAGAGGAGTTCGGGGTTAGAAAGAAGGTGGCATTGAGTCCCAGCCTCTTCACCCGGCGTTAGTGTCGGCTCAGAGGGACAAGCCATAGGTAACACGGGGGTTGCCTTGAAAGCCTTGCTGATATGCTCCGTATATCGGGGCCGATGACCTTCTGAAGCTGTTCTTTGGTGCTGCTGTTGAGATGGGGGCCTGGCCTCAGGGGCAGGGAAATAAAACCATGTTCTTTGGACTGTTCTCGCCTGCTGAGCACACACATCTGAAATGGTGTCAGGAGTGTCCGCCTCAGGCCTGGGTCTGAAGTCTCTTTTTTTTCCTTTTCAAAGAACAGTCGATTTTAAATATATTTTTATTGATTTCAGAGAGGAAGGGAGAGGGAGAAAGAGATAGAAACATCAATGATGGGAGAGAATCATGGATTGGCTGCCTCTTGCACACCCCTTACTGGGGATCGAGCCTGCAACCTGGGCATGTGCCCTTGACCGGAATTGAACCCGGGATCCTTCAGTCTACAGGCCGATGCTCTATCCACTGAGCCAAACCGGCCAGGGCTGGGTCAGAAGTCTTTAGAAAAGCCTGGCTATTTCATCCGCCCCCATTCCCAGGCCCAGAATGCCCCTTTCCTGTCCCAACCCCGCCTGTCATTCCTCGGTGCCCTCCCTCTTTTTCTTGCTCTTCCTCTCTCATGCATTTAGGCCAAGGCTGGTTTTATAATTCCTGGAGAATTTTTTGCCCCATCATGAATGTGCATCTGTCTTTTCAACACGTCTGTGCAGTTTTCACACATGTGTTTAGTTCGGGGTTTGATCTAGAAAATGTGTTCACACCACGCCCACCTTGTACGTTATCGGGTGGCAAGCAGGCCAGGCTGTTTTCTGGGCGATGAAACTGAGGCCAGAGATATCAAGCAAGCTGCCCAAGACCCACAGCCAGTGGTGGAGCTGGGTGCAAGCCAGCCCTGAGCTCCAATCCATTGTGGTCTCCCTACTTATCTTAGTAAGGATAGATAGGAAGATAGGTAGATAGATAGATAGATAGATAGATAGATAGATAGATAGAGATGATTGATAGAAAGATATAGACAAATGATTGATAGTTAGATATAGACAGACAGATGATATATAGATATAGACAGACAGATGATAGATATAGACAAACAGATGATTGATAGAAAGATATAGACAGACAGATGATTGATAGAAAGATAGATAGATATAGACAGACAGATGATAGATAGATAGATAGATATAGACAGATGATTGATAGATAGATAGTATAGAAGACAGATGATTGATAGATAGATAGATATAGACAGACAGATGATTGATATAGACAGACAGATGATTGATAGATAGTATAGAAGACAGATGATTGATAGACAGATAGATATAGACAGACAGATGATAGATATAGACAGACAGATGATAGATATAGACAGACAGATGATAGATAAATAGATACAGACAGATGATAGATGTAGACAGGCAGATGATTGATAGATAGATAGATACCCTCACCTTCCCCCACTTGCCTCTGTAGGAGCAACAATGAACCTCTCGCCATGTCTCTGGTTTTGTCCAGTAGATGAGACTGCCACTCAAATGATGGCCGTGTGCCTGCTGGTCTTCCTGACATCAGCAGTCCTGGCCCCATAGCTCCTGCCCTCTCTCCCTCTCCCTTGTTCTGGACGGACCAGCTGTGGTGGTGGTTGCTTTGTTCTGTGTGTGGCCAGCACCCCTCCCCTGTCTGTGGAGCTCACCTCATCTCATCAGAATGCCTTTTTTTTTTTAAAAAAAAGATATTTTATTGATTTTCACAGAGAGGAAGGGAGAGGGATAGAGAGTTGGAAACATTAGTGAGAGAGAAACATCGATCAGCTGCTTCCTGCACACCCCCCACTGGGGATGTCCCCACCACCCAGGTACATGCCCTTGACCGGAATTGAACCCGGGACCCTTCAGTCCGCAGGCTGACACTCTATCCACTGAGCCAAACAGGTCAGGGCCAGAATGCCTTTTTGACAGAGAGCCAAGCCTCCTCCCCCAGGTCACGGCGACCTTCCCTGGGCGCCGCTCCTCCTGCCTGCCCCCCTTCCCAGCTGTCTCTTTCTCAGCAATGCCGTGCCTCTCCTCACACTGCACTTCGTTCTGTGCCTTTGTTTTCTCGGTTCTTTCCCAAGCCCTGGCGACCGAATAGCACCTCCACGGGGTTATAAACTTCTACCCACGTGGTCACTGATGTGTTCCAGAATCGACGTGCCGTATTTTTTTTACCTTCTTCCATCTGAGGCTCATGTCAACCTGGGAACAGCCCAGCGGAGCCAGGCCAGGCGCTGACCAAGCAGGGAGGACTCCATTCGGGCTGGAGAAGAGACAGCTCTCTGAGCCACAGCATTCAGGGAACAGGAGACACCGACCCCCACGGCTCACAGTTACCGCTCTTCGCTCAGTCATTGGCCGGCAGACATTCACGGGCAGATCTGGCGCCGGGAGCCAGGAGAGTGATGTACAAGGCGTGGCTCCCAGCCTGACCTCCCAGCACCTTGCAGACGGGGGAGGGGGTCTAGTTAGCTAATGAACGCGTTTTGTCAGGATCTTGTCTCCTGTTTACTGCCACCTCCCTAACAACTAGAACATTGAGTCATTGCAACATTGAATGAGTGAAAAAGTAATTCCACTACCTAAAGATGGGAACCATTTTTAAGTTTGTGCCTGTTCTTTAAGAAGTAAGTAGATGGATCTATCTATGTATCTACCTATCAATCTATCTATCACCTATTTATCATCTATTTATCTGCCTATCTATATATCATCTATCCATACATCCATCTATTTCTCTATCTACCTACCTGTTTATCATATATCCTTCTATCATCTATCATCTGTCTATATCTATCTATCTATCTATCTATCTATCTATCTATCTATCTATCTATCTATCTATTGTCTATCTGTCCATCTATGTATTTATCAATCATCTATATATCTATCCCTCTATCTATTATCTATCTATCTATCTATCTATCTATCTATCTATCTACCTACCTACCTACCTACCTACTTATCTATATCATCTGTCTGTCATCATTTTTTTAAAATATATATATTTATTGATTTCAGAGAAGAAGGGAGAGGGGAGAGAGATAGAAACATCAATGATGAGAGAGAATCATCAAGAAAGCCAGGGAGAACATCCAATACAGGATTCAGTGGTTGAGTGTATTTCACAACCTACTTGGTCTTTCCTTTCCTGCTAGGCAGCAAATGGTCTCCTGTTGGCGAGGATTTCATTTCACTTTCCCCAGGGGAGGACTGTTTCTCTGTGGATTTGGGCTTGGATTTGGGGGCCCACTTACCACCTCCCCCCATATACCTTCCCCTGCACTCGTCATGGCTTCAGCCAAAGCTCAGAGAGTCCAATCTCACCCAATGGAGGTGTTGGGTGCCCTTTGCTGAGGAGTGTGGTCTTGTGCCGTGATCATAGCAACTTCGCAACAAGGACTCTTGGCCCCCATGTGGGATGTCCGTGTGGACACCAGGCTGCCCCCTGTCCGGGGCTGTTCTCTGTGACCCGGCTCCTGGTCATGGGACAGCAGGTGGCGGTTTCTGGATTTAGCAGCGCCATTTGAGGAAGACCACAGCATGAGGAAGCTGGCCTCATGCACTCATGCGAGCTGTGGAGTTGTGGCCTTCTGGGCGCTTTTACTAGAAATTCCCTCAGATTATATCACGTTCTCTGGATCTCAGATAAGCCCCTTTCCTCACAGCAGTGAGCTACCAACTAGGACATATACGAAAGATCCAATTTTCTTTGACTTGCAAATAGTCAAGGTACCATTTGTGAGTTTTCATCATTTATTTGGCTTTTATGGCATAGAAAGCACTTGGCTGTTACAGTCCAAACATGCATCAACTTTGCTGGGAGGGACCTAGGCTGCGAGATGCAGCTCATTCTTTTTTTTTTTATTTTTAAAATATATATATTTATTGATTTCAGCAAAGAAGGGAGAGGGGGAGAGAGATAGAAACATCAATGATGAGAGAGAATCATCCATCGGCTGCCTCCTACATGTCCCCCACTGTGGTTTGAGCCCACAACCCGGGCCTGTGCCCTTGACCGGAATCGAACCCGGGACCCTTCAGTCCACAGGCCGACGCTCTATCCACTGGGCCACACCAGCCAGGGCTGGGATGCAGATCATTCTGACGCTGAGGGTGATTATAGGATAGGTCTGAAGCAAACAAACCCTTTTTCTCTGGTTAAGATGGCCGTGTTGTTGTTGTGGTTCTACCCTTTTACAAGCTGTGCTGTATCTAAGTACTCCCTGTCCCCAAATGGCTCAATGAGATTTTTTTTTTTTTCAGAGAAAAAGGGAGAGGGATAGTTAGAAACATCGATGAGCGAGAAACATCGATCAGCTGCCTCCTGCACAACCCCTACTGGGGATGTGCCCGCAACCAAGGTACATGCCCTTGACTGGAATCGAACCCGGGACCCTTCAGTCCGCAGGACAACGCTCTATCCACTGAGCCAAACCGGTTAGGGTTCAATGGGATTTTTTTTGGCGAATAGCAATTGTTTGAGAAAAAAGCAAAAGGAAATCTTCATGGCAGAGGCAGCTTTGCTGTGCCCAGAGGGTGATCTGCCTAAGGAACGTGTTTCTGAGGTTGTAGAAACGAGCCTGCTTCCTCTTCGCTTCGACCCCATGTGCGGGCCGCTGGGTGTGTCAGTTTTTATGGGCGAGTTGCAGACTTGGAGACAGAGAGGCAGGGGGCTTGGCCACAGAGAGACCGGCCGCCCCATACTCTGCTGGAACAGCGAGGAGGCTCTGTAACTACCAGCAATTGATTTTTATTTTCAGCTTTAAGGCTTTCATCCCTAACAACAAGGGTATCCAAATGAATGGGGCTTTGGCTGTCGCTGGTGGATTAAGCTCTACAGACAACATCTGATGGGGACATGAAACCACGTTCCGCCCATTATCAGCGGCAGGAGGATTTATGGCGCCCGGGTCACCTGCTAACGCGTGCCTCTCTTCCATATCACCCACGATCAAAGTGGACAGAAATCGGATTAATAAACATCGGAAGAACTTTTTTTCTTTTTTTTCTGGAGGGCACAGCTCATCACACGGCTCTCGCCTTGTATAGTATTTCCCCGTCTTGTGCTGCTTCGTGGTTAACGATCGGTGCTTCTGTTGGCAATGAAACTAGCCAGGCAGGTGCGTCGCTTTAAGAGCACTGGAATCCCTGGGTCCCATCAAAGAGAACCAACCAAACTTGTGGTCAAGGGGCAGGAAGGACCACGGTGTGGCTTGCCCTGTCTCCCTCCCCTTAGTTCAGAATGTGGCCGTTTGCTTCTTGAAGGGCGGCCGCATCTGGCCTGCCCAGGCCGGGTAGCTCAGTTGGTTAGCAGCGGCCGCCAACCTTCCGAACCTCACGGACCCCCGGTTGGCGACCGCTGGGTTAGAGCATCCTCCAGATAACACCAAGGCTGTAGGTTCGATTCCCGGTCAGGACACATGCTTGGGTTTCAGGCTTGATCCCCAGTAGAGGGTGTGCAGGAGGCAGCGAATGGATATTTCTCTCTCCCTCTCTCTTCCTCTCTCTTTAAAACCAATAATATATATATATATATTAGAAATCCTATTTGCTCACCATTCTCAGCACCTGTCGGACCTCAGGAAATATATGCATTGAAGGCAAATTTGGTTAAGTTGGACTTAGCTATGGCATCGACGCCTTCTTTACCTTCATAATTTGGAGACAGACTTCACAGGGGTTGCTCGGGCTAAAATAGTGACTCATTTGGGGGCGCTGGGGTTCCCACTGCATTAGAAACCACAGCATTTGGTGCCACTTGGGACCCTCGCTGGCTCCTGCCCAGTGGTGGGACACGGGGCATCCGCATCCAGCGAACCAAGGTCAAGGCCAAGCTTCCCACTGAGCTTCACCGGCTGGAGCCAGACCTTTTTTCTTTCTTTCTTGTAAGTGGATGATATATGATGCAAATATCGTTCTTCATCAAAAGTCTATTAGCCATCCACCATAAACGCGGAGGTACGGGGAAATGCTAGAGCGGATGTGGGGAGGGTTATTTTCACAAGAGACACGAATCCGTTTCCCCCAAGTCTGACTTTTAGCAGCAGGTATTCATCCAAATGCGGAAGCTTGTCCACGGGCCACGTTCTGATCACTCCTGGGTTGTTTGAAGACGGCCGCAGGCTGGGGAGGGAGAGAGATGGAAAAGAATAGGGTGCTCTTAAAATGTGGCCCTAACTTTAGCTGTTGGCTTTATTCCAAACGTCTAACGATAAGTCTTTTTTTAAAAAAATATAATTTTTATTGATTTCAGAGAGGAAGGGAGAGAGAGAGAGAGAGAGAGACATCAGTGATGAGAGAGAATCAGGGAGTGGCTGCCTCCTGCACGCCCCCTACTGGGGATGGAGCCCACAACCCGGGCATGTGCCCTGACTGGGAATTGAACCGTGGCCTCCTGGTTCATAGGTTGATGCTCAACCCCTGAGCCATGCTGGCCGGGCTAAGGAGGAGTCTTCACCCAGCTTTCCCACATCACACTGACATCGCCCCACGTAGCACGGATGCTGGCTCGCCATCGACTTCTTAGCCGTGACCCTGTGTATTTATATTTTTTCTTTAGTTATAGTTCCCAGATTAGAAATTACATTAATTTGTTTGGAGAAGATCTAGGACATGTACCAAAAGAGAGGAAAAGAAATCCCTTGAATCCTACTTGCAAGGGTTACATTTTGGTTCTTATAAAGATATTATCCAAATTATTTTTCAACAAGAAAATCATACGGGATATACTATTTGTAATACCCAATTCTCACTCAACAATATACCATAGAATTCTCTTATTTTTCTTTTATTTTTTGTTAATCCTCATCTGAGGATATTTTTTCCATTGATTTTTAGAGAGAGTGGGAAGGAGGGAGGGAGAGAGAGACATCAATGTGAGAGACACATTGATTGGTTGCCTCCTACACTCGCCCCAACTGGGCACTAGGGGTGAACCTGCAACCCAGGTATGTGTCCTTGACCATGAATCGAACCCATGACCCTTCGGTGTGCAGGCCGACGCTCTAACCACTGAGCACACCGGTCATGGCACGAATTCTCTTACTTAAAAAATTTTTGTATGATGTTATTTTTCAGCTCTCAAGTATTTCACCATAAGGATGGGCTACAGATGCCCACTCTGTTAGATATGTATGTCATCTTTCCTATTTTTAAAATTATTATAATTAATCCCGTAGCAAACACCTTAGTATACAACTCCTTGTATGCATTTGATTATTCTTTTAGTATAAATTTGGGGTCATGGGCTTATGTGACTCACGGGGGACCTTGCCACATTGCCAGGCTGCTGTTAGGAGAAGCTGTGGCCAGAGCCTTCACGATGTCCTATGAGACCAAAGATCTGCCTAGAACAGTGATGGCGAACCTATGACATGCATGTCAGAGGTGACACGCGAACTCATTTTTTTGGTTGATTTTCCTTTGTTAAATGGCATTTAAATATATAAAATAAATATCAAAAATATAAGTCTTTGTTTTACTATGGTTGCAAAGATCAAAAAATTTCTCTATGTGACACGGCACCAGAGTTAAGTTAGGGTTTTTCAAAATGCTGGCACGCCGAGCTCAAAAGGTTCGCCATCACTGGCCTAGAAAATGCCCCGAACCCTCATTCATATCAAATACAATCGTTTTTGAAAATGAAAACTATCGAATGTTATTTAGCATGTAACATAAGGACAATGGACAGATGTTTAGATGACTGGGTTAGTTGATTTGTTAGTGAAAATTAGGAGCTTAAACAAGGTCTTTTTTTCTCTTCTTTAAATATATATCTTTATTGATTTCAGTGAGGAAGGGAGAGGGAGAGAGAGAGAAACATCAATGATGAGAGAGAATCATGGATCGGCTGCCTCCTGCACGCCCCCTACTGGGGATCGAGCCCGCAACCCGGGCATGTGCCCTTGACCGGAATCGACCCCGGGACCCTTCAGTCCACAGGCCAACGCTCTATCCACTGAGCCAAACCGGCTAGGGCTGAACAAGGTCTTCTTCATCTTTCTCTGTCCTCCTGGCCTCCTCTGACTCAGCAGCTGAGTCATGGTGAACGAGCAGAAATCCGTCCCCCCATTTCCTCCTCTGGAAGAGGGAGAGATTAGCTGTGACTCCTGGGGTCAGCGAAGTTAAAAAAACCATCGACGCCACCCAGCATCTGTTTTAAAATCTCCGCCTTGATTCCAGATGGCCTGATCCGACCTTCGTTTATTTCTAACGGACGCAATAAACTCTTCGAACGGCTGGTGACATTGAGTTTGGCCCCTCTTGCCTCGTTCCCAGATCCCAGGAAGTCACGCTTCATACTGACACGACACATGAGGACATCAGCGTGTCACTGGTGCCCTGGCCGGTGTGGCTCAGTTGGTTGAGCATCGTCCTGTGCACCAAAAGGTTCCCGGGTCGGTTCCCAGTCAGGGCACGTGCCCAGGTTGTGGGCTCGATCCCCAGTAGGGGGCGTGCAGGAGGCAGCCAATCCATGATTCTCTCTCATCATTGATGTTTCTCTCTCTCCCTCCTTCTCTAAAAATCAATAAAAATATGTTAAAAAAGGAATCTACAAGGTTAACATTGGTGTGAGGCATTTGATATTTCTCTTTCCTGGTGGGAAAACCATTCACTTCCTCCACAATAAACCCTTGAGAGATGGGGTGGATTGAATGAACGCTATCGATTTTAATCCAGTTTGTGAGAGTAAAAAAGTGGGCTGTCAGGTCCCAATACATACAGGGCCCTATTAAGATGGAGCAACTCTGGACTGCGTACATCCATTCTGGGTCATTCCACAGAGCAGGGAGCAGGGGGTGGACGCTGGAACTGTCCCAGGTGACCTGCCACTTTCAAGGCTCAGGGATTCGAATGTCACCCTCTGGTTACGCTCAGAGCACGAATGGGAACTGGCCCTGACCGGTTTGGCTCAGTGGATAGAGCGTCGGCCTGCGGACTGAAGGGTCCCAGGTTCGATTCCGGTCAAGGGCATGTACCTTGGTTGCGGGCACATCCCCAGTGGGGGGTGTGCAGGAGGCAGCTGATTGACGTTTCTCTCTCATCGATGTTTCTAACTCTCTATCTCTGTAAAAAAATCAATAACATATATTGTTAATAAAAGAATGGGAACTGAACCATGGGGTTCAGTTGGTTGAGCATCGTCCTGTGCACCAAAAGGTTGCTGGTTCCTTTCCTATCCGGGCACATGCCCGGGTTGCAGGCTCCATCCCCGGTGGGGGCAGGGTGTAGGAGGCAGCCGATCTATGTTTCGCTCTCACATTCATGTTTCTCTCTCTCTTTTTCTCACTCTACCTTCTTCACCCTCTGTCTAAAATTCAGTAAAAATGTATAAGTGGCCTTGGCCTGTTTGGCTCAGTGGATAGAGCGTCGGCCTGAGGACTGAAAGGTCCCAGGTTCTCTCTCATCATTGATGTTTCTATCTCTCTCTCCCTCTTCCTTCCTCTCTGAAATCAATACAAATATATTAAAAAAATAAAAATGTATAAGTGCCCTAGCTTGTTTGGCTCAGTGGTTAGAGTGTTGGCCTGCGGACTGAGGGGTCCCAGGTTCGATTCCGGTCAGGGGCACATGACCAGGTTGAGGGCTCGATCCCTTGTGGAGCACGTGTAGGAGGCAGCCGATCAATGATTCTCATCATTGGTGTTTCTATCCCTCTCCCTATCTCTTCCACTCTGAATTCAATAAAAATATTTGTAAAAAAATGTGTAAGTAAAGAATGGGACCCCGGAGAAGGCCAGGCCCTGGCTCAGTGTGGCGGCCTCCAACAATTGACATAGCAAAGGGAGGAGACAAAGGGCTGTTTCTCTTTTCCTTCTACCCTCTCTCTATTCAGAGTGTTGTTTTTTCCTCATTGGGATAAAAAAAGACATATATTAGGAGAGAATTGGAAACCAAGGTGGGGTGCAGATTTCTTTTTTTTTTTAAAATATATTTTATTGATTTTTTACAGAGAGGAAGGGAGAGGGATAGAGAGTTAGAAACATCGATGAGAGAGAAACATCGATCAGCTGCCTCCTGCACACTCCCTACTGGGGATGTGCCCGCAACCAAGGTACATGCCCTTGACTGGAATCGAACCTGGGACCCTTCAGTCCACAGGCCGACGCTCTATCCACTGAGCCAAACTGGTCAGGGCAGGGATGGGGATTTCTGCAAGTAAATCCCCAATTGGCCTACAGAGTCGAGGCTCTTGAATGTGGGGAATTATCCCTCTAAAACAGCGGTTCTCAACCTGTGGGTCGCGACCCCTTTGGCGGTCGAACGACCCTTTCACAGGGGTCGCCTAAGACCATCCTGCGTAGCAGATATTTACATGACGATTCATCACAGTAGCAACATGACAGTGATGAAGTAGCCACGAAAATAATTTTATGGCTGGGTCACAACATGAGGAACTGTATTTGAAGGGCCAGAAGGTTGAGAACCGCTGCTCGAGAAGCTAAGAATCCTGGAGAAGATGATGAGACCGCCGGCTTGTGTGCGAGGGACAGGGAAGCGGAGAAAAGGAAAACGCTGGGTTTTGAGTAAGGACTTGTAATTGATAAAAAGCCTTTATGAATAGAACAGACAGTAGCATAATGGCGAATGATGTCATTGATTATGCTTATATTATGCATCTGTACTGATTGTTTTTCTTAACGATAATTGTAAGAATAGCTGTCCTGTGTTGTGGTTTTATGAGGCGCTGAGACCATACGTGACAGCTTTGGGACTTTTCCATAAGGTAGCTGATCGAACTGGAAGGTGTCTGTAGAAATACAGGAATGTGGTTTGGAGGGAGCAGTTAGTTGATGGTATGCCAAGGAAATCATAATAATTGCTAAATAACAAATGCATGGCTACATACAAAATTGGAAAAGATAGTAGGATTATGATCCCAAAAATGCTTTGGCTAGAACCGTGAGCCATCTCTAACAAGAATTTATGTCACACAACCCAATATAAGGATAGTTTCTTAGATTAAAAAAAAAGCTGTATAAATCTATTAGGAGGATATAGCTTAGCAGCAAGCAGCACAGAGAGAAAAAAAAAAACCTGGAAGATTTCTTGAGTGAAAATCATTAAGTTGTGCTTGTGACTGCCAAAAGTATCTGCCATGATCTTTGGTTGCATTAACAAAGGTAGAACACGCAGAACAAGGGAGGTGATCAACCCATTCTGCAGTGTTTTCTTTCAGAGTCAACATTTAACAGAAAAGCAAGTGAAGTAGGTTTAGAGGATAGTCAGCAAATCACGTGAGATGTGCCAGAAAGATGCCTGCCTAGCTTGGAGAAAAGATGTGTGTGTGTGTGTGTGTTGTGCTGGTGAGGATTCGAGTCCTGCCCTCAGAATGTTGAAGCCACAGAAAGCCAAGTCCAGCCTAGGAGGTGGTAGCCAAAGGTAGACAGAGTTCAGCTCAGTTTAAGGAAGTATTTTCAAACATTTGGAGCAACCTTCAAAGTAATGAGCCGTTCCAGGAGAGCTTTCAAAGTGTTTTTGGTTCTTAAGATGTAGTTCTATAAATTTAAACCTGTACCTTTAAGTCATGACGTTTAAACATTGGTCAGTAGGTGGCAGTAAGACACCATGAATTTTGCCAGGAGCATAAAGCATGTCACCCTTAAATATTCTGGAAGTAGATGATCCCCCCCCCCCCCCCCAATTATTACTTGAAGGTGTGTCCTCATCTATTGTTCAGAGAGAAACCGCAGATTTGAAAGCAGGAAGTAATACTTTCTAATTAAATGGACAAGAATAATTAGGGAGCACTTTCCTTGTATGATAGAGATGACTCGATGTTTCTTTATTGGCCTCAAGAATTCAAGGTGTGTGTGTGTGTGTGTGTAAGGATGAAAGGGGTCAGGTTTGTTTTTTAAAAAATTTAAAATTTAACCATCTCCCGAATGTGTGTCAAACTTTAAAAGAACCGACCTGAATCGAATAAGAGATATTTCCACAAAGCAATCGAATGAGAAATATCCTCTTCCTTACACAAGCACGTATTTGTACGTAGGCACCTTTGCATTTTAAAATGAAAGTATGTGTCCTTCCTGCACACACTGAACTGGTGACGTTTTCCCAGCATTTTTTTTGTTTTTTAAAAAGCACATTTTGTTAGGGAATTCTCGGCGTGGCAGATGTCCATCGGAGGCTTTGCACGCCCTCTGGACGCCACCGGCAGCAGCTCTGGAACGGAGCAGGGCCTGTGTCTGTAGCAAACCAGAGAAACAGTCTTTACATCGGGTATGTGTCGGAAGCATGTGCAAAATAAAGCAGGTTGGTGTTTAGTTTGGAAAGGGGACCTTCGATGGTTTCATCCCCTCTTTTTGTTGTGTTGTTTTGTTTGCCAAAAGCATAGCGGGGCATGCACGCCCGTCGGGTTCCTACGCATCTAACACAGCAGCACCCCATAACCGTCTCCCTCTGGGCAGCGTGTTTATCCTCTGCGTCGGTTTTTCGTGTTCTGGGCGGGCTCAGTGCAGAGCGCTGGGTCCCAGAGGCACGGGTGGGTTCCCTTGTCCCTCCTCCATCGGCAGTAGCCCCGGCGTTCCGGGGAGACAAGTCGTTTTCATTTGCCCACATGTGGGCCTCCCCAGTTCTGGGAGAACTAACCCCAAAGTAGAGAGAGGCCATTGCTAGAGTCTTAGAGAGGCATTTTCTAAGGCTCCTGTTTGAACAAAAACCAAGCAAAAAATTAATTTCTGCATCGGCTCGTCACCCGCCCCGCTCACATGTTCATTCCTATGCATCCTCTCTCCTGTCTCACCCCCACTCTCTCTTTCTCGTTTTTATTTTGATTGATTTTTAACGTGAGCGAAGTCTTCCCCCCCCCACGTGAGGCGCGTGGAGGCTTCGAGACCGGCACGCAGCACAGAGAGCTGCGACCTTTTGCCAGATCCCTGGACTTTCTGAGTCAGCCCAGCCTCCACGTACTTGGTCTCCTGCTGATGGAAATATGACAAAGATTTGACGAAATCCGTGTCTGGAAAGTTTTGTTATGACTCGCGCAACAAAAGGCTCGATGCAAAAAGAAAGGAACTCCCACTTATACCTACAACTGTCAGAAGGGCTGCTTTTCAGCCCATAAGATCATCCGAGTGAATGGCCATTTACGCGTTGTCCCCACAAAGCCTCATGTTGCCCCCTTAAAGGAGAAAATCACAGGAACGAAATGGTTTTTATTCTGGCAAATAAAGCTCATGTTTTTATTTCTCTCTCCCTCCCCCCCCCCCCCAGGCAATACACGTTCCACCTATACGTGTAGAAAATGTATAAATAACCCACCACACTTTTTTCCCTGCTTCAATGTGTTGGTGTGTGTTAAAAAAAATCAACTAAAAATCTTAAGTAAAATTTAAGCTCTTTCTTTAAGCATTCATTTCTTTTTTTTCTTTTTTAAATATTTAATTCTTCACTAATTTGAGTATTGCTTTAAGGAAATTCCTTTTTTTTTCTTTCTTTTTTTTTTTTTTGAAGGGTGTACGCCTTAATGGGAGGCAGGCTGGGGCGAATACAGACTTATTAAAAAGTACGTCGTTAAAAAAATGTCAGAGACTTGCTTTAACCCAAGGGTCTTGCTCACACCTCGGTCCCATCAGCTTTCAAACCGACCCTGATGGGGAAGAACATGTGAGGGAGCGCAGATTGCTCGGAAAATGCAGTTTCAGGGGCACACACACCGCCATGGAAAAAGCATTTCCCATCCGCCTGAACGCGGAGGAGCTGGTGCTGTTTGTTTGTTTGTTTGCCTTCTCCTGTGGGAGAGAGTTAATTATCGGAGCGTGGAGAGCTGCGCGCCCCGGTCTGCGGCTGCTCCCCGCCACCCTGCGTCTAATGAGACAGGGTTCTCGCCCCGGCGCCGCACGCGCTGACTTATCTGACTTCGCATCAGAGCAGCCGTGCGGTGGCGAGTCCTTTCGAGTAAGGATTTCCTTCTTGTTGGCGGCTGCCTCCTGACGAGTGATTTTTTTTTTTTTTAAACACAGTAAAGACGACGATGCCTTGGATCTGATGTAGGGAAGAGGTGCAGCCGGCCGGGCAGCGTCTAGGGCACGGATATCTACGTAAGGGCTCGCTGTAATGCGTGTTTGTTCTTTTAATCCTCACCCGAGGATATTTTTCCATGGCTCTTTTATTTTTTATTTTTTTTCTTGTTTTCTTTTCTTTTTTTTTTAAATATATTTTTATTGATCTCAGAGAGGAAGGAAGAGGGAGAGAGAGACAGACACATCAACGATGAGAGAGAGAGTCATTGATCGCCGCCTCCCGCATACCTGCCACTGGGGATCGAGCCCACAACCCCGGGCATGTGCCCTTGACCGGAATCAAACCCGGGACCCTTCAGTCCGCAGGCCAATGCTCTATCCACTGAGGCAAACCAGCCAGGGCCCCATGGCTTTTTTAGAGAGACTGGGAAGAGAGAGAGAGGAAGAGAGAAATATTGATGTGAGAGAAACACATCGATGGGTTGCCTCCTTCCCGTGCCCCACCCAGGGCTGGGGAACCTGCCACCGAGGCCTCTGCCCAGAGTCGAACCCGGGACCCTTTGGTCCGCAGGCCGATGCTCTAGCCACTGAGCCGAGCCCAGCCAGGGCCATGCGTGTTACTAATGACGGCAACCATGAACTTGCACACCTTGCTTGTTTGGTAAATGCACCTCATGCTACTTCCAAAAGAGAAGATCAGCTGACCTTTGCAGCAAGACGGTCTGAGGCGCAAGTAACAACTCGGGGACTGTCAGTGTGTGGGGTTCCTGACCCGGTCCCTTTCCCTGTTGATGCTCTGGGAGCATTTCCTTAAGGCCGCTCCTAATTTCCCTGAGCAATCCCCTACAGTGAACCTCAGGTCTCCTTTAAATCTGTGTGGCCGAGGCGATGTGACTCTCTGTACGTGAATTTGAACATCCACAGCCCGTGCAAAACAGAAGAGGCCTCAAAAGCCAGTAGCTTGTGGTCACAGAATGCCGGAAGGGACCCGGGGGTCCTGGGGGATGGGGAATCTACCCTTTAGACTGGGGACAGGTGGTTTAACGCGCGTCCCTGTCATCTGTTTATTGTTTGATCTGAGGGGACAAGGCGGGCAGAAACTCTCCCCGAGACCTGCGGTTCATTTCAGCATTTTCCAACTTTCATTTTGTATTTTTTGCGCTCGCCCCAAACAAGTTTTACTGGACTTCTGGGTTTCTTTCTGATCTTCCTTTGTCGTACCCTGATATTGGGGTTGCCTGGTTTTAGGGAAAGTACGTGGTGGAGAATGAGAGAAGGCTGGAGCCAAAGGGCTGAGGCCGGTCGTGACTTAATCCCTGGCTCTCTTTGCCTGATAACCCGGACCCTGAGCCATCTCGCCTGACTCACGGTTATTTCTCCATCCGATGGAGCCGCCCCTCCGGTCCGTCGGAATCGCAGGGGCACCTTTGAAAGGAAGGAAGGAGAAAGTGTTTGTTTTGGTAAATGTAACCAACCCTGGCTGTCGCGGATCTGAAGAGCGCGTCTCCCCTCGTACGGAAACCCTCCCTTGCTGCATCTGCTTTGAATACTGTCAGGTGTCCGAGGCCTTTGTGGGAGAGGGTTTGATGCGTCTTTTGTTGTCGGAAAACGCGTGTATTTTGTGATTGAGGAGGGTCCCAGTTCAAAGGGGGCAGCCTTCTTTCTTGGGGTTTCCTTTCTTTCTTTTCTTCTCCCTACCCCCACCCCCCACATTGTGGTTTTTGCTGGGGGTTGGGGGTGGGGGGGTGGGTTTCACACGTCCCAGTCTTTCTTCTCTTTAGAAAAGACAAGCCCTTCATGCTAATGATGACAAAACCCACAGTAAGAGTTGTAAACGCAACGCGCATGGGAAAGTATGGGCGAACACCGCGCCCTTTTGTCCCCAATGAAGCGAATACCTCCGGACTCCGTGGCGGTGGGCAGGAAAGCGTTTCCAGGTACGAAAGACCGCCACGCTAACCTAAAGAAAGTGTCCCTTCCGATCGTACTGCTTCCGCCTTTACCATTTATTTTTTTTCCCAGGAGTAATTGCCACCCACCTCCATGCACCGTCCTCCCCTAAGATTCTTAATTATATGAACTCTCGACCTCCCCACCCAGTTTCAATGGCATCTTAATAAGGATCCTTTATTCGGATTTTTTCAAAAAGGCGTTCATTCATTCCAAGCGAACCTCAGCTCAGAGAGCGGCGCCATCAGAGGCAGGGGCCGTAAGCAGGCCTGCGCCGGCTCGCAGACAGCCACCCGGCCCAGGTGACTGTGTGTTTTGCTGAGAAGCGGGCTGGATGGCATATCGACAGCTTCCCGTCAATAGTCGGGCCCCGGAGGCCTGGCTCTGGGGGCCCAGGGTGATTGACTACTTCTTAATAGACATATAATGGCTGACAAATACCTTCCGATAGACTGCGGCAGCGCGCCCGGCAGACAAAGGAGGTGTCAGGACGGTAGAGACCGGGGCCCAGCCATTCGGCGGGGGGCAGAACCTTACGGAGGAGGAAAGGCCTCGTGCAAATAGAGAAACCAAGTCAGGGCACCCCCATCGCCAGCCCCGAGGGACCCCACCTGGATCGGGGAAATTAAAAAGACTCATTGTGTCCGTGTGTCACGGAGGGAACAGGGGAGCAGTGAACTCAGACTTCTTTTTGTGTGGCCTAGTATCAAACCGATCGATTTGCCCACATTGAAATAAAATTACACGTGTGTGTATGTGTGCATGTGTGTGTGTGTGTGTGCGTGTGTGTGCGTGTCTGTGTATGCATAAATAAAATCAGACATGTAGAATATGTTTAGCTTGTTAATGGCAGTAGCAACTCTTTTCGTCCGGATGCTTGCATGGAACGGGCTGTTGGGATGTGGTCAGAGAGGCTCAGGCAGCAGTAAGAACACGGGGGAATATTTTGCGTTTGGCCATCATTTACTACCGAGATGTCAGAGGAGCCTGGGGGGGCTGTCCCTTTAAGGCGAGCGCATCTAAGAGGTTTGGGAACCTTCTGTTCAGATCCCGTCTGTCCGGCCAAGGCTGTCTGCCCGGACCACTGCCGGGCTGAGAGAGAGCTCTTGAAATTTGGCCCCGCGGGATGGACCCCCCTCGGCCCTCTTCGGGGTTCAGTACTTGTATCTCTCCCTCCTGGGGGGCTTACTCTCGGCCAGGGGAGCCCCCTTCCCGCCCCTCCCCATTGCTTTTAGTGCAGGACAGAGCCTGCGGACAATGGGGCGAGACAGTGTGATTGAGGTCTGCAGGCTGTTGTCAGCCGATCCAGGAAAATAAAATGAAAGCAAAGTCCAAACGCGGCCTGGGCCTGGCCGGCGGAGAACGAGAGACAAAAAACAGCAGATGGAAGCCAGGCCGCACACGATCCGTCAGGCCGGTTCCCAAACAGGGTCCCGGGCACCCATCGAGGCGGCAGACACCCTGCGTGAAACTGAACGGGCTTGTGCCCCAAAGGCCTTGTGCCCCGCCTGTCCGTCCGTCCCACCTTTGAGTCTCATTGATCAGATGTGCAGATTAAATCCCCATCACACACCAGGGCGGGACCCAGGGACCCCGGGGAAGCGCGTCCCCAAGCCTCTTTTTATGCATAAAGAACCCAGCGCATGCCCGTTTCCAGAAGATGCGGGCGAGTAGAGATGTAGGTCCTTTGTGGCGGGAGGGTGAGCCGGATAAGAACGTCATACCTGTTACCTGTTGTCAAATTCAAACCCGTAGTTAGGATCCACGTGGGGGGATGGGGGGGGGGAGTGGAGGGGAAGAGATTATTTTTAAAGTCGCTTTCTTTGCAATCTGTAAGCATTCCTAAACAGGCAGGCTTCTGCCAACAGCTGCCTCCAAATGTCCTGTGTGCGTGTGTGTGCGCGTGTGCCCGCACGCGTGTCCATTAATTCGGAATTAGTCCAATTACAAGCTTTTGATGCTCTAAAACCCTCTCTCTAACCCAAAAGAGATGGAGAGCCCTCGGCCGGCCCAATCAGATCGCTTTCCCCGCCGCCCGCAGCAGATGCAAGCAATTTACTTTTTTATTTCTGCATATTCCGCGCGCGCGGGGAGCTGTTGGGGCCCTCTGACCCCGGAGCCTGCAGGATTCTAACCCTATCAAATTAAAGCATTTTGCTCACTTATTCCCAGACGCCGGGCTGGTGGCGGAGCACGCATCCGGCTGCATAGCAATGGCGGCTGTCCGTGCCCACTCATCGCCTCGGCCTAATCAGAGATTATTAAGGAAATACACAGCGCTTTAATTTGATGAGATTGGTTGTGGGGAGTGCCGCGAAAGGTCGCACTCCTGCGTGTATCTCCCCGCGTCCCTGTAATATTTCCCGCCCGCGCGACAGGCCTCCGCGGCAAACAGTAGGCCGAGGCAGGCGGCACCGGTATTGCTGACACCAGGCCGCGGGGATGAGGGCGAGCTATTGAAAGATTGCATAAGCAAACATCCCAGGCCAGGTTGGGGTGACCTCTTGCGCCCTGAGCCGTGTGGACGCGGTCACCCTAAGAGAACATGTTGGAGGAATGAGCCTCCTTTGGGCAGGGATGCATTTAGATGGAGAGGAGAGCCTGGGATACGGCTGCAGATGGCTGTTAACTCCTGTTACTGGCTGGGCGCAGACGCTCCCGGCTCCTGGCTGCCTGCTCCCAGCTCTCAGGGGAAGGTGCCTCTTGCAGAACTGATGTCTGGAACCCTCTCCACCTGCTGAGAGTTTGGTGATCCGGCCTGGCTGCCCTGATGGGAGCGGTGGGGCCGCTGGGGCCACCGGGGCTGTGTGCTCGCATCCCCTGCACCTTCTAGGAGTCAGGATACCGGAGTCCGACTCCCCCTGCTCATCTGAGGGTTGATTTTTTTAAAAAAATATATATTTTATTGATTTTTTTTTTACAGAGAGGAAGGGAGAGGGATAGAGAGTTAGAAACATCGATGAGAGAGAAACACCCATCAGCTGCCTCCTGCACACTCCCTACTGGGGATGTGCCTGCAACCCAGGTACATGCCCTTGGCCGGATTCGAACCTGGGACCCTTGAGTCCGCAGGCTGACGCTCTATCCATTGAGCCAAACTGGTTAGGGCAGATTTTTTTTTTTTTTTAAATTCTCACCCGAGGATATTTTTCCATTGCTTTTTTTTTTCACAGAGAGTAGAAGAGAGAGGGGGAAGACAGAGAAATATCGATGTGAGAGAAACATGGTGAATTGATTGCTTCCTGCAGGAGCTCCTCAGGGCCAGGGCCCGGAGAAGCCTGCGCCCGAGGTACATGCCCTTGACCGGAATCGAACCCGGGACCCTTTGGTGTGCAGGCCTGATGCTCTATCCACTGAGCCGAACCGGCGAGGGCTGAGGGTTGGTTTTCATGCCAAACTTCTTTTCTTTGCCAGGCAGGTCTTTTCTGATTCCAGGCCGTGCAGCCCGGCTGATACGCAGGCAAAGAGGGGCACTCTCCCGGGGGGAGGCGCACAGACGCGGCTGCTTTTCTAACCCAGACGCTGTCCCAGGCGCCCGGAGAGGCTTCCGAGAAACAAGACCCGCGTCTCATCTTCCATCCAACGTAAGGGTTCCTGCGTACGTGTCCGTGGCATAGACCAACTGCGGGCCGAGTCACCTAGAGATTTACATGAAAATTGCTTTATGCAGCTGTATGTAAAAACTGGAGCCGCTCAGTATCACTGTACCATGCAGGTCAGAGCGAGGCCCCATGGTATTGTAGCCCCAAACAATCTGTTTCCATTCAATGGGACGAGGGGGAGGGCCGCAGCCGGGGTGGGGGGCAAGGATGTCACCGAGAGGGCTCCCCAGGACAGCGCTGTGTGTGACAGCCGGGGGCAGGGGCCGGGGGCAGGGGCCTGGTGCACCGCCCGCCTCCTCCTCCTCCGCCGCCTCCTTCCCTGGCGTGCTCCTGTCTGTGCGCCCCTTTTTCTTGAACCTTTAAGACTTTAAAGGCAAAACGGTGCCTGGCTCATTCTGCTTCCAAACGACACCACTTGCTGCTCATGCTAAATGCTTGGAAAGGCTTCCCTGCCCGATCTGGGAGGTGGGAGGTCTGAGGTCCCTTAAGAATTTGTCACGTGCGCCTTCAGGCGAGTTGAAAATTCCACAAAATCCTCGCTCTCTACGGTGTCTCATGTGCGGGGTGCACACTCTTGAAATGTGATTATTTGCAGGTGAGAGGGAAGGACTACTAATCAGCATCAGAATCATGCGGCTGCTGCATAGGCTTTTGGAACAAGTTCTCATTGGCTGGGGGGTGGGTGTGCAGCCTCCTGGGTCTGCTTCCGGTCTTGAAGATGCTCCATCCCTTGAAGAGGCACCAGGAAAATGGCCACAACGCACCCGGGGCTGCTGCCCTCATCCCTCGGGCGCCTTCGATGCGTTTAAAGTTGGGCGCACGGCCTGTTTCCCGCGGCCCCGCACTTGGCCTGGCGAAGGCCGCCCTTGTCCAGGGAGCAGAGGCCCGATCCCAGTGTCGGGGTGCCTGCGTGGGGAGGACCCCGCCGTCTGCAGCTGCTGGGTCTCAGGCCCGCCAGCCAGCACTTCCCCGGGGTCTCTGAGCAGGAAGGCACGGCATGCGCTCCAAATGCCAGCCGCCGCGTCTTCGCTGTAGTTAATGTTTTATTAATTTATAGCTGTGCGCACAGATCCGCCTCCACCCGGGTCTTTATCATCGTTTTATGTTATGAGATGCCTCCATAAAAGACAGTGAATCGGATGCCTCTCATTTTCTGTAGTTATACGGCTAATTGAATATCTTTATTTCCAGCGATTTGCCGTGGCTGGGATCTGGGGGGGCGGGGGTGGGGGTGTCGAGAGAATGCCTCGGAGTTTGGCGGGAGGGCTGGCTGGGGGAGGGGCCGCCTTCTCAGCGGGCCCAGCTCCGTCCGTTTTATAAATTAATGCGATTAATTTAGTAATCCCCCCCATCCAGTAATTCTCTCCCCCTCCCCGTTTTTCTGCTACTATTTGTTGCTTTCTATTTTAAAAGTGATTCTTCTTTGGGCATATGTCTTGTTTCATTCATATATATATATATATATATATGTATATATATATATATATGAATACTAGAGGCCTGATGCACGAAATTCGTGCAAGAGTAGGCCTTCCTTCCCCCGGCTGCCGGCACCGGCTTCCCTCTGGCACCCGGGACCCTGGCTTCCCTCACAGCTCTGGCTTCGTCCGGAAGGACTTCTGGTCTAATTAGCATATTAAGCTTTTATTATTACAGATATATATTTTATATATAAAAATATATTTTATATATACATGAATATATATTATATGTTATGTATTATATATATACAGATATATATCTATATATCTATATCTATATCTACATCTATATCTATATCTATATCTATATCTATATCTATATCTATTATCTATATCTATATTTTGCTTAGCCCCAAACTACATTTCTTCAACTACAAAAGAAACCTAGAAAACAAAAACACTGAAAGGCTCAACATGCAAAGCAATTAAAAACTTATTTGTGTTCCAGTCTTTGCATTTCAAGGCCATAACTCTGCCATGAGCGGAACCTCTCGCTTTTGCCTTTATTTACACTTTTAAGATGCAACTGGGGCAGGCTTTTGCTGCCTTCTTTTTGCGGAGGATTCTGAAGGCAGGCCCCGGGTCAGACGAGAATAGGCTATTGTTGGTAAGTACGTCGTGTTATCTTGGTGAAAAGCTTCCGTTCATGGGAGGGCCTTACAAGACAAGCCTGGTTATTTCGGAATCCGTAGGAGAGATTAAAATATTGGGCGATTTTTTTTAAAAAATATATTTTATTGATTTTTTACAGAGAGGAAGGGAGAGAGATAGAGAGTCAGAAACATCGATGAGAGAGAAACATCGATCAGCCGCCTCCTGCACACCCCCTACTGGGGATGTGCCCGAAACCAAGGTACATGCCCTTGACCGGAATCGAACCTGGGACCCTTCAGTCCACAGGCCGACGCTCTATCCACTGAGCCAAACCGGTTTCGGCAAAATATTGGGCGATTTTACCCCCGCCAGCATGATGGTGTGAGGAATGATGTTTTCAGTTGGAAAGTTAACTTACGGGCAGGCAGATGTGAGAAGGCCCCGGGGAGGGTGTCTAGCTTTGTGAGCGGTCGAGCTGATTGCACAAATGAACTGGAAATACACGTTTGAGCTGTTTCTTCTATTGGGCACCCACTCGAGATGTGTCTAAAGCACTTCTTAAAGAGAAAAATATTCCTTTCATTCGGTCCTTAGACCGATGTCCTGTGACATCACCATCAGTCTCGTAAGTGGAATGCGTTACTGTGCCGATAGATGCTGCAGTGGATGAAGGCTGCCGTCTCCTCTCTGTTTTTTTTTTTTTTCACATGAGATCCACGTAACGGGGCCACTGCGGCTGTCATATGCATCACCGAAGGTGTCATGTTATCAAACGTAACCTGGTGATCAGGAGAAGCTGAGAGGAGAAGTTTACTGAAATGCAGATGAATAATCTAAAACACCCCCTTCCCCCAAAACCAAAAGGGCTTATTCCTATGGATTTCTAATACAGACATTTGAGCTCATCCTCGGTGTTTTATTGTCTGTGCAGAATAGACGACACGTCTAGTTTCAGTTCGATTTTACTTCTCTCAACCCTTCAAGGAAAATAAACCTAACAGTATTCTGGAACTTAAATGTTGGAATTTAATTCAGTCTAAAATGTAATACGACAGGGTGAAACGACTATTATCCTTCTGTTGTAGTGAAATATTTTTCTAGTATATTATTATGATTCTTTCCATTTATGAATCAGATTACTACATGTTAAAGACCCAAAACCTACAGATGGTGATTTTAATGCAGAGAACCTCTGCGTGTGATTCTGAGAATGCCCACTAGGTGGGAGTGGTGCTAACGAGGGTCCTTTAGGTCTCTGGTTGAACGAGGGAGTCTAGAGTGAATATGTGACTGCCATGTATGCATATGGGTTCCCACAAAATAGTGCTGTGTATGAAAACAGAAACACCACTATTCCACTAACCACGAATCGCCAGTGTTTGTATCTGAAATTAAAGAGAAATACAAATTGAGAAGAAAAAAAAAAGAAATAAAGCTACCTGGGTATGCATAGTGTTCAAACAAACCCCTTACGATGATTCTATTCCTAATCATTTAGCCCTACGAGGCTCACAGGACCATTAAGGATAACACTGAAAAGTAACTCAAGCACAAATATTTGTACCCTGCTTATAAAAAATACTTCCTTTTTAGGCATCTATTGAAAAATTAAAGGGGGATAAAAGAATCATATTCTGAGTCATAAAATACACCCCCCCCCTTAAAAAAAACTTACATGGGTGAAGAAAATTAAATCAGTCTATTTAGAAATTTCAATTACTATTCTAAGTATCTGTGATATCAAGAACGAAGTTATAAATATAATGATCTTAAAAGCAAAAATGGAATGCTACTCATGAAAGTTATTGGATGCTTCCAAAACTGCAGTAAAAAGCAAATTAATAGCATCTACACTGATAAAAGAGAAACATGCAAATTGGTGTCACTCTGCTACGCCCAACAGCCAATCAGGATGAGTATGCAAATTAACCCAACAAAGATGGCGGTTAATTTACATATGCAGGCACATAGCGAAGACTGAAGACTGAAGACTGAAGACGACTGAAGACTGAAGAGGCTTGGCTTCTCCGCTGCGGCCGGAGTGAAGGCCTGGGTCCCGGGTACTGGAGGAAAACCGGTGCCAGCAGCCAGGGGGAGGAAGGCCTATTGCATGAATCTCTTTGTGCAACGGGCCTCTAGTTATTAAATAAGACAAAAGAAATGAGTTCATCATTCAGAGATTATAAGGGAAACAATTCCAGACATGCCTCTAGAATTCTCCCGAGATAATCAAATCGATAGTACAAATAAAATTAGAATTGAGACACGGGCTAACAACCAGGGTAGAGACAGAAATTATAAGACCTCTCTCTATAAATTTATGTTAAATAAAATAAAGCAGTCATTACAATTAATAATTGTCTTTTTCAGAAGCTTATAGAAGTCTATTAACTCCAGGTGGGTAAAATAACCTGGGTGTGCTAATATCATAAAAAGAAACAACAGAAAGGAAAACTTATACATTAAGAAAAAGGCTAGAAGACAAAGAAATGGGATCAGACAGTATTTATTTATTATTTTAAAGTATATTTTTATTGATTTCAGAGAGAAAGAGCGAGAGAGAAAACATCAATGATGAGAGAGAATCATTGATTGGCTGCCTCCTGCGTGCCCCCTACTAGGGATTGAGCCCACAACCCTGGGCATGTGCCCTGGACTGGAATCGAACCTGGGACCCTCTGGTCTGCAGGCCAACGCTCTATCCACTGAGCCAAACCGGCTAGGGCTATGCTGCTTCTTTATGTGATTAGAAAGCTCATTGGATGAATGAAGAGTGGGAATAACCCAACACACTGAGAAAAGCATAATTAAGGAGGACTTGTCCTGGGAAATATTAAATCATTTTTTTCAACTGGCAGTAATCTAGAAAGGCACATGGAATGGGAACCGATAGAATAGATCAGGGGGTCGCAGGGCACACCTGGAGATAGACTCCAATGGAGGCGTCTTCACGTAGCAAATGCTTGGGGTGGCAGCACAATGTAGGGCGGTTTGAAGAGCTGTTTCCATTTTCTTCCTTAAAGAGGTTCTTCTGCAAAAGAAAAGCATTGCAAAGCAAAAATGGTAACATGCCAGAATGCCGCTGAAATGACAGAGGTCGCAAACTCACCACCCGTCATGGGAAGGCCAGTGAGGTGGTGCAGAAAAGAAGTATGCGTGCCCGGCCGGTGTGGCTCAGTGGCTGAGCGTCAGCCTATGAACCAGGAGGTCACGGTTTGATTCCTGGTCAGGGCACCGGCCCCGGTTACTGGCTTGGTCCCCAGTAGGGGGCGTACAGGAGTCAAGCTAGCAATGATTCTCTCTCAACATTGATGTTTCTCTCTCTCTCTCCCCCTCTCTCTTCCTCTCTGAAATCAATTAAAATATATATTTTTTAAAAGTAGTAAGTAGGAGGCACTGAGGGGAGGTGGGATGGAGCCTTCTCCAAGCTCTCCTGCCTGAGCCAGTCCTAAGAAGCGACCCCCAGGCCTCCTGGCCGACTCCACATGCAGCATTCTGAGCTAAGCCCGACTCAGAGTGTGAGCTGGGTGTTCCCACAACCGAGTGAGAAGTTCCTTCTCTCTCTCTCTCTCTCTCTCTCTCTCTCTCTCTCTCTCTCTCTCTCTCTCTTTCTCTGCTGCAGTCTTTGATGGCCATGCAGAAGCTTGATGATGCCTGTTGCTCTCATTCAAAGACGATGCCAAGATCACAGCTGAGCGTAGAGTCCCCTGAGACCTGTCAGTGATCAGGGCCCGGGGGGGGGGACACCCCGGAAAGTCCCCAGGGCTGCCCCTGTGGGCTGTGAGCTAGCTCATTGCCTCTGAAGATTGCTTGCCTTTCAGCGACACCAGCAAGCAGACATGCCTGCTCAGGGACATCAGGTTCACTCAAGACGCCGCAAACACCGAGTTCTCCATCGCCCGCTGGGCAAGCTTCTCTCCCTGTATTAGGCCCCAGGAATAAGTCATTATTGGCCCTCTCCTCATTTTGGAATCCCCTCTGTTTTTTGATCATCTGAAACTTTTATTTTTTTAATCCTCACCTGAGGATATTTTTCCCCACTGATTTTTAGAGAGAGCGGGAGGGAGAGGGAGCGACAGAAACACTGATTTGAGAGAGACACATCAATTGGTTGCCTCCCTCCCCTACCCCCCCTGACCAGAGCAGGAGCCTGCAACCGAGGTACCTGCCCTTGACCAGGGAACCGGACCTGGTACCCTTCCGTCTGCAGACCGGCGCTCTATCCGCTGAGCCAAACCAGCTAGGGCTGATCATCTGAAACTTAAACACAAAAAAAGAATTGCTGAATGATGTCCACCCAAGTCCCATGTGCCCTTTGTAAGCGTTTTTGCAGTTCTTCTGAGGTGCGTGGATCTGCATGATCTCACTTGTGTTTCCACACAACCTTTGGAGAGGGCCTAGTATGCTTATTTCATTGCTGGTTCTTTAAAAAATGGCTCAGGGGAGTCATTCACCCAACCAGAATCCCGTGTCTCCTAGGAACGGCATTGTGGATAGACACAGCAATGATTTTCATTCAAACGAACTCCATGACGGGGCCCGTTTGGTCCTCCTCCTCCATCGATGCCGACCTCAGGGATTGCACCAACATGGCAAATGCGAATCTTGGACAGAACATTTTCCAGCGACCAGCACCAGCCCCGTCAACGAATTGATTTGTGTCCCCAACATCTCCTTCTAAGTCACCCAGATAGTTGCTGATCCTTATTCCACAAAATATCCCACGGCAAACAGATGAGTCAACCATCATGTTGTTCTTACCGTTAGCTGTGCTCTCCTGGGGGAATAGTAAGAAACTCAGCCTGGCCGCAGCCGTGGGAGGTGGGGGCTGACCCCGTGCGCCTCCCAAGGCCGAGGGCAGGTGAACTCTCGCCTCAGGCAGGTGGCACAGGGCTCCCGGGTCCCCACACGGCCTCTGGCTCCACCGGCCTTTGCTCTCCGTACTCTGCCCTCTTCTTTACCCCAGGACGTCTCTGAAGCAGAAGCAACATTGGCGAAAGGTCAGCCTCCAGGAGGAGCAGAGAGGATGAGTAATAGTGACAGAAAAAAAGATGAGCAGGCGGGAGGACGTGTGTCTCCCATGCTGACCCCTTGGGGAGAGTGGCCTGGGGGGCTGATAGCCATGATGAGAAGGGGAAGACACCCCCCTCTCCCTGACATTGAGAGGATTGAGGAGGCGGCTTACTGACCGGCCGCTCCTAAGCATGCTTCTGGCTATTTATATGTACTGCTGTCTAGTTTTGATACTCATTGGTTCTCAACCTTCCTAATGCCGACCCTTTCATACAGTTCCTCATGTGGTGGTGACCCCCAACCATAAAATTATTTTCGTTGCTACTTCACAACTGTCATTTTTCTACTGTTATGAATCGTCATGTAAATATCTGATAGGCAGGATGTATTTTTCCATTGTTACAAATTGAACATAAAGCATAGTGATGAATCACAAAAACAATATGTAATGATATATGTGTTTTCTGATGGTCGTAGGTGACCCCTGTGAAACAGCAGTCGTTCGACCCCCAAAGGGGTCGCGACCCACAGGTTGAGAACCGCTGCTCCAAAAGGATCAGGGTTGCAAAACACAGCTAGCAGCCTGTGAATGAAAGTCATAGTTCAAGGCAGTAAACTGGGGGCAGGGGAGGATGCGGGGGAGGCAGAAAGGGAATCACTGCTTTTTTATTTTTATTTTTATTTTTATTGATTTCAGAGAGGAAGGAGAGGGAGAGGGAGAGAAACATCAATGATGAGAGAATCATGGATCGGCTGCCTCCTGCACGCCCTCCACTGGGGATTGGGCCCATAACCCTAGCATGTGCCCTTGACCGGGAATCGAACCCGGGACCCTTTAGTCCCCAGGCCGATGCTCTATCCACTGAGCCTAACCAGCCAGAGCTGTTGTCATTTTTAAAAATATATATTTTTATTGATTTCAGAGAGGGAGAGAGAGAGAGAGAGAGAGGAACATCAATAATGAGAGAGAATCGTGGATCGGCTGCCTCCTGCACGCCCCCCACACTGGGGATCAAGCCCGCAACCTGGGCATGTGCCCTTGACCAGGAATTGAACCCAGGACCCTTCAGTCCCCAGGCTGATGCTCTATTCACTGAGCCAAACCAGCTAGGGCATCCCAGTGTCTTTGCAATATTTCTGATGAGAGTAATCATTTGCACGATGGCAGTCATCTTTGCCATCAGAACGGCGCTAAGCTAGATTTTCACTTAATTTACCCGTGACAGGTGCAGAGGGCTCAGGAAGCAGTGATGTTTTAGGTGGTAGGTTATAGGAACTGTGCCCAGAGATGCCTGGACAGGACACATGTGATCCCTGAGCCCAGCTTGAGCCCCAGTGGGCGCGATGACATACTTGGATATTATTCGGTGACTCTCACACCAGCATCTATCATGAGAGACACACTTCCTCTAGGTTTACCATCAGGTTCTGGACTTGGTCTTTGAAATCAATATCATAAGATATTAATGGCCCCATAGAGGTCAGCGCCAAAGATTTGCGGTGTGGCACCGTGAAAATTTATTAATTTATAATAGCAGTAAGGATAATTCCTGGAAATTTTTTTGCTCTTGCAAGAACCGCCGGAGGCCCTCCCCTCGTTAGGAAATGTTGCTTATTATTCTAGCAATCTGCATATCCCGGGGGCGAAGTCATTTTCCTTGAAATGAAGCAACTCTAACAATTAAATCCTGATAAAAAGTCGCCTGGAACGCTGGTGGCAATCTGTCCCTTGCATCAAACTTATCAAATAAATTCTAATTCCTGTTTTGTAGGGTTTTGCAAAAGATCTTACTAATATTATCTGTTATTTCTCTTTTGAAAAAAGGTTTTAATATATATTTAATATTTCTCCATGTTATTTTCAACGTACACATATCCATGAATAAAAATATAGATATAACGCGTATGTATTATTTATATGTAAATGACATATCTTTTATATATACACATACCTACCTCCTCTCTCTCTCTCTCTCTCTCTCTCTCTCACACACACACACACACTCCTCATGAAATTTTCTTTTTTCTGTCAAGATTTTCTTTCTTGCCCCAGCTGGTTTGGCTCAGTGGATAGAGCATTGGCCTGCAGACTGAAGGGTCCAGGGTTCGATTCCAGTCAAGGGCACATGCCCCGGTTGCAGGCTTGATCCCCAGTAGGGGGCGTGCAGGAGGCAGCCGATCAATGATTCTCTCATCATTGATGTTTCTACCCCTCTCCCTTCTTCTCTGAAATCAAAATATATTTTAAAATAGATTTTCTCCTATACTAACTGAACCTTAGGGGGTTTGAGCTTTGATTTCTGTTTTTGCTTGTTTCCAATGTGCCAGGGTCTTATGGGATGTGAGCCTTGTCTTATTATGAAGTTAGCACAGCAAAGAGTTAAGAACAATTGAGCTGGGGTCGAGCTAACCAGGTTCCAATCCTGCTTATGCCCCTGACAGATTCCGTGACTCTAGAGATATTGTCTGACTGTCTTGAGTCTCCGGTCGCTTGACACTGAACGTGTGATGGTACCTATCGTGTAGATTTTCACATCCCTGTATGTAGCAGACGTTGCCCAGAGCTGTGTAATAGTGGCTTACCACAACAATTATAACCATAACTAGAGGCCTGGTGCATGAAATTCGTGCACTGGAGTGGGGGGGGGGGTCCATCAGCCTGGCCGGTGCCCTCTCACAGTCCAGGAGCCCCACAATCGATCTCCCCAAAGAGGTAGGCCCTGCCCACTCAGCCAGGGCTCCAGGATGGATTTCCCCCACAGAGGGAGGCCCCGCCTACCCACCACAGGGCTGCTGCGGGGTAGCCTGGGCCTCCCTCTTTGGGGCAATCATGGAGCGATGGCAGGGCCCCCCACCAATCGCATCGCACCTGCCTTGGCTGGCCTGGCACCATTGGGTGTTATAGCGTGGTCGTCCGGATGGTCGTTCCACTGTTGGGCCGTTCGGTTGATTTGCATATTACGCTTTTATTATTATAGATTGCTGAACCACAGTCACTTTTTCTACTGAAAATATATTATCAATGATAATGTTTGCTAACAGGAAGACAGGATAGCATAGGCAAGGATACACTGATTTTCGCTTTGACAATCTGGATTTTTTTCACTTAAGAAAATGAAATGCTCTTTTTTTTCCAAACAATGAAGTGGGGATGATAACACTGGGATATCTAAATTTCTTGCTCTTGAACTCTGCATCTTTGGTATTGGGTGAACATAACTGTAATTAAAGGAATACCATAGCCCTGGCCAGTTTGGCTCAGTGGATGGAGCATAGGCCCGCAGACTGAGGGGTCCCAGGTTCGGTTCCAATAGGGGGCATGTACCTTGGTTGTGGGCACATCCCCAGTCGGGGGGTGTGCAGGAGGCAGCTGATTGATGTTTCTCTCTCATCAATGTTTCTAACTCTCTATCCCTCTCCCTTCCTCTCTGTAAAAAATCAATAAAATATATTAAAAAGAAATACCACAGGTAAAGGTTCTTGGTGGATTGTAAAATGATCTCCAAATGTTATTATTCTTGTGGCATCTCATCACCATTGATATAGAAGACATGGCAGATTTATTTAGGCTTCCACCCAACAAGTTATCAAGTTTTATATATACATTTAGGCAGAGTACTAAAGATCCTCACAGTATGGCACAAGATAATCTTACGGTAATGGTCCCTCCAAGCAATATTCTGATAAAATTTCAGCGTGAACACTTTTGTCGTCCACAGCAATTAATCATTTCTGTTGACTAGATGAGTTAAAAAAAAAAAAGTCAGGTTCGCCCTGGCCAGTTTGGCTCAGTGGATGGAGCATCGACCTGCAGACTGAAGGGTCCCGGGTTCGATTCCAGTTAAAGGCATGTACCTCGGTTGCAGGCTCCTCCTCTGCCCGGGCCCCTGTCGGGGCACGTGCAGGAGGCAACCAACTGATGTTTCTCTCTGTCTTTCCCTCTCTCACCCACTTTCTCTGAAAACCAATGTGAAAATATCCTCAGGTGAGTTTTTTTTTTCTTTTTTTTAGCATCTGTAACAGGTATTATTTTTGGGTGTGTGTGGGGGGGGTGGAGGCATGATTCTTTTTTTGAGCCATTTTCCTCAAGAGGCTCATGTAATTCAGGCTCAACTAAAGCAAACTCATTAGCTCCCAAGCCTTCCGTTCTTCCACGTAAGATAGTGGAGGGTCGTTTGGTAACGTTTCCCTGAGATCTCTGGTGGCTCTGAAACCACATCGTTTAATGAAGACAGAAGTGGGTATGTTTACGCCCATGGGGATGTGTGTAGGTATGGGTATGCACGTTTTTACCCTAATCATATATACACTCTGTGGCTAGAAGCAAGCCTCTTATTTGGAGAGAGGAATTGAAAAAAAAAATGGGAGAGGCATTTGCAAAAATAAAATTAAGGTTAGATCATGCCAATTTCCTTCCTTCCTTCCTTTCTTTTCTTTTCTTTCTCTCTCTCTCTCTCTCTCTCTCTCTCTCTCTCTCTCTCTCTCTCTCTCTTTCTCTCTCTCCCTTCCTCCCTTCCTTCCTTCCTTCCTTCCTTCCTTCCTTCCTTCCTTCCTTCCTTCCTTCCTTCCTCACCTAAGAATATATTTCTTCCCCATTGATTTTTAGAGAGAGTGGAAGGGAGAGAGAGAGACCGAGAGAAACATTGATGTGAGAGAGACACATCGATTGGTTGCCTCCTGCGCGCGCCCCGTCCAGGGCCGGGGAACCTGCAACCAAGGTCTGTGCCCTTGATGGGAATCAAACCCGGGAACCTTCAGCCCGCAGGCTGATGCTCTATCCACGGAGCCAGACTGGCTAGGGCTGTGCCAGTTTTCTAGGAAAAAGAAACCATCGTCCTTTGGCCAACGCCACCAGATCCAGATCCAGTTCTTAAAATGCCAAGATTCCGCTTTCCTCACGGTCCTCGTAATGACAATCGCTGCTTGCAGACTCACGCCTGTGTGGGTGCGCGTTGAACAAGAAAACGCCGGTTCCGGTACATCATCAACCCCGTCTTGTCGGGCATTGACGTTCCCCGTCTGGCCTTCTGGGAACCCGAAATGAGTAAGAGCAATTATCAACCTGAAGTCTGCAGCCACTGGTTGGCACGATCTCAGCATAATTTCCCTGAAACACTCATGATGAAATGCAAAGGTGGAGAATTCGAAAATCCGTTGAAAAGAGCCGTGGTGTCATTTCAGCGAGGGTTTCTCTCTGCCGGGGGCGTTCTGGCAAGACTGGGCCTTTTCCGACGGGTCCCCCACAAACGATGTTCTGTGAGCCCTCGCGGCCCCGGAAGCACGTTTAACACGTTTAAACCATTTTTTTTTCAGGCTGGTCTGAGTAAAGCAAGCAAACAAAACCATTGGTATTTTTAATTTTTTAATTTTATTTAACTGGAGAAAAGCATCCAAATTTCCCTTAACGCAAGTCTCCCAATGGCTCACGATCACCCAAAGGGGGCATAAAAAGAATGGTGAGAAATTCAACAAGTAAAAATACCATTACTTTTAAAAAATATATTTCTTTATTGATTTCAAAGAGGAAGGGAGGAGAGATAGAAACATCCATGATGAGAGAGAATCATTGATTGGCTGCCTCCTGCACGCCCCCCACTAGGGATCAAGCCTGCAACCCAGGCACCTGCCCTTGGCCGGAATCGAACCTGGGACCCTTCAGTCTGAAGGCTGACGCTCTATCCACTGAGCCAAGCCAGGCAGGGCTACCATTACCTTTTTCTCTCTTGGCTTTTATGCCAGCGGTCGCCAACCTTTCGGACCTCACGGGCCACCAGTGGACCGTGGACCACCGGTTGGGGATCGCCGTTTTATGCAGCCTTCAATCTCATGTTCCTCCGGTGACTTGAGTAGCAAATGAAAAGGTGAAGACCTGGTCATTTTGTAGACATATGGGTGTGGTCGCTGTAGAGAGGAAAAGTGAATTTGACTTTACCTGTAATTTCTCTCTCAAAAATTCCTCTGTCATATATGTCCCATAGTAAATAGAAGCTTAACGCTTTGGCTGGTGTTGCTCAGTGGTTGGGCACCGCAAGGTTGCCAGTTCAATGCCCCATCGGGGCATATGCCCAGGTTTCAGGGCTAGACCCTCTGTAAGGGGCGTGCAGGAGGCAGCGATGATGTCACTCTCACATCATTGCTTCCCCCTCTCTCTCTTGCCTTCCCTCTCTCACTAAAAATCAATAAAACTATGAAAAAAAAGGTGAGCTTTACAATAAGAAAAACCTGCTGAGATAAATGCGTAAATATCGGAATTCTGATCCCAAAGCCATGGGGTGGTCTTTCCGTCTCTTTATCTCTGCCCTCCTCTCTTGAGTTTCTCTTCTTGTGACCTTGAACAGAGATGGGATATCAAAGATTCAGGTTCAAGAACAGCCCAATTTGATGGTCGATCCCTCCACCCAGAAAATATGAGCTTATTACAGCGGAATTCCTGACACGGGCTGAGCCCTAATAAACTCTGAGATGGGCCAATAAACCACGCAGGCATCATTTCCCAGGAACCATTGCTGCTCGGAGGATAGACATTCATCTTGTTCTGAATCTCTAGCCCAGTGGTTCTCAACCTTCCTAATGCCGTGACCCTTTAATACAGTTCCTCATGTTGTGGTGACCCCCAATTTCATTGTTACAAATGGAACATAATTAAAGCATAGTGATTCATCGCAAAAACAATATGTAATCATATATGTGTTTTCCGATGGTCTTAGGTGACCCCTGTGAAAGGGCCGTTCGACCCCCCAAAGGGGTCGCGACCCACAGGTTGAGAACCACTGCTCTAGCCTGACATAGGCGACCTTGGACTTTGCCCTTTGTTTGTGCTGAAAGGAAGCTGTCCCATGCCTGCCCCATGCAAGCCCTGGACTCCTAGAGAGAGGGCCCCCTCCCCTTGTGAGAAATAGCTCACCTGTCCAGATTCAAATTACGGACTCGGAGACGGAAGTATGGCAAAAAGGAGACTTTGAATACACTCCTGAGCATGGGTGTCCCTCCTGGTTGTACAGGCACACTGCACTGCAATTAGCCAGCACAGGTGGTATGCATCCTATTGCACGAGAGTCCCTTCTCCGGTTCCTCATTGGCTGACTACTATTCGGTCACCTGTTTCCTTATAACATTGCCTGGGTCCTGCTGTCTCCCATTGGGCCATTTAGAAAATGGGGCTGTGCCCTAATGGGTTTGGCTCAGTGGCTAGAGCGTCGGCCTGAGGACTGAAGGGTCCCAGGTTTGATTCCGGTCAAGGGCATGTACCTTGGTTGCGGGCACATCCTCAGTAGGGGGTGTGCAGGAGGCAGCTGGTTGATGTTTCTCTCTCATCGATGTTTTTAACTTTCTATCTCCCTTCCTCCCTGTAAAAAATCAATAAAATATATTTAAAATAAAATAAAATAAAAAATGGGGCTGAGCCCTTTCTAGCTGCCTCCCCCTCCCCTGTCTAACTGAGGCAGACGCCTTGCGGGGTGTGGGTGGGGGTGGGGGGTGGGGGTGGGGGTTCCCACCAGGATGCTGGCCCAGGTGCACAGTTCTTTGTTCCTACATCCTCTTCCCTCCTCCCTACGTTCTGCTTGCCCTGGGGAGGTTCAGCAAATTCCATCCGAAGCTGACCGTGCTGGAGATGGGTCTCCGAGCTCCATTTCCTACACCATCACATCACAATTGTGTCCCGTCAAAGTGGGGGCTGGCTTGTTTCTGTCGAAAACGTATTAGGATCTGCAGCAGCGGCCAGTGGGTCCATCTACGCTTGGTGTTACCGTTAAAGGGGACCCCTGGGGGATGGTTGACATGTCGCTTCCCGGCTCTGACGAGGCCCTGGGGTTCTTTGGTCTTCCCCTCACCTCGGAAGCCACTGGCTGGGCTCCTTTAGTCACGAGGAAATGGTCACCCCTCCGACATTTATTTCTGGTCCCTCGTCCTGTCTGCAGGTTCCACATCGCCACCTCACCCATCATCGTGTTTTGATCACTGAGTCATGGCGACTCGATGGGAATGGCCATTGGTGTGGCTCAGAGGAGATGGGGGGACCATGGGGGGACCTGCCTCCCAGCTCAGACACCAGACCCTGCTCTCTCTCCATACGTCAGGGGTCTACGGAGTACGGAGCTCCTGCTATTCATGGTACAAGGTTTGTGGTGTCTGATGCTGAACTTCGGGTCTCACATTAGTAAGACCGGCTTTCAGAAAGGGGAGTCAACAATTTCAGTTTGTTTTTTTTAAAAAAATATATTTTTATTGCTTTCAGAAAAGAAGGGAGGGAGAGAGATAGGAACATCAGTGATGATGAGAGAGGATCATTGATCGGCCGCCTCCTGCATGACCCCTACTAGAGATCAAGCCCGCAACCTGGGCATGTGCCCTTGACCGGAGTCGAACCCAGAACCCTTCAGTCTGCAGGCCGACGCTCTATCCACTGAGCCAAACCGGCCGGGGCCTAACAATTTCAGCTTTGAGGACGCGACACTTGGGTGACGGCTTCCCTCACTGGGAATATTCTGCTTTCATTACATTGACCCTGATGTATCCTGGGGATTTGGCCTCTTATTTTGGCCCAACTAAGGATTTCATTTCTCATTGCTGCCCCGGAATCGGACTTTTTTTTTCCTTCTCAATTATTCCCTGCTGTGGAGTCGGCATCCAAACTCCTACCTCCTCTTGGTTTTACATTTTGATTTCCAGACACTCCCCACCCCCGCACCCCCACCCCCACCCCCAACCCACACAAGTCACACCAGCTCCATCTGGGCAAATGGTGACTTCTGGGCCAGCATGGAACCACTTTTTACTGAGGGCTGAGCAAACTGTGTGTCTATGTTAACTCTCTCTCTCTCTCTCTCTCTCTCTCTCTCTCTCTCTCTATATATATATATATATATACACACACACACACACACACACACATATACATATATATACATATATATATACACATATATATATATATATATGTATGTATATATATATTTTAGAGAGGAAGGAGAGGGAGAGAGAGAGAGAAATACCAATGATGAGAGAGAATCATGGATCGGCGGCCTCCTGCATGCCCCACACTGGGGATTGAGCCTGGGCATGTGCCCTGACCGGGAATTGAAAGGTGACCTCCTGGCTCACAGGTCAACCACTGAGCCACACCGGCTGGGCTGTGTGTCTATATCAAAGCAAACTCACAGACCAAACATCTAACATCGTCATAAAATAAAACCCAGGCCAGTGTTTTGTGCATACTTACAAATTACACACGAGAAAAGAAACAAAACATACACAGGTGTGAGAAGGACACAGCGGTGAGGCCACCCAGCCCCTGCAGCCATCTGTGTCACTTCCTCGCCTTTCTCTCCGCTCGTTGGCTGTTCCAGCAAATAATTAGAAGCAGAGCGATTCCGTGAGCCATTTTACACGCGAGCGTTGTCAAAGGAAAGAAAGGTGAAGGGAGACAGACGTGAAAAGGACGAGGAAGCCAGGGACAGAACCGGCTGATTACAGAGCTTCTATTAAAATGCATCCTCCCCTTCTTGAAAGAGAATTTCTGTTTGATAATTAACGGACCTCCAGGGCCCATTACACCCTCGGACTCGGAAGGTATTGATCCCTCTGTCTCTGGCTGCCATGCTTGTTTTTTTCTGGGTCTTCTTCCCCGGAGAGTTTGGCGGGTTTCATAATTGAGGGGTGGAGGGGAGAAGACCGGGGAAGTCACCAAAGATGACCTGCTGGGCGAGGGGTGGGCGGAGTGCCTCCCAGGGCTGGGAGGGCGGCGGGGTACTCAGCTGCCCATGCAGTTCTGCTTTATTGTATTTTATTGTTTTATTTGTTTTTGGTGATTTGGACAGAGGTAGGAGTCCACATCAGGGTGCAGTTTCAAAACACAAAAAAACACTGAGATGCAAAATGTGCATAGTTAACCCTAACACGCACGCCGCTGCTGAAGGGTACATTCATCCTTTAGAACAAATGGTACCAGCTGAGCCGGTTTGGCCCAGTGGATAGAGTGTCATTCTGCAGCCTGAAGGGTCTCGGGTTCGATTCCGGTCAAGGGCATGCACCTTGGTTGTAGGCGCCTCCCCGGCCCGGGCCCTGGTCAGGGCTCATGCAGGAGGCAACCAATCAATGTTTCTCTCACATCGATGTTTCTCTCTGTCTTTCCCTCTCTCTGAAAATCAATGGAGCCCTAGCTGGTTTGGCTCAGTGGATAGACCATCGGCCTGGGGACTGAAGGGTCTCAGGTTTGATTCCGGTCAAGGGCACATGCCTGGGTTGCAGGCTCGATCCCCAGTGTGGGGCGTGCAGGAGGCGGCCGATCAGTGATTCTCTGACATCATTGATGTTTCTATCTCTCTCTCCCTCTTCCTTCCTCTCTGAAATCAATAAGAATATATTTTAAAAAAAGAGAAAGGATTTCGTGTTGAATCTCTCTGCCTCATTCCACTGTTGCAGATTTGCTGGACAGGGTTGACACTGGATGTTGGGAAATTGGTGACGAGGACAGACCCTCATTCCTTGATGGGGTGGGACCCACAAAACAGGTGGCCGAGGGAGGAGGAAAGGGGTTGGTCACAGGAGAACAAGGCCCGATCTGTTCCTACCTCCTGGCAATGAAAAGCCATTTAATCCAGACAGAGCCACGAAAATGCCCCAGATCTGACCAAAGGGAGCCTTGAATGCCAAGAATTCGCACAGGGCACAGCTCCCTGGTGGGCTCACACTTTTGGGGTGTCCCTTGCCATGTTGGTCCATGGAGATCAGGGTAGACTGCTAATGTGATGTTCTCATGTGTTGCCTGCCTGTGTCATGACTGTAACCTCACCACGGGGGCCGGAAGTTAATTCCTGATGTCTGGCCCAAATCCAGCACAATCTCGCACGAAGGTGGAAGGCAGGAGTGTGCCTAAGGCTGTCCCTCAGACGCTGTCTGGGCCTGGGGTTCCTTGCAGCCTTGACAACCAGCCTCCTTAGAATGTAATCTGAATGCCCTTATCTCTCTGGCTCTGTTTTCTTTTTCTCTTTCTTTCTTTCTTTCTTTCTTTCTTTCTTTCTTTCTTTCTTCTTTCTTTCTTTCTTCTTCTTCCTTCTTCCTTCCTTCCTTCCTTCCTTCCTTCCTTCCTTCCTCCTTCCTTCCTTCCTTCCTTCTTCTTTTTTAAAAAATATTTTTATTGATTTCAGAGAGGGAGAGAGAGACAGAAACATCAATGATGAGAGAGAATCATTTATTGGCTACCTCCTGCCTCCTGAACGCCTCCCGGGAATCAAACCCGCAACCCAGGCATGTGCCCTGATCGGGAATCGAACTGTGATCTGTGATCTCCTGGTTCATAGGTTGACGCTCAACCACTGAGCTACACCAGGGGGGTCTTTCTTCCTTCCTTTCCTTTTCCTTCCTTCCTCCCTCCCTCCCTCCCTCCCCTCCCTCCCTCCCTCCCTCCCTCCCTCCCTCCTTCCTTCCTTCCTTTTCTTTCTTTCTTCCTTTCTTCCTTCCTTCCCTCCCTCCCTCCCTCCCTCCCTCCCTCCCTCCCTCCCTCCCTCCCTCCCTCCCAGTCTCCCTCACTCCCTTCTCTCTTTTTGCCAGAAGCTTGAACAATACTTTGATTCTTTATATTACATAGATCTTTTAATGGCCATTTCTGAAGTCTCAGTGGTTCATAACCTCTGTGATCACAAGGCTGGGCATTTTTCTTCCTGCGGAATCTAAGCGAACAGGCGGGAATCTGGGAATCTGTCTCTAGGACCATCAGCCTGTCCCTCCCCTCATCCTCCTCTCTCACTCACCTGCCCTCACTGCTCGGGCTACTCACCCACCTGGGCAGGTCTGGTAGCGGGAGGCCCACATCAAAGAGAGAGAGAGAGAGAGAGAGAGAGAGAGAGAGAGAGAGAGAGAGAGAGAGAGAGAGAGAGATTGATTCCCGATTGCTTGAATGGCCCCGCACACACCAGGAGCCTGAAGAATAGAACAAAACCGTGCATCCTCCCCCTGGCCAGTCCCCCCGGGCAGAATGGCCGTGTGCGGTGCACAGCGAGCTTGAGCAGCACGAGCACTCTTTCCGTTTACAAACAAGAGGCCTAATTGAGAAGAAAAATCTATCGGATTATTTCTTCGTGTTCACCCGTGTGGAAAAATGGAAAAAAATGTCTGTTCAGGGCAGGAGGGGGCTTGAAGGTGGCTTATTAACTCTTCGGGCTGAATCATGGCGGGGAAGGGCCGTGGGGAAACCCTTATTCATCCTGAATCTCCAGGCTGAAGGAGTCAGTAAGCGAAGGAGTGCTGGTGTGGGGCGCTCAGTGTGTAAACATGGGAGGCGGGTTTTATCCTACTCTCTCCAAACAGCTCCTTCCCCAGCAATGCGGCCGATACTCAGAGTCCGCGACCCCAGGCCTCCTTACTCGTTTTTTTAAAAAATATATTTTATTCATTTTTTACAGAGAGGAAAGGAGAGGGATAGAGAGTTAGAAACATGGATGAGAGAGAAACATCCATCAGCTACCTCCTGCACACCCCCCACTGGGAATGTGCCCGCAGCCAAGGTGCATGCCCTTGACTGGAATTGAACCTGGGACCCTTAAGTCCACAGACCGACGCTCTATCCACTGAGCCAAACCGGTTAGGGTTCTCTCTCTCTCTCTCTCTCTCTCTCTCTCTCTATATATATATATATATATATATATATACACACACACACACATATATATACATATATATATTTAAATATATTTTATTGATTTTTTACAGAGAGGAAGGAAGAGGGATAGAGAGTTAGAAACATTGATGAGAGAGAAACATCGATCAGCCACCTCCTGCACGCCCCCCACTGGGAATGTGCCCGCAACCAAGGTGCATGCCCTTGACCGGAATTGAACTCAGGACCCCTGAATCTGCAGGCTGACGCTCTATCCACTGAGCCAAACTGGTTAGGGCGGCCTCCTTACTCTTGAACACGTTTCATGAGAGATACAATCAGGCTCCCGGGCGATAGAGAGCTTCAGAGTTTCGTGAAAACTTCTGGGTTATCAGAACCATCCCGGGTGCTCGTTTCGTGGGTCCCGAAGGGCTGCAATGCAAGGGGGGTTGGGCGGGTGGGGGGGAGAAGGGCAGATGTCCAGTTGTCCCAAAGTGATCCCTGCCTGTGCATTGGAAGGACCAAACTAGGAGCTGAATGGAAAGAGTAGATGATGGTTAGGGTTTACTGTAGAGCCATTCCACGCATGTCTATTGGGAAGGTGTATTGATCGATTTATCAGTGATGGAGGAGGGGATGGGGTGTAAGACAGAAAAGACTGCGTGTTGGAGAGTTGTTTTTTCTCTTTCCTTTTTCCCTCCCTCCCATCCTCCCTCTCTTCCTCTCTCTTTTCCTCCCTCCCTCTCCTTGCTTCCTTCCTTTTAAAATATATTTTTACTAGACGCCCAGTGCATCCATGCACCGGTGGGGTCCCTTAGACTGGTCTGCGCCCTCTCGCAATCCGGGACCCCTCAGGGGAAAGTTAGGTTGTTCCCCAGTTAACTTTGCTTACCATAAGTCAGACATGGGGATCTATCCTTCTGGCAGAGTTTTGGGATGGGCATATGAGCAATTCTGGTCAAGAAAGTCTCTTTCCTAGGAGGCCGGTGTGGGTCAGTGGTAGAGCATGGACCTATGAACCAAGAGGTCACTGGTTTGATTCCCGGTCAGGGCACATGGTTGTAGGTTCAATTCGAAGTAGGGGGCATGCAGGAGGCAGCTGATTGATGCTTCTCTCTCATTGATGTTTCTATCTCTCTATCCTCCCTTCCTCGCTCTCTAAAATAAAAAATAAAAACATATTAAAAATTGATTAAAGGAAAGTGTCTTTGCTGAGTCGCAGTTTGTTAAGTTTTATTTGCTTTAATGGGTGATTCAAAAGACGGAATTCTCTTCTCTTTGTTTTGTGATAAGGTGATGATTAGAGCTGTTTTCTTCCTCACACTGTGAGGAACTGTCCTCTGGAGAAATAACGCATCCATATTGGTTGCAGTTGTATGCTCTTTAATTTTTATGGGGTAATAAAACAAATAACAGGGAAGGATTTAATATGGAGACGAGTCATGTATTTGTAACATGTGAAGGCTAAATGATATGCTAGAATAATATGCAACAGATGGTTTTAGCATAACTTTTTAAAAACAGTTTCTTGGGGTCTAATGACAGACAATAAGTTGAATGCATTAAAAGCGTATAATTTGTTCAATTTTGACACGTGTTCCTGCATGAATATCATTTTTAGCATAAGGTCTTTCACATGTATTTGTAAAGGTATCATTAGGTAAACTTCAGTTTCTGTTTACTTATGTGCTAATTTATTTCTAGTTATAAATTTTGTCTACTAATCGTATATCCTGCAGTCTTTATAACTCACTGATTAACTCTTGTATCTCTCCCTTTTTTTTGTAGCTTGCATCAGATTCCTACATGATCTGTGAGTAAATCCAGTTTTATTTTTTCCTTTCCAATCTGGGCGCCATCTATACCTTTTTCTTGCCTTATTCGGTTGGCCGGATCCCTCGGATGATGTTGGATTAATATTGTCAGAGTAGACATTCTTGTCTTACTCCTGTTCTTAAGGGGAAAATGTTTAGTCCACCGTTAAATATGATGTTAGCTATATGTTTTTATAGATGTGCATTATCAGGTTGAGCAAATTCCCTTTTATTCTTGGCTGAAAAAATTCTATCAGAAATGGAAGTTGCTAAATGCTTATTTTTCCATGTGTTAAAATGATTACATAATTTACTGTTTGGGGTTTGTTCATGTAGTAGATTACATTGATTGATCTTTGAAGTTTTACACAGCAACCCTACTTTCCTATGATAAATCCCACTTGGTCATGATGATGTGTTATCAGTTGTATAAATTGTTGGATTCAGTCTGTTAAGGTATTACCTAGAATTTTTGCTTTTTTAGTCAAGGAGACTATTTTGGGGGAATGTATTTGTCAAAATCTGGTCTTTTGGTAATGCTGGCCTCATTAAACAGGTTGGGAAGTGTTATTGTCTATTCAGTTTTCTGGAAGGGGTTGTGAGGAATTGGCGTTATCTCTCTCTCTTAAATGTTTGGTAATGCTCAACTCTGAAGCTTTATAGGTCTGGGGTTTTCTTTGCAGAAGTTTTTAACCATAAATTTAATTTTTGCAACAGATACAGGGCCATTCTGATTACCTGTTTCTTCTTAAATGAGCTTTGGTCGTTTGTGTCTTTCGAGAAATTTACCAAATCCATCTAAGTTGTTGAATGTATTGGCATGGTGTTGTTTATGATATTTCCATATTATCTCTGTAATATCCGTAGCATCTTAAGTGATACTGCTTCTCACAGTCGTGATGTTTATAATTTAGTTCTTCTCTCTTTGTCTTTACTGATAAGTGGGCTAGAAGCTTGTCGATTTTACAAATCTCTTCAAAGAATCATATTTGGTTTCATTGATTTTTCTCTGTATTATGTATTTCATTGACTTTGATCTTTATTATTTTCTTTCTTCTTCCTACTATTGTTTTAATTTGCTTTGGTGTTCCTATTTGTTTTTGAATTTGGGACAACAAGCCCAAAGACTCCGGAATGTTTATGTTTTTCCTAAATGATGATATTACCTGATTACATATTTTCTTCATGTTGAGACGATTTTGGATTAAAATCTTTTGATAGGTATGTAGGAAACTAAGAAAAAAATACTGCCTTTATTCGTGGGGAAAAAATTAAAGGAAGAAGTTGAGCAAAACTGAGAAATAAGGGAAATTTAGTACTTTGTGTCATAACTTTCAACAGCATTTAAGTGGTCATGATGATATACTCGTTAAATATTGATTTAACAAAACTTTGTTATAAGGCTATTGATAAATTGAGGGGGGAAGTATGTATTTGTGTGTGTTGGGGGAGGAAGTTCAGCACTTGATTTTTATTTCTCATAGTGGAAGTCAATACGTAATGTCCAAAATGGAACAATCGAGAAATAGCAATGCAAAAATGCCATTTTAAACATGAGGATAAGCAGTAGACACAGTAAGTGAGAGAGCTAAAAATGGCTTATTCTCAGGGAGTGGGTTGTGGTGCGTAGAGTCATTTTATTGGACTTCAAAAAACCCATCCATTTTGCTTTCCTACCAATAAATATTAGGTAGAAACCAAACTGAAATAAAAAATGCCTAAAGCAGGGGTGGGCAAACTTTTGGACTCGAGGGCCACAATGGCTTCTTAAACTGGACCCGGGGGCCGGAACAAAAGCATGGATGGAGTGTTTGTGTGAACGAATATAAATTCAAAGTAAACATCATTACATAAAAGGGTACGGTCTTTTTTTTTTTTTTTTTTTTTTTTTTTTTAGTTTTATTCATTTCAAACGGGCTGGATGCGGCCCACGGGCCGTAGTTTGCCCACGGCTGGCCTAAAGGATAGCTGTGAAGATCAAGTGTGGAAACCTGGTATACTCTTGTTGAACTGTAACTGACTTATACATATTTATTGTTTTGTTGTGGTTGTCATAATTAGAAGCAAACCCGATAGATCACCGTAATTGTCATAGTCCCGCCCTTAACCACCGGTGGACACAGCTTCATGCACTTAAAACACCACATAATCATCCGTAAAATAAAATAATCATTTCTCTCTGTCTACTCCATGGAATTCTGTGAAGCTTAACTGTTTGTAGAAGGATTTGATTCACTATAATGGCTGTTCTTCTAAAGCAGTGGTTCTCAACCTTCCTAATGCCGTGACCTTTTCATACAGTTCCTCATGTTGTGGTGACCCCCAACCATAAAATTATTTTCGTTGCTACTTCATAACTGTCATGTTGCTATTGTTATGAATTGTCATGTAAATATCTGATATGTAGGATGTATTTTCATTGTTACAAATTGAACATAATTAAAGCATAGTGATGAATCACAAAAACAGTATGTGATTATATATGTGTTTTCTGATGGTCTTAGGCGACCCCCGTGAAAGGGTCGTTTGACTCCCAAAGGGATCGCGACCCACAGGTTGAGAACCGCTGGTCTAAAGGATAATAATTATCTTGTCTAAGATCCGTCTCACTAGGCTGGATATGGGGTGAGTTGTAGACTAACTTAGACTTGGATTTTCTAGAGAGATTTACTTCTGCTTCCTGGGACTGGTCACCTAGGAGGTCTCATTCATTCATTCACTCATTCATCCATCCATCCTTTATTCATGCATTATTTCTTCATTATTTCTTGGTTTCATTCATTCACTCATCCATCCATCCATCCATCATCCATCCTTTATTCGTGCATTATTTCTTTGTTTCATTCATTCATTCATTCATTCATCCATTCATCCATCTATCCATGCATCCATCCTTTATTCATGCATTATTTCTTTGTTTCATTCATTCTAAGACAATAAGAGAGCAGATGATTCTCCGGGTGTTGGGCCAACTGCCATTTCCTGCCCTGACCCGGCCTGTCACCATGGCTCCGTGGCTAGTGTGGGTTTCCTCGCGTCCGTTTGGGGCAGGAAAGTAGGAGCATAAATATTTAACCTTCAGAAAAGGGCCTCGTTTACTGGAACTCTGACTGTATGAACCAGGGTGATAAATCTCTCGGAAGTATTTCAATATGCATCAGAGAATGAAACCACATGGCTGACGGGCTAACTTGAACCCTTGATTGTTTCCCTCTCTCTTAAACAAAGGGGGACTTCTGGACAGATAGACAATCATCAGGCATAAGTGATGACATTTATCTTGTCCTGTGGCCCCTGCCCGCCTCCCCAGGCATGGAAATTTATATCGAGCCTGTCCAAAAGCTTAAAGGAAAGTGTATTTTACCGCTGCCAATAGGTTTCGTTCCGCTGGGAAGGAGTCATTTCCCTTTGCTCTCAGCAGATTGAAAGGAAATTTTCATTCTTGGATGGCCTGTCAATAAGCAGAGGGCGAAGAGAGGGGACAGAACCCTGCAGACCGAGGTCCATGGCGCCACTCACGTGTACTTTCTGAAGGTTCCTGTTCATTAAAGGAGCCGCTCATCGGCAAAGAGAAACTGGATTTCTTCTCGGTGCATAACGCCGTCTTAGATGCCGAGATGAAATTTAAGTCCGTATAGAGCAGCGGTTCTCAACCTGTGGGTCGCGACCCCTTTGGCGGTCGAACGACCCTTTCACAGGGGTCGCCTAAGACCATCCTGCCTATTAGATATTTACATGACGATTCATCACAGCAGCAACATGACAGTTATGAAGTAGCCACGGAAATAATTTTATGGTTGGGTCACAACATGAGGAACTGTATTGAAAGGGCCAGAAGGTTGAGAACCACTGATGTAGAGATTGTGCAAAAAGGCTTATACTTAAACTTGGAAGCAAACAGTGTAAGTTGAGGCTGTGGGAAGGGGACAAGGGTTTGAGGGTCTCGTATGTTTTTACATAACAGTTTATTTAACCGTTTTGATATTCTATTGCTGTCCTTATTCAACATAGGAGAATATCAACATTCAGAGTTTAACTTCCCCCGTGTAAATGACATAAAATAACTGCTACATTTATGCACCCAATTAAAATATCCCTTTCCTTCTAGAACTGATATATTTTCTGTTGTTTATCCCCGCCTTGGTATTAAGCTTCGTCGAACATCTTTGCTAGCCCTGGCCGGGTGGTTCAGTTGGTTGGAGCATCGCCCTGTGCGCCAAAAGGTTTTGGGTTCTATTTCTGGTCAGGGGCACGTACGGGAGCCATTGATGGATGTTTCTCTCTCACATCGATGTTTCTTTCTCTCTCTCTCCCCCTTCCTCTCTCTAAAAACCAATACACATGTCCTCGGGTGAGGATAAGAAAAACTCTTTGGTAACTTTTACTTACGTTTCCTGCTCAGTCCCTGAAGTGCCTGTGGCCCGGGGGCGGGAGGGGGGGGGTGTCTCACCGGCTTGGCTTTGGTCCTCCGATGACCCTCTTCCTTTTCTTCTTCGTTTTTCTCATTTATTTATTGCCTGGTAAACTGAATATCTCTTCAGAGCAGAGACTGAAATATTTGTCTCAGCCTCTTCATCACGGCACAGTTTCTCGCTCAGGGCAGATGTGCAGTGAACAGCGATGAATGAATCAAATGAAGGGTTGCATCTGGGTTCTGAGTAGCACTGCCTGCCAAGACCTCACTTCCTGCCAGTCCTTTAAGACATTCCTTAGACGTTCCTTCATTCTTCCGATCCGGGCTTTTCCCTCCATCTCTCTACGGCTTTAACTACACACAATTCTTTTCCAGCGCCATCACCACCCCCGCCCCCCCTTTAATGCTTATTTAGCCAACGTCGATTTGAATCGAGTTCTCTTTGTAACGAGAAAGCGCCAGCCAGGAGCTGAACTAGTAACCCCTGACCCCAACTCTCTTCTGGAATTTTTGCGGCCCTTCCGTGAGCTTCATTGTCTTTTCCGTTTCTGAAAGAGAAAACAATATTTGAGAAGTCCCCCTGTTTAATGAAGCGGAGTGATGAGCATGAAAGCCTGACCTCTCAGCCAAACCTTTAAACACACTCAGCGTGGCCACGTGTTACGTCTGTGCGGTGATTGCTACCAGCCCCGCCCTAGGAGGAAGGAACTCACCTGAGACACAGTGTTCGCCTGCTGTGGCTACTAAGACACCGGCAGGTCTCCAAGGCATCAAGCAAGCGATCATTGGGGCAGACGGCAAAACGGACGACCCAGGACAACCATCAACACTGCAGAGAGGGACCTCCCTGTGCCTTGGCTAGTAATCTACACTAATAAAAGAGAAATATGCAAATTGGTGTCACTCTGCTTTGCCCACCAACCAATCAGATGAGTATGCAAATTAACCCAACAAAGATGGTGGTTAATTTGCATACACAGGCACGGAACGAAGACTGAAGGCTCCGGCCAGAGTGAAGACTGAAGACTGAAGAGGCTTGGCTTCTCTGCTGCGGCCGGACCAAAGGCCTGGGTCCCAGGTGCTGGAGGAAAACTGGTGCCGGCAGCCAGGGGAAGGAAGGCCTATTGCGCAAATCTTCATGCAACGGGCCTCTAGTCTATATAATAAAAACCTAAGCGACCATTATGGGAGAAGGACCAGAATGACCAGTTGCTATGATGTGCACTGACCACACACGCAATAGCACCCTTTGCCACCAGGATCTAACAAGGTGGGGGTCCCCTCCCTCGCGGCTTATAAGTGTATTTATCTGAGAGGTCTTCTGAAAAAAAATTTAAAATAATTACATGCCAGCCAGGCTGGCGTGGCTCAGTGGTTGAGCATTGACCTAGGCACCAGAAGGTCACAGTTCGATTCCCGGTCAGGACACATGCCTGGGTTGTGGGCTCAGTCCCCAGTGTGGGGTGTGCGGGAGGCCGCCAATCCATGATTCTTGCTCATCATTGATGTTTCTATTTCTCTCTCTCTCTCTCTCTGAAATTGATAATAAAAAAATATATTTTAAAAAAGATGACATTCCATCAAACATTATTCTTTCCGGGAGGAGATGCTCTCCGAGCCGCCGGCCGCCTGTGGACAAGGCCCCCCCTCCCAGCAAAGCCCGCCTCTCGCGTCCCCAGGCAGTGGCACTAGAAAAGGCTCTGCTGTCATCTGAATCCTTTTTTAGTGACAATCTCCCGTGGCCACATGGTTTCAGGAAGCTTGACAGATTTTTGTTGTGAAATCGTATTCCTACCCTGGGAGCCGGAGCTGCCCTGCTTCTCATTCTGTCCTTGGTACTCATGTCTCCTCAAGGCCATGCTCACTCCCCTAGCAGCTAGGCTCCCGTGTGTCTAAACCAGTGATGGCGAACCTATGACACGGGTGTCAGAGGTGACAGGCGAACTCATTTTTTTGGTTGATTTTTCGTTGTTAAATGGCATTTAAATATATAACATAAATATCAAAAATATAAGTCTTTGTTTTACTATGGTTGCAAAGATCAAAAAATTTCTATATGTGACACGGCACCAGAGTTAAGTTAGGGTTTTTCAAAATGCTGACACGCCGAGCTCAAAAGCTTCGCCATCACTGCTTTAAGCTAACCTTCAGTTGGTTACTTGGGTAGATTGTTCTGCATTTCAGTTGTAATTCCAGGTTGGTCTTGGGAGGAGGTGAGTGTAGCTTCCACTTCGTCCGTCATCATCTTGGATCCCTGACCTTCCACTGACTCATGAATTCTTTTTTTAAAAAATATTTTTTTTATTGATTTCAGAAAGAAAGGGAGAAGGAGAGACAGAGAAACATCAATGATGAGAGAGAATCATCGATCAGCTGCCTCCTGCACGGCCCCTTACTGGGGATGGAGCCTACAACCCGGGGATGTGCCCTTGACCGGAATTGAACCCTGAGCCCTTGAGTCTGCAGGATGATGCTCTATCCACTGAGCCACACCAGCCAGGGCATAAATTCTTGACATTATTTATCTCTGGGAAGGAGAAAGGCAAGATTTGCTTGGGAAAACAAAACTGTGGAGAAAGTTGCTCACTTCTCTGCAGTCCTTTTATGCTTTCAATCTGTTTTTTTTTCTTCTTCTTTTTTTTTGTGTGAAGTAAAACGCACTGCTGTGCACTGCCAAAGCTCTGTGCTCCAGAGTACACAGAAAAGGTTGAAACCAGCTGCATGTGACAGGCTTTTAAAAAGGTGGAAGCAGTCCCATTTGACCCAGTGATCCCACTTCTAGGACAATATCCCAAGAAATCAGAAACACCAATCAGAAAGGACATATGCATCCCTATGTTCACAGCAGCACAATTCACCACAGCTAAGATCTGGAAACAGCCTAAGTGCCCATCAGCAGACGAGTGGATTAGAAAACTGTGGTACATCTACACAATGGAATACTATGCTGCTGTAAAAAAGAAGGAATTCTTAACCATCCTTGCAGCAGCATGGATGGACCTGGAGAGCATTATGCTAAGTGAAATTAGCCACTCAGAGAAAGATAAATATCACATGATCTCACTCATTGGTGGAATCTAATGAACAACATAAACGGATGGACAAAAATAGAGCCAGAGAAAAAGAATATTTTAGAATCTAATAGAAGTAATCCTGTGATTTGCAGATCTTTAATATTTCCTATAACTTCTGTGATATTATACTATGTTAGTATAGTTTTGGTAATATTATTATATTTAAAATTATTTTCCTTGAAAGATTAATGTTTATTGCATGGAACATTATTATATAGATATTTTGTTAATCTTCACCCTAGGATATTTTTCCATTATTTTTTAGGGAGAGTGGAAGAGAGAGGGAAAGACAGAGAGAAACATCGATGTGAGAGAAACACATCGATTGGTTGCCTCCTGCATGAGCTCCGACCAGGGCCCTGCAACCGAGGTACGTGCCCTTGACTGGAATCGAACCCAGGACCCTTCAATCTGCAGTCCGACGCTCTATCTGCTAAGCCAAACTGGCTAGGGCAATATTATTATATTTAACATAGTTTTTCTTGAAATATTAAAAAAAAAAGTTAACTGCGCAAAAAAAAGAAAAAAACAGTGGAAGCAGTTCTCGTGTCTCCCTCCCCGAGGTCCGTCCTGTGCAGATGAAACAGCCACGTGTGCTGAGTGTAGGTGAGCTGGGCAGGCACCGCCCGCTGTGCCACCTGAGTTGCCTCCTGAAGTCTATGAGCAGCACGGCTCAGAGAGACCATTACTGACATTTTCAGAGGAAGAAACGGAGGTTCAGAGAAGCAGTTGCCTCTGGTGTGGGGACCTGAACCATCCAGACCCACCTCTGAAGCTTAAGAAATGGGATGTCATTGTGGCTTCTTTCGCCATTAAGTTATTTTTTAAAAAATATATTTTGTTGATTTTCTGCAGAGAGGAAGGGAGAGGGATAGAGAGTCAGAAACATCGATGAGAGAGAAACATCGACCAGCTGCCTCCTGCACGCCCCCAACTGGGGATGTGCCCGCAACCCAGGTACATGCCCTTGACCGGAATCGAACCTGGGACCCTTCAGTCCGCAGGCCGACGCTCTATCCACTGAGCCAAACCGGTTAGGGCTACACTATTAAGCTTTAAAGTCATCTGTTAGGAAGGCACAGGCGGGCTGTGACTTCAGAACGCGGATGCAGTCTGCCTGGTTCTGAGTGGGGGTCACAGATAAGTCCGTGAGCGCCCGTGCGCACCCAGTCTCCGAGAATTCTGAGGTTCTTCCTGAAAACGTGGTTTTTGATGGTTATCAACCCAAACACACAGGAACACACCCCACCCCCACCACCACTGGTAAGGAGAACAAAGGAAGTAGACTGACTCGCTGGGAGTGGCCGGCTTGAGAAGAGGAGTCAGTAATCCTGGGATCAAGAAGACACAACTCAGGCCCTGGCCGGTGTGGCTCAGTGGTTGAGCATCAAGAGGTTGCTGGTTTGATTCCCCGTCAGGGCATGTGCCCAGGTTGCAGGCTCTGTCCCCAGTAGGGGGCATGCAGGAGGCAGCCAATCAATGATTTTCTCATTGATGTTTCTCTCTCCCTCTCTCTCACTCTCCCCCCTCCCTTTCTCTCTCTCTCCCCCTCTGAAATAAAAAAAGACACCTATTTTTTTTTTTCTGTAAAAAAGAGGACTCAGATGTCACTTGGACAGGGAGGGCCGGGTTGGAACGTGGGTTTAAACTCTGGCCTATTCTGCCTGAGACCTTTAGTTCCCAGGCTCTGGGCCCGGGCCCTCCCAAATCGCTCCCCCACACAGAACCCACCCCTGTTTCTTCAAGACAATTTCTGCCTCAGTTGCATTAATATATCCTCACCAGCAGACCCATCTGAAAAAAGGCTGACCCTGTGACTTACATGGGAGACCTATTGTTGCCGTGTTTTTTTTTTAAAGAGAAGCAATGCGACCCCAGGAGGGGACAGACCACGCCATAACGCAGATGGAACGCGACAGAATACAAAACCGCGAAAGAGCTCACTTCTTTTGGGCTGCGAAGTGGCTGGGATGCCGCCGGGAAGTTCAGACTCGCGTTTCTGATGAATGGTCTCAAACTGAGCACAGCGGCGGAGGCCAGGCCGTTAATAACCAGGCTGCTTGCAATAACCATGGCAACACGGTAGCCAAGTACAGTACAATCAATCACCCTGATTACTGCGGAATTAGCACAAAACAAATGTTTATTCTTTTCCTAAATGGCTGTATTATGATGATGGTAACGGCTTCCGATCTCCCCCAGGTTTGCTCCTCGTCACTCCCTGTCCACACAAGGGGAGCACACGGCTTTCCCTGATATTTGGTTCTGATCTCCCCCGCCCCCCAAGAACCGCACAGAGCAGAGGGGAGTGGGTGGCAGCGACCGTCCTTTCCTCTTCCCCTTCGGCCTCCATCGGATTCACCAGAAAACATCACACACACATCGATTCATTGATTCCCCGACCGCCTGGGCGCCAGGAGAGGGAGGCTAACCTTTCAAAAGGTGCCTGGAAGCTTCGGATTCAAATGGCCAATCTGTGCTGCATGTTAATTGGCATCACGGGGATGTTGATTTCCTTGGCGGGCCCGGAGCGCCAGCCCTGCATCCCGTCGGCTCCTGGCAGATACGGCCGCCTGGGAGGGAGACGCGCCAAGGTCACGGGCGTGTCACCGGCCTCGGTCTGTCCTCGCGCGATGCGCACCTGACGGAGACAGGCCGCTCAGGTGTCACGCGGGCCCGCCGGCGGAGGCCGGAGTCTCCTTGCGGCCTGTCCACTTGCCGGCCTGGTGAGCGGCGAGGACAGGTGGACTCGGCTGTCCCCAAGCCCCTCTCGGGGTCCCCGGCACCACGCTTCCTCGGCGATTGAAGCAATTAGCTGCCGCGCGGCTGATGTACCCCACCGAGGACGGGTGGCTCGCCTGACACATCTGGGCATTGAAAGTAATTGAAACAGCTGCTTCCGCCCATATGGCAGCGAAAGCTGGTCCTGCAGAGCCTGCTGCCTGGGCTGCACCAACCTCGGGCAAATTAGCCGTCATTAATCCCCGGATCTGACCTGCATACGCAGAGCCACTAATCAGGACAGCTGGGCGGGCACCGAGGACCAGGGCCCCTTTAAGATTTCTAAATGGCATCCCAGGTTAAAAAAAATAAAATAAAAGAATAATAAAACGCACAAACCCAAATTACAGTCTTCCTCTTCCTCTCACTCCCCCGCCCGTGAGGAGGGTGGAGTGTGGGAGCTGGAATAGCAGCGGGACTTCCTGGGCATGTCTGCTGCTCAGTGCATGCGAGCCTGGTGGCCTGCAGCTATAAATAGCTCGTCTCCCCACGTAGGGAACAGGAGCGGGGTGTCCTGTGGTCTTGGTGGCAGGGCTCTGAGCCTAGAGAAGCGGGTAATAAATTGCAGATCTGAGAGCAGAGCAGGGCAGCTTCCTTCATGCTGGCTTTTGGGGGGACTGGGTTTCCATATCTGAACCCCAAAGGCAAGGGCCTTCCTCGATATGGACTTTTTGTTTATTTATTTGTTAATCCTCAATCGAGGGTATTTTTCCCATTGATTTTTAGAGAGATTGGAAGGAAGAGGGAGAGACAGAGCGGAACGCTGATGTAAGAGACATATCGATTGGTTGCCTCCTGCATGAGCCTGCAACTGAGGTACGTACCCTTAACCAGAATAGAACCCAGGACCCTTTGGTCCACAGTCCACAGGCTGATGCTCTATCCACTGAGCCAAACCAGTGAGCTACTGGATGGGTTACAAGTAATGACATTTTCTCTTTTTAGCTTGATACTTGAGAAAAATAAGTAAATACTTCAACATTGGCTACTCTGGAGTTGAGGTCCGAGTGACACCGAACAGGACAGAAATGATTATTTGGGCCACGGGACGCAGAATGTTCCTGGTGAGAAGGGCCCACGGATCTGGGAATGGACTGCTGTGGTTCAGAAGAGGTTTGGCTTCCCTGAGGGCAGCGGAGAGCTCTGTGCTGAGGAGGTGGTCCCGAGTCGTCTGAGGGCCTTTGCCCAGGCACAGTCTCTGTGTTATAAACTCCTAGGACCGTGGTCGGCAATCTGCAGCTCGCGAGCCACCTGCGGCTCTTTGGCCCCTTGAGTGTGGCTCTTCCTAAGCCTTAGGAGCACCCTAATTAAGTGAATAACAATGTACCTGCCTATATAGTTTCAGTTTAAAAAATTAGGCTCTCAAAAGAGATTTCAATCGTTGTACTGTTGATATTTGGCTCTGTTGGCTAATGAGTTTGCCGACCACGGTCCTAGGAGGCCTTGCTGTGCGGGGGCCTGCTGTGCTGTGCCGCAGTTCAGCATGGAGAGTGGGGCCGAGGGCTGCGAGGTTGTGGTGTCTGGGAAACTCCGAGGACAGAGGGCTGCATCCGTGAAGGTTGTCGATGGTCTGATGATCCGCAGCTGGGACCCTGTTAACTGCTACGTGGACACTGCAGTGCGCCATGGGCTGCCCAGGCGAGGTGGGTTGGGCATCAAAGTGAAGGTCACGCTTCCTTGGGACCCAGGTGGTAAGAGAGGCCCTAAGAAGCCCCCACCTGACCATGTGAGCATTGTGGGACCCAAAGATGAGATACTGCCCAGCACCCCCATCTCGGGTAGGAAGCCAGGGCCGCCTGCCAGGCCCGAGCCCATACCCACAGCATCACAGGGTCTCCTCGGCAGCTGGAGCTGGAGTCTGGATGTTGCTCTGTAACAGTGATGGCGAACCTATGACACGCGTGTCAGAGGTGACACGCGAACTCATTTTTTTGGTTGATTTTTCTTTGTTAAATGGCATTTAAATATATAAAACAAATATCAAAAATATAAGTCTTTGTTTTACTATGGTTGCAAAGATCAAAAAATTTCTATATGTGACACGGCACCAGAGTGAAGTTAGGGTTTTTCAAAATGCTGACATGCTCAAAACGTTTGCCATCACTGCTCTATAAAGACCTTTAATAAAATCTTTTCAAAAGATGAAAAAAGAAAGGAAAGAAAGAAGAAGAGGGTCAGCATCCCAGTGACAAAGACTGTGATGTGCAGCGACGTAGTCAGTATTGTTTCTCCCACGTCCTCTCTAAAAGCTGATAAGTAAACAGCAGAGTTGGAAGATGAAATCCGCTGTGGACTTCAGACTCCACAGTGTCTCATTCGCTGACAGCGCATACGCAGGCTTTCCATTGTTCAGAGATGGGATGCTAATAAAGTTCATTTGCTTTGGCAACAACTCTCTTCCCAGTGTGTTTTCACGGCCGAACAGGAGGAGCCTTTACAGATATTTTTACTGAATAGAAAATACTCACCTTTTCAATGACAAAAAGACTTAGATCACACGTGTAGGAAACAGGGTTCAAATAATTCGACAACTAGACCCACGACTAGAATTTTCTGAAATGTGACGTGTACTCACTTAGTTTTCTCGTGTTTCGGGTCAGAATTGTGCTGTTTCTGTCCATAGACTGGTCTGAGATGTAGAGCCAAAGGTGTGGTCTTTTTAAGTCAGATATAAACTGATATCCCGTGTACCAAAAATGAATGAATTATATTTCCGAGTGAATGAAGCGGCAATAATTTAGACCGGCCGTATAAGAGTAACGGTTAGACCGACACTCTTCTGTTTCTTAGAATGTTGTTTATATTAGCTTTGTTTCCCCCGTCTTTTCCTTTTTTCTTCTCTTTCCTTTCCCTTTTCTTTTTTATTCTTCTTGTAACACTCCTGGCTTAACACACTCAGAGCAAATCTACATTAATAAAAGAGAAAGATGCAAATTGACCGGACCTTCACGACGGCCACCAGCCAATCAGGAGTGAGTATGCAAATCAACCCACCAAAGATTGCGGGTTAATTTGCATATACAGGCGGCCAGTGGCTGGGCGACGACACAGGCATTCCGCACCGCCCCAGCCGCTCCGGGCCTCTGGGCAGCATGGGAAGGTGGGAAGGTGAAAAGGCGGCTCTGGCCAGAGTGAAGGCGGTGCCGGCAGCCAGGGGAAGGAAGGCCTATTCTTGCACGAATCTTTGTGCATCTAGTGTGTGTGTGTGTGTGTGTATATACATATATATATATATATATATATATATATATATATATATATATATATATCTATATCTTACTTTCTCAGTATGTTTCTGGACTGACTTCTAATTAAAATTCATTGTTTCCCTGGGTATATATTATTGGAGACTGAGTGGGGCAGGAAACTAACCAATGACAGTCATTTACATATTGTCTCCCAGCCGTCTGGGATACTGACGAAAGACTCTGTCCACATTCATTCCTGCTTTGCCAGTTGCCCCTGTCCGCCTCTGTTATAGGCTCTGCCAATAGGGGGCGATAGAGAGACCGCATGGCTGGAGGAGGAAGGGGGGACTGCACCTTGTGAGTTTGCTTCAGGTCCCTGACCCTGTTGCTCCAACAATGCAGTGGGAATCTCTCTGTTTTTTTTGCCTTCAGGGACTTTATCATGTTGTAAAGATATGTTCCTGTGTTTGCCTTTAGGGACTTTATCTTTTTAACATTTACATTTAGGTATATGATCTCCTTCGAATTAATTATCGTGCATGATGTAAGATGGGGTCAAGTTTTTGTTTTTTTTTTCCTCCCTATATTAACATATGCAGGTGGTCCAGCATCTTTTCCTTGCCCAAACGAATTGTATTTGCACCATCATGAAAAGTCAATTGGCCATGTATTTGCACAACATTTAGTTTTCTGTTTGCTTTAAGTAGTTCAGCATGGCTTCGTATTTCTTTGAACTAAATGGTCCTGGCCTGTTCAGCATCTCCTTTGTCTTTGGCTTTCCACCTAGTGTTCCCAGACTTAGCCAGTGAACATACTGGACTCTGCAGTAAGTTTAAATTTCAGACACACAAGAAATAATATTGCTTAGTTTCCAGTTGGTAAATCGCTGAGTCTAAGAGTATATACATTCTGTACACCAGTGGGTTTCTACCTGTTCCCAGGTGCTCCCCAAAAACCCTCCGTGATGCCATGAAGAATGGTGGTTCAGTTGGTTAGAGCATCATCCCGATACACCAAGGTTGTGGGTTCAATCCCTGGTCAGGGCAGATACAAGAATCAACCAATGAGTGCGTAGATGGGTAGAACAACAAATCCATGTCTGTCTGTCTGTCTGTCTGTCTCTCTCTCTCTCTCATAAAAATAAAATTCTTATAAGCAATAAGAATTTAAACCACCCAAAGACATCATTTACTCCTTTTGCAAACTCCCTTTTTATTTAGCAAATTCCTACAAGATTATATTTGCCAAAATTTACACCCTAAAAATGTGTTTCTGTAGGCAATGAAGATACATATTTGAGTTAGGAACCAAAATAACAATAATACTCTTTTAGCAAAAATCAATTGGCATAGTGAGCAATACCCTTAGGAACGAGGTAAAGACTTGATTTGGTTGGAAATAAAGATTAACGCAAGTTTGCTTTTTTGGGGGACGTCCAATACAATGTTATTTCTCTTGGGCTGCAACAGAGGGATTTGGAATAAGAGTTTTTAATTTAAATATATTTGTATTGATTTCAGAGAGGAAGGGAGAGGGAGAGAGAGAGAGAGAGAAACATCAATGATGAGAGAGAATCATCGATGGGCTGCTTCCTGCATGCCCCACACCAGGGATGGAGCCTGCAACCTGGGCCTGTGCCCTGACCGGGAATCGAACCCTGACCTCCTGGTTCCTAGGTTGACACTCAACCACTGAGCCACGACGGCCGGGCAAGAGTTGTTAATTTTAACAACAAGCACTGCTGTCCTGCTTCCTAGCTTGACTAAGTCAGCGTTGTAGATGTTGACAATGCCACAAATTCAATATTTTCACTGTAGGATCCAGGCAGAGGGAGGAAAGCTCCCCGGATGTGTCTCTAAATGTAATTTCTACCTTTTTTTAAAAAACAGAGGACTCACGTGGGGTTTATTGTCTCATCTAATAAACATTTCAAAAAAAGCCGGGCAGACGGAGCCTTGAATGAAATGCCCCTGACAGTTGACATCCCTCACTCCCGAACACTCTCTCTTACAACTCTGCGTTAAAACAACAACAACAACAACAAAAAAACCCCAACTCCCCATTGGCCAATCTTCTGGAACGTCCCAGTCTATAGAAAACATATACACTGCTCTGACTTTTAAATGTCGCCCGGCTTTGGAAATCTATATGACATCCACTTTTGCCAAAAAAAAAAAAAAAATAATAATCAATCTTGAGTTATGATTTGATTAGCGGAAAATTGCCGTCACATTTGTTTCTACATTTGTCTGCCGCATGTCCTTTTCAGTCATAGGCTGGCGGAGGCAGAGCTTCCTTAAAAACTCCCTGAGAAAGCCGATGACATTAAAATGTCCTTTGATGCTCTTTCAGGAGGCCGTGAATATTAACAGTTATGGTGACCCTGCTCCCTAATGTGTCTCCTCAGGATCAATAGCAGTTAAGTGCCACTGTTTTACAATTAGAAGGGGGATCATTTGAAATTTAAACGCTCATAGCTAATTTTCTTCTTGGCACTTAATGGTGTAATTCATTTTTGAAAAAACCTCATTGGGAAAACATGGGCACCTTTTTCCTTTTTTTTTTTTTTTTTTTTTTTTTTTTTTTTTTTTTTTTTTTTTTTGGTGGCACCCCAGCAAGGGGCAACTCCTAGCACCTTTTGTTGCTTCTGAGATGATCCATAGCAGGGGTCCTCAAACTTTTTAAACAGGGGGTCAGTTCACTGTCCCTCAGACCGTTGGAGGGCCCGACTATAGTTTTAAAAAAAACTATGAACAAATTCCTGTGCACGCTGCACATATCTTATTTTGAAGTAAAAAAACAAAATGGGAACAAATACAATATAGCACCATAGCTTCCTTAAGCTGCCAGCCAGGGGTGTCCATAAAATTTGCACCAAAACAGGCCTGGGCAACCATTGCAGTTCTCCGTGAAAATGATCCCACAGCCACGGTCTCGGGGAGTTGCTTTCTGAAATCTGTGGTTTTCGGCCAATCTCGCCTTCACCCTCATCTTTGTTTGTTGTCTGCCCCTGACTTTTGCTTGCCTTCCCGCGCCCCGTTAGGAAGCCGGGGACATGACAGGTGGCCGGAGCAGTGCGCACATATTCCCAACACCTAATTGGCGAACATGACGCTGGAGATGTCATTCGGATCCTATCTCATTGTCATCGCGGAGGGCCTGGGCTCTGCTCTCTGCTCTCTATCCGCGGCCATGGCTTTCCTGCTTCCCAATTACAACAGTAACAGACGCATCGAGTTACGTATACAGTGTGTCCCCGGGGGGAGCACTCAATACAGATCCACTTTGGGGGAAGGCTCGTGTCTGCGTACAGAATTTACATGATTGCCAGGCAGAGGAGAGATGTTGTCTGTCATTTGTAGTTGCTGCGTGAAGCTCAGAAGACTATATTAATGCGTTTAGCACGTTGGGGGGAGGGTGTCTTGTTTTCTTTCTTATTTTATTATTATTATTTTAATATATATATATTTTAAATATATTTTATTGATTTTTTACAGAGAGGAAGGGAGAGGGGTAGAGAGTTAGAAACATCGATGAGAGGGAAACATCAATCAGCTGCCTCCTGCACACCCCACTACTGGGGATGTGCCTACAACCAAGGTACATGCCCTTGACCGGAATCGAACCTGGGACCCTTCAGTCCTCAGGCCGACCCTCTATCCACTGAGCCAAACTGGTTACGGCAATATATATTTTTATTGATTTGAGAGAGGAAGGGAGAGGGAGAGAGAGAGGCAGAAACATCAATGATGAGAGAGAATCCTTGATTGGCTCCCTCCTGCACATCCGTTACTGGGGGATCAAGCCGGCAACTCAGGTATATGCCCTTGACCAAGATTGAACCCGGGACCCTTCAGTCCCCGGGCTGACTCTATCTATACCCACTGAACCAAACTGGTTAGGCAGGGGGTCTTGTTTTAATGTCTAGTTAGTAAGCAGAAGGTGGCCATTGGTTTCCTCCAAAATCCTGAAAATATATCTTCTACATCTTTTCGCTGGTCCCCGTCCTGCCTTGCTAAATGGACAGGCTCGATTATAATTTACAAACGAAGGCATAGGATCTCAGAGAGCTCATGTTCCTTGCTTGGCCACTCAGCTTATGTGTTATTGCCAGTGCCCTGTGGGCTTAGACTGCCTCACTCCCAAACCCCTCACCCTTAACCGCACCGCCTCTAACATCCATGGAAGCCACTTCAGGTTTCACAATGCATCTTAGACGTAAATCCAGAAACAAACTTGCCAGAATTTGCAAGGTTCTTTTCGGAAACATTCCCAGGATTCGGATGATGAAAAAAAACAGGACTAGCCAAGATCTATGGCATGCAAAATTCTCAAGTTTGACCTTTTAGGAAATTATTTAGACCTTTGTTAGTTTATTACAGTACTAGGGGCCTGATGCATGAAATTCGTGCAAGGGGGCTCGGCCCTTGCAGCCCCAGCTGCCTCAGCCCTCGCAGCCCCGGCTTTGTCCGGAAGGTCGTCCGGATGGTCATTCTGTTGTTCAGTCTAATTAGCATATTAGCTCTTTATTATATAGCACTAGTGGCCCAGTGCATGAAATTTGTGCACGGGGCTGGTAGAGGGGGGTGTCCCTCAGCCCAGCCTGCACCCTCTCCAATCTGGGACCCCTTGGGGGACATCCCTCTTGCAATCCAGGACCGCTGGCTCCCAAGTGCTTACCTTCCTGCCTGATTGTCCCTAACCACTGCAGGCTGCTGGCCTGATCAACCCCAACTACCCCCCTCCCCTGCCCCTTCTGGCCTGATCACCCCTAACTGCCTGATCCTCCCAGACTGATCGCCCTCAACTGCCCCCTCGCTGGCCTGGTCGCCCCCAACTGCCCCCCCCTACCAGCCTGCTTGCCCCCAACTGCCCCTCCTGCCAGTCTGATCGCCCCTAACCGCCTCTGCCTCAGCCCCGCCACCATGGCTTTGACCGGAAGGACTTCCGGAACATCTCCTGGAAGGTCTCCCTGTGTAATTAGCATATTACCCTTTTATTAGTATAGATGTCTGTCACCGACTATCAGCTGCTAAATGAAGATTCCATGAAAATGATTGCATGGGTCATTTTCTCTAAATATAAATTTTTGGCTGAACGCTAATGCTTCTGTAAGGAAACAGGATAAACGGGCACGTGCATCTTCTATTAGGGTTTGGAATCAATGCACTGTTAGGGCCACTGTTCGCTGACAATATAATTAATTTTTACAAGGAAGTCTGTCTTTTCTGATGCCTGTTTGCAGCAATAACAGCAAAGGAGGAGGCACATTTATGAATATTGCCATCTTTTATGGAGCACTGGTTCTGATTTTAAAAAACTCTCCTGTATTCGAAGCTCTTATTTTTGCTTGATTGCTTTTTCCCTTTTTTTGTTGTTGTCCTTTTCTCTTTCCCAACGTCTCTCTCTCCTGCTTTTCTTATTCTTTTTTTTTTTTCAAATGTACTAAAACCAAATACCCTCCTTGCATTCATTTTTTCCTCTTTAACCAGAGGTCTCTGTGTTAAGTGGCAGCAATGACTCCGGTCCCAGCCCAGCCAGGGTTCGATCAAGGCGGGTCACATGTGCGTACGTTCACTGAAACGAAATGCGAGTCCACGGGGGATGCTGTCACCCAACTGGTCCATCCTGTAATCCAAGCCCTGAGTCAGAGGACCCGGCTGGGCGCCTTCGAAGCACATGGGCAGCTCGGTTCCAGGGAGGGATGCGCAGGTCCGACACGCCAGGGAACGGCACAATTAGCCACCGACAGCAGGTGCTGCCTGCGCCCCAGCACGTTACGCACTCCTCACATTTCATGTAATGTTCTCCCTTTTCAATTAGCCAGCCTGGCCGCCCGCACTCCCCCACTCTGTCTGTGCGGTTACGGGGAATTGGGAGCCTGGGGCGGCGGCACTGGCAACCGCGACTCCGCTAAGCGCAGCATCCACGCGCCTGGGGGTGACAACGTGGCTTAAAACCTCTCATTAGGCATAATTCATCCCAGATGCTGGGGAGGAAGCCAATGGGTGCTGTGACTTCCCTTTTTGTTTATGTTTACAGAAGAGATGAGGAAACACTGCTATAAGTAGCTCCAGCACTTCCCACTGTGTGTGTCCCTTTACTCCTGTGGGCCTGTCCCCCTTTAAAGTAGCTGCAAGTGGCCTGGCTGCTCAGTGCATTCAAATCGCCGCTCCTGCTCATCTCTGCAATAAACAATACCTCTCCATATCTTCCCTGTGGCAATTACTCTTTTTCCTATATACTAGAGGCCCGGTGCACAAAATTCATGCGGGGGGGGGGGTGTCCCTCAGCCTGACCTGCACCCTCTCCAATCCGGGAGCCCTCAGGGGATGTCCTACTGATGGCTTAGGCCCGCTCCCCATGGTTCTCTGCGAGGCCTGCCTGCTCCACACCGCAGGGACGGCCAAGCTGGCTGTGCTGGGAGCTGCCTGTGGGCTGCACTTGCCTGCTCCCAGTTCACTGCAGCGATGGCCAAGCAGGCCATGCTGGGAGCTGCCTCCTCCCTGCTGTCAGTCTCCATAGAGGCGATGAGGTTAATTTGTATATTCACTCCTGATTGGTTTGTGGGTGTTGTGAAGGTATGGTCAATTTGCATCTTTCTCTTTTATTAGTGTAGATATAAAAGGCTAAGTGTCCATCCATCCGACTAGTAGCTATGATGTGCACTGACCACTAGGGGGCAGATGCTCAACGCAGGAACTGCCATGATGCACACTGGCCATTTAAAAAGAAACGGCACCGTGGGCCTGGTGCCTACAAACCAACACTCAGCTCCCCCCCAAGTGGGACACAGGCCCCGCCACCACCCCAGAGCGACACCCTACCAAATCGCAGCCAATGCTGCCAAGATCCTATGGTGCAAAATGCGGCCCACAGCCCAGCCCAGCCCAGAAATGGTGGCTGTGGGTGCCGGGTAATGATGTCAGGTAGCAACGCTCGGCTTCCTCTCCCTAGCAGCTAGCCTCCTTGCAGTTTCTTCAGCCCAGGAACTTGACTTGTTTTATAGCCAGGTGCAAACATTTTACACTTTAACCAAATGTCTGTGAAGCGTTTCCCGTGCCTCATCTCATTTGATCCTCACAGAAGTCCTGGAGTAGGTACATAGGAGACTCTGTAGAATCCTATTTTCTTTTCATTAGCCAGAAAACAGAGATTTAGAAAATTTAGAAATTTGACCTGACTGTAAAGAAGTAAGAAATGGTGGACCTGGAAAATGACTTCAGGTTTTCTCACTGCGCAGAATATAGTCAAACACTGCTGCAGTTCAATATTTTACCCTTTGTTCTCCATGCCTGATCTACAATAATCATCTGCTTCGTGTTGATATTTACTGCTGTGTTGCTGACAATTACCTGAAAGAGAAGTTGGGGTGCTTCACTGGACTGGAAAAAGTTTAGCTATTTCAGGAAGCAGGTCTAATTAAGCAAGTTTGTTCTATATCTATAAAAGGCTAAGTTGACTCGCACATGCACGATACATATACTTGTCAAGCTCTCGCGCCAGTCATACTGGTGTGTTTCAGTCTGTCATTGTCGATCGTGAATTTGGTTGACACTTCTATTATAGAGAAAGGGCAAAAAGCAATATTAAAATATTTCTTCTAATTAATTTTCTTTCAATGTGCACAAATTCGTGCACCGGGACACTAGCCTATAATAATAAAAGCATAATATGCTAATTAGACTGGATGTCTTTCTGGATCACCTTCCGGACATCCTTCTCGACATCCTTCCGGACAAAGCCAGGGCTGCGAGGGCTGAGGTGGCCGCCGTGGTGGGCAGGGGCTGAGACAGAGGGGCAGATGCAAATTTCGTGCATTGGGCCTCTAGTATATACATAAAGGGGCTGCCCTCCCAGTGGGTATAAATGTATTAACCAACCAACCAACCAACAAAGAAATACTATCAAAAATTCCCCCCTCGCTTTGTCCTGTTTGGCTCAGTGTCTAGAGCAGGGGTGGGCAAACTTTTTGACTCGAGGGTCACAATGGGTTCTTAAACTGGACCGGAGGGCCGGGACAAAAGCATGGATGGAGTGTTTGTGTGAACTAATATAAATTCAAAGTAAACATCATTACATAAAAGGGTACGGTCTTTTTTTTCAATAGTTGTATTCATTTCAAACGGGCTGGATCCGGCCCGCGGGCCGTAGTTTGCCCACGGCTGGTCTAGAGCATCGGCCTGTGGACTGAAGAGTCCCAGGTTCAATTCCAGTCAAGGGCATGTACCTTGGTTACGGGCACATCCCCAGTAAGGGGTGTGCAGGAGGCAGCTGATCGATGTTTCTCTCTCATGGATGTTTCTAGCTCTCTGTACCTCTCCCTTCCTCTCTGTGAAAAGTCAATGGAATATATTTTTTAATAAAATCCCCCCCTGGCATTTATCTTAGCATTCGTTCAGACCCATGTCTACTATTTCATCCCCTGCAGAGGGTGGTGGTGGGGGCGGATATAGACTTCTGTTATTAACAAGTTCACCTGCTCAGTGTATCAGGGACCTCAGGACAGCTGCCAGGGGAACGGCGTCCACCACGGTCACTTCTGCGTCCTCTGGACCCACAGGGTGTCTGTATGGGGATGAAGGTCTCCGCCCTGGCTAGACTCCCTGCTCTGTCCCCGTCGGCTGGCAGGAGCAGCCATCAATATTTCTGTAATGACGACGCTTCCTCTTTGGCATTGCTGAGATCCAGAGGCAGGCTAGCTCTGCAAACACAGCTTTCCCAGCTCCTTGGGATCCTGCTTTGCATATTCATTAGACCCTTTGGGGGGTGCTCCGTGCAGATGGACTGAGCGTAACCGGCAGAGTGAGCCCCTCTGCTCCCCATTCTTCCCAGACTATCAAGCCGTCCGTGGGGACTGGACAGGTCCTGATGAAATAAATGTTGGCTGCTGACTCGTCCAATTTGGCCACGCTCCTCCGTGTCACCGGTGCAGGCTTGTCCAAGATTGAGATATTTGCAAACTGTCATCTTTCATAAATATCTGCCTTGAGTGACACCTACTCCCCCCAACGCTTCCCTTTGAAATGCACCTGGCAGGCTCCTCGCCTGAGAAATTTCATTGCTTGTGATGTGTGATTAGCAAAGGGGTGTTCCCTCCTCCTGCTGCCTGTGCCTTCTCTCCCCCACCTCCCTTTCCACCTGCCCTTGACCTTCCCCCCTTCATGCCTCCCCCCACCTTTGGGAAAGGCCCGAGCCATAGTTCCAAAAGGCCAAAGATGGCAAATGTGTCAGTGGTGTGATGAGGCGAACTCCAAAGATACTTTCATTCAGCTTGCCACAGTGACCGTGAATTACAGTCAAAAGTTTGCCAAAGCTTTTCAGATTAATTTAACCTCCTCTCAAGTCCTCTGAAATCTTCAGGATGTCGCGCAGAATGTTAAAATGCTCACAGGAAGGGAGATTGTCTTTTTAAATGCCCTTTTGGCTCTAATCTCCAACGGAAATGGAAATGGCATGTTAGTAACAATATTTATGGTCATTTTCATAGACCTGTGGTTTTTTTTGTGTGTTTTTTTTTATAGGATTGATGTAAAAGCCCCCTATAGCCGCTAACAGAGCCACCGCACGATGAATCAGTATGCTTGCACATAAACGTTGAGATTATACAAACACTGAGATATCGAACTCAGATCTCGAACTGGAAAGGATCACGGCATGAAATGGAATTACCCCTTTATTAGACACGAGTCTGGAGAGATTACAGGCCAATCAGACATTCTCAGTTGCTAAGATATCTGATCATGTTTCCCATACATAATTCATCTGAAAGAGGCTTACTATGTCAATGTGAGATTATTTGTTATATATTTAGATTGGAGAAATTATAATCAGTAGGATTAAGAGAAATTCTAATTTTCAATAAAAACTTGGTAGATTTTTAATACCCAGAAATAACATCATTTAGTGTATAAGACCTTTAATAACCTTATTTTGCTACGAAATTTTGCAGCGTTTCAATCTATTATCAACTGAACATTAATTCAGATCTAGCGCTTAATAAATAAATTGTCTCTCAAGGTGATATGAAAATGGCAAGGTTGTATTATAGAAACAAAAATACAGTTTGACTAAGTGTACCAAGTCATAGTGTCTTAGCATTTCTGATTTTCAATGCAAAATAATGTTCCAAAGTAATGTGATATAATATGATATTATATAATATAATATAATATAATATAATACAATACAATATAAAACATAATATAATAATATATTATACACTATGCTGACTATAGTATACTATAACATACATACAGTATTTTCTGTGCTGGCTTCATTTTTTTTTTTAAGAACTGTTTCATGCACTACATAAAAATTTCAGGATTTATATAGGGTGATTAGCATATAATTAATATAAATTTATGTAAATAATTCTTACAATATGCATTTTAAAATTTATTTTCTAAGGCTTTTTAGTTTTCATTAGATATGCTTATATTTTTATTTTATGGGCTATTCAGTATTTTAATTACATTACGATACATAATAGGCAATGATAGGTTTAGAGTGAGCAATTGATGGAAACTTAAGGAGTCTTTCATTTGATCTCAGAAATATAATTTAACCATGCTTGGCAGATAGAAATTATGAATATCACTGGAGAAGAAAACTTCATAAATATGAATTAATTTTCCCATACCTCATTGTTTGTAGAGATATTTTATCATAGTCAATTAAAATTTCCATATTAACAGGTCATTTCCTTTCTGCTAATTCTATTCATACAAGAGAACACCAGTGAGACCTCAAACATTCAGTTGCATTCAATGGGCGGATTTTGGAGTTTCAATTATGTATCAATCATTGAACGATTCTAAGCACTGTCACAAATTTTATCTCAAATACTAGAGGCCCGATGCACAACATTCGTGCAGGAATAGGCCTTCCTTCCCCCGGCTGCCGGCAGCGGCTTCCCTCCGGCACCCGGGAGACCCTGGCTTCCCTTGTAGCCCTGGCTTCGTCCGGAAGGATGTCCAGAAGGACCTCCATCTAATTAGCATATTACGCTTTTATTATTATAGATGCTTCACAACCATGAAAAGTGAGTGCTCCTATTCCCATTTTGCAGATGTATAAACTCGGCCCAGAGACTTTAAGAAACTTGCCTGCATGCGGCTTGCAGGGGAGGTGGGCACCTGAGCTGACCCTCCTGACCACACACCTCTGTGTTCATACTTGTCAACAGAGCACCTTTCTGATTTTCTCTTCAGTAATTACCCATCATGACTGGGCTCCCTCAGCTCAGTACAAAAGTCCAGAAATTTTAAATCATATATATATATATATATATATATATATATATATATATATGTATAATTTTACTTTTCATGACATTTGAGGCTTTCTAAAGCCTGTAGAATTTTTAAAAGATATTTTTAAATATATTTTTATTGATTTCAGAGAAGAAGGGAGAGGGAGTGAGAGAGCTAGAAACATCAATGATGAGAGAGAATCATTGGTCGGCTGCTCCTGCGCACCCCACACTGGGGATCGAGCCCGCAACCTGGGCATATGCTTGACCATGAATCGAACCCAGGACCCTTCAGTCCACAGGCCGAAGCTCTGTTTACTGAGCCAACCAGCTAGGGCAGTGGTTCTCAACCTTCCTAATGCTGCAACCCTTTAATACAGCTCCTCATGTTGTGGTGACCCCCAACCATAAAATTATTTTCGTTGCTACTTCATCACTGTCATGTTGCTACTGTTATGAATCGTCATGTAAATATCTGATATGCAGGATGTATTTTCATGGTTACAAATGGAACATAATGAAAGCATAGTGATTCATCAAAAAACAATATGTAATTATATATTCAATATGTGTTTTCCGATGGTCTTGGGCGACCCCTGTGAAAGGGTCGTTCGACCCCCAAAGGGGTCGCGACCCACAGGTTGAGAACCGCCGAGCTAGGGCAAGACTATTTTTTAAGAGCAGTTTTAGGTTCTTCGCAAAATTGAGCAGAAAGCACAGAGCGTTCCCATACACCCCCGTTCCTGTGTAGTAGCTTCCCCCACTGTCAACATGATGGGGACAGTTATTACAAGAGACGAACCCACTTTGACACGTAATCATCCAAAGTCCATAGTTGACAGTGGGGCTCGCTCTTGCTGCTGCACAGTCTATTGATTTGGACAAATATGCCATGACACGCACTCACCATTATAGAGTAGCTGTTGCAAGAGTATCATACAGAGAACTGCTCCTGCACTAAGCATTCTCTCCTTTTCATCTCTCTCCCTGCCCCCCGCCCCCTGTCCCCTGGCAATCACTGATCTTTATATTGTCTCCATAGTGTAGCCCTTCCTAGAATGGCATTTAGTGGCAATCGTATAGTTTGCAGCCTTTCACACGAAGCCTGTGTATCTTTTCTCTCTTCAGAATTTTGTTTGAGGCTCTGCCGGCTCTAGAATACAATTTCTTGCTAAATCCCTGAAACCCCTGAAGATGCCAGACGTGAACATAACCTTTTTGCTCTGTGCTGGAACTGGCTTATTGATCAGTATTCCTCACTCATGGGCATATGTGATCAAAAGTTATACCACCAGTCCTGGCCGGTTTGGCTCAGTGGATAGAGCGTCTGCCTACGGACTGAAGGGTCCCCGGTTTGATTCCGGTCAAGGGCACGTTCCTCGGTTGCAGGCTCCTCCCTGGCCCGGGTCTGGTCGGAGCACGTGCAGGAGGCAACCAATCGATGTGTTTCTCTCACATCGGATATTTCTCTCTGTCTTTCTCTCTCTCTTCCCCTCTTTCTAAAGATCAATGGAAAAATATCCTCGGGTGAGGATTTAAAACAAAAACAAACAGAAAACTCAAGCAAAGGTTATACCCCAGCAATACGCCAGAGTAGACATAGGAGAAAGACACAATTCTTGACTCCAAGGAGCTTATAGGATAGCGTTTTTTCTTTTGTCCGCTGTCGTCAATCTTTAAAAGACTTTGAATTCTGGAACCATATCACAGCAGGTATAACTGTAGGCTAGAGTCGCTGACTGATGCGTTCACAGCGCGCTTCCTTGGTGAGCGCACCTCCATCAAGTAGAACTTTCAATGTTTATTTCGCAGGGAGAACCTTTGAGGTGTCACCCACATTTGGAAATGTCATTGGCACACGTGGCTGCCCGGTTTCCAGTGGCCAGATGGATCCTGACCTCACGCCAAGGAATGTGTAAGGCCCATGAGATGTATTAGGGTTGTGCCTTTGGCATGATTTTTTGGGGCAAAGATCCACTGAAGCAACCCCATCTCTTGCCTTTGTGTGGCTTTCTGTGTCACCCAAGTAAATTTCAAGCGTCTGATCGGAATGAGTAGAGAGGCCACGTGAAACTTAATTCCTTTCTTGCTTCCTATTTTGAGATATAAACTTGTACGTGGTCTACTTTTCTTGCCTAAAACCTCATGGATACTCTTCTTCTCTTACTAACCCTCTTCTAACGGGGCCCCAGACTTTGGTGTTGGTTTTGAGGTGCATGGGCCACTCTACTAGGGCGGGGCTCGTGTCATGAGCTTCACATGAGTGAGATGCTGGGTATCAACTCTATCCCTGCATATGTAGAGGCACTTTGACATCTTAACACCGCTTCCCTAACACGCAAACCCAGACATACGTGAGGACCCACACACGTGTCATTTCTCCTCCAAGTTAATCAAATGTGTACGGTTGACTAGGAACTAAATCCAACATCATGGGTGGCATTTTTGGCCCTTGGAACACAGAAAAAATGGACTGCCCAGTCCTATGAAGAGTGGGATGAGTCCCCAGGATATTAAGTTCCAAGCAACACTTTATTCATTTGCCACGGCGAGTCCTGAACCTTTGTTTCATGTTTCTTTTTGTATTTTTTCCTGGGTTATTTTCTCACTTGGGATGAAAATAAACATAAAAACAGGGGATACAGATATAATGTAATATTTTTCTAATGTTTTCAATTAAGCAGCAGCTGCTGTTACCAAGCTGTCATCTCTGTTGCTATGAGGGTTTTGTGTGCCTGCCAGTGTGGGGCCGGTTACTTGAATATACTCATCCTATCGCTGGGGCTGGTCTGTGGAATCTCTGTTTATATTGTGCATTCCCTCCCCTCCTCCCCCAACCATGGGGTTCTGAAAGGGGCACCATCTTGTCTAGTGAATCCACGTGGGGTTGGGACTCCAGATCCCTTTATCTGAATCCAGTCAAGATCCCCATGAGTCAGCTCAAACTCCCAGGACAAAGAGAATCCAAGACTCAAGAATCTGTGTTTTTGAGACCCACTGAGTCTGTTATGCTTCCTTGGTTGCCCCATTGTAACTGAGCACAACCTCGTCCAAAGAGCAGATACTTCAAGATGCACGGGCTTGCCCTCTAGCGATGAGCCTCCTAGAACATAATTCAAGAGTTAAACCTCACAGATCTAGCTCTTGGCACACATCTGGTATACCAGAAGGCTTGGGAAAGACCTTTGCTGAATGAATGGATTCATTCAAAGAGCATTATATTCAACGGACCCAGTCTTTGAGCTCCAAGCTCCTGCCTTCTCCTATAGACTTGCGACATTCGAAGTAGCAAGTGGCTACTCTCACGAACCCATAGTCTTCTTCATTTGGCCTGGACTTGTTTTCATCTGCAAATCAAAACTGAATGAGGTGTATGTCTTGCACATCCCACAATGAAGTGAGTCCCTGTGGGTTTTGAGGGTGCTACTCAAATAATACGGTTTTAATATCTGTTACCCGGCCCATTCTGTCCTTTAGCTGAACAAACCAATTAAGACAGAACTCCGAATAAACTGCTGGGGAATAAGAACATGATGGACTTTATACTTGATGTCATTTTGTGGCCAGGTGGCCATCTCATTGGCAATAAGAGTTGCTTCTTCTTTTTTTTTTTTTTGGTTAATTTTCACTCGAGGATATTTTTCCATTGATTTTTAGGGAGAGTGGAAGGGAGAGGGAAAGACAGAGAGAAACATTGATGTGAGAGAAACACATCGATTGGTTGCCTCCTGCATGAGCCCTGACCAGGGCCCAGGCCGGGGAGGAGGCTGCAATCGAATCAAACCCGGGCCCTTTGGTCCACAAGCCAAACCGGCTAGGGAAAGAGTTGCTTCTGTATATACCCTGTGGTGTAGTGTCTTGCATACAGTAGATGCTCAATAAACACACTTTCATTGTGTGAGATTAGAGAAGAGGTGGAGAGGTTCAAAGCCGTGCTATCTCCAAGGGCCGTATTTCATGTTGATGTGATAGGACAGGACTAGAGGAAATGATTGAATAATTGCATAGTGAGGCAGGTGGTATTTCTTCTTTATCGGTGCTAACACGGAAGGTTAGAGTAGCAGACATTTGGCCAGCCCAAATCTCTCTCCAGCCAGCCTCTTCGGAGCCTCGAGAATCTGGTTTTTTGAGAGTCTGTTATGCTTCCTTCGTTGCCCCATCCTGAGTCCAACCTTGTCCAAAGGTATGCAAAGTCAAGCGAGGATTACTACATACTACGGAATTGCAGTGTGTCCCCATCATGATCATTCTTGGGGTAGCGGCACCCACATCCTTTACCCTCTTATATGGTTTCTGGCCATTGACTGTAGCATAGTTCCAACATTATTTTTTTAAGGAGGGGGGTGGGTAAGAGATCAACCAAAGGACTTGTATGCATGCATATAAGCATAACCAATGGACATAAGACACTAGGGGTTAGGGGAGGCCAGGGGATTGTCAAGGGCGGGGGGAAAAAAGGAGACATATGTAATATTCTTTGTAATACTTTAAGCAATAATAAAAAAATAAAAATAAAAATAAAAAGGGTTTTTAACGGATATCAAGATGGCATTTAACACGACAAGAGAAGCATTGCCTTTTAAAAATGAAATCAGCCCCCCGACGAGAACTTTCTTTCTATCCTGTAGGCACAGGGCCAAGCCCAGGAGAGGGTCCCTGTAGGAAAACTTAAGCAGCCCAAGCTCTAACCCAGTGATGGCGAACCTATGACACGCGTGTCAGAGGTGGCACACGAACTCATATTTTGGTTGATTTTTCTCTGTTAAAAGGCATTTAAATATATAAAATATCAAAAATATAAGTCTTTGTTTTACTATGGTTGCAAAGATAAAAAAATTTCTGTATGTGACACGGCACCAGAGTTAAGTTAGGGTTTTTCAAAATGCTGACACGCCGAGCTCAAAAGGTTCGCCATCACTGCTCTGACCTGTGGCTTTCTGACTGCTGGCTTGATCTGGCGAGATGACCCCATGATCTTAGTTTAGAAGCTGTTGAAATGACACACTCACGTGTCTCCAGTCCACATTTCTGACGGGCGGACCACGTCTCTTTAATGACGGTGAATCCTTAAGGCCTTTTGTTTTAAGACTGGACATCGCCTCTTGACACTTGGATGGGCGACGCAACTTTGCGGCTGAAAAATGCATCGCAGGCGTTTAATCAAGGCCAGACGCAGGTTAGAGACGGCGCTCGACACGCTGCGAGCAGGTGCTCTTAACTTTTTGTCGCTGCTGGTGGTGCAGAAGTGCAAACAGGTCAGGCTCAATCTCTTAGCCGCAGAAAGACATTAAAAGAGGTTTTTCTCAGTTACCTCACCTTTAATAAAATGAAGTCATCTTATATATTAATATATTGATATTACAGCTGGGCAGCTCCTTCTGCGGACGGAGCTTCAGTTAATAGTTACATCAAATCGAATCTCAGATTTTATGAGTGATAAAATGACAATAAAACGGGTCTGGTCAGTCAAGATAATAACTTCATTCAGTACTTTGGATTGTGTGTTTAAGGTTTCCATGATAAAACTGTAATTTTAGACTCCAAAGTGTGTTAATAACATTAAGTGAGGTAATAGGCAAAGTGCACTGATAATGCAATACCCACAGGACCGCAGTAATAGAAATAATTTATAATGTATCAGCAATAAAATCTTTAATGTTATCTCCATGCAGGCCAGGCACCATATCGGGGGGGTTCAGATTACACACGTCCCCTCCCCTCCCCCTGCCATGGACATAAGCGTTAACCTAAAATAATTAAGAAAATGGTTTTCAGAGAGCAGAGATCCTTTCACAGTTATGGCATAATGGCCATCCTATTAACTATTTCCACCCCAATCTACTTACCTTTGATGGATGGAACCTGATTCCAAAGTTAGTAAGTAAGCATTTCTAAAAATAATCAGGTCGTTTTCATTCATTCCTGGCTTTCTTTCTCTTTTTTCCCCCCACAAATAGAACAATTTCTAACTTTTAGCGTTTGCAAAGGGGTATTTTCAAAGATGGAGGAACCAGTTTATTTGCAAGACTGGAAATTATTTTGTGAAATCAATGGTTTTACAGGTCAGAAACTAATTCCACAAATTGTATCTTTTTTTTTTTTTTGAATCATCCCCCAGTGAACATTTGATGATCAAATGTTAAACAATTTTGTCGGGTGACTTTACTTCCTGTGACTAAATTAGGAGTATTTCTACTGGTAACACCTTCTAGAAAGAAGGCCACATTGAAAGGACTAATCCATGACATATGTACCATGTCGTAGGACAGTAGTTTTCTGCTTAAAAGGTGCACCCCTATGTTCACTGTAGCATTATTGACAATAGCCCGTGTAAAGAAGCAACCCAGATGTCCACCAATAGATGACTGGATAAAGAAGAAGTGGCTAGCCCTAGAGCAGGGGTGGGCAACCCTTGGCACGCGTGCCAAACATGGCACGCCAGTAACTTTTGCTGGCATGCGAAACCCTCTCTTATAATCTTCCATTTACAATTTTTTTCTTAATAGCGACTTTTTTATTTTTCAGATAAATTCAGTGTAGGTGCATCTTAGATAAATAAATAATTTTACATAACAAGTTATCTTAAAGACCATAGACATGGATGGACGAGAGAGGGGAAGAGCAATTTCTATGCCTCTGCCTTCACTCTCCCTGCCTTCCTAGATCCGACCAGTGTTTTGGTTTCATCCACATAAGCTTGTGAATCTTTGTTCTCAGTGATGAATTTTGCTAAGTCTCGTAATAGGAGTAGCCTGACGGATGGAAGCAGTAGCGCGTGCATATCTCTGAAGGTCACGAAATATAAACCTGATGTAAAATCTCTGTCATCAGTGATGCGGCAGCAAAAGCCCCACTGATAATACCAAACGGAGTCATAAAGTTTTCTGTCGGACTATCAGTGTACATGTATACATGAAAAAATAAATGTATTTTTCATCATCATAGACTGTTTTTGTCGCTCGAATGAATTTTATTATTTCTTCAAGGTTCTTCACATATGTACACCTTAAGAGATATCAAGTAGGCGTAACATGTTCTCAAAAAATTAGGGTTGGCACGCAGAAGAATTTTGAGTCAGAGATTTTGCTGGTTTTGGCGCGCACTCACAAAAAGGTTGCCCACCCCTGTCCTAGAGGGAATTATGCCAAATGAAAGAAATCAGAGAATAACAAGCATTTCTGCATCATTTTACTGATGTGTGGAATCTAAGAAAAGCAACACAAAACCAAACAAATGAACAAACAAAAACAAACAGACTCAGAGATACAGAAAAGCTGATAGTTGCCAAAGGGTTGGGTAATGGAGTTATGGGCAAAAAGATGAAGGGGATTAAGAGGTACAAACTTTTGGTTATAACATAAATAAATCATGGAGTTGTAAAGTACAGAGTAGGAAATGCAATCAATACTATCACAATAACTGCACAGGGACAGATAGTAGACCTTTTGTGGTGATCACTTTGTAAGATGTATACATGTGAAATCTCACTAGGTCGTGAAACGAATATAATATTGTACGTCAACTATCATTTAAAAAGATTGACATTTCAGGAACAAGAAAATAAAAGTACATTCAGAAATAGTATGGGAAAACTTGATATTCAAATTCTATAAATTCATCCTTTTTTTTTTGAGTCTCTTCTAAATATTCATCTCCTTAACTTTAAAATCAGAAGGCTCCAGAAATTCCATGTTTTGGCATGCAAGGTAATTATAATAATGGGTGTCATCATCATAGCTACCTTTACTGAGTTTACTATGAGCCCGACTTTATTTTATTTTTTAAGTATATTTTTATTGCTATCAGAGAGGAAGGGGGAGAGAGAGAAAGACAGAAATATCAGTGATGAGAGAGAATGATTGATCAGCTGCCTCCTGCACCATCCCTACACAACCCAGGCATGTGCCCTGACCGGGAATCGAACCATGACCTCCTGATTCATAGGTCGACGCTCAACCACTGAGCCACGCTGGCCGGGCACTATGAGCCCAACTTTAAATGGAATTTGAAAGTAATTTAATTGCATAATAACTTGATCACTATCTCCAGTTAGTCTGGGAAGACACTGAGAGGTCCCGGGCAGGCCGGGCAGGTATAAGGAGACAGACCTGCTCTATAGTTGAAGTTCTTGACCTCCCATCACACAAACTGTACTTAAATTCCTTGTATAAATGGACGTTTGGCTTTTCAAATCAGGTCCTTATACCTAAAGGGAGCAGAAATAGCCCTCTGAGGTGCCACCCACTTCAGGGAATTCACAGCATCTCTGAATACCAGATGCCCGTTGATGGCCTCTAAGCGCTGGGGGCCCAGATAGGAGATGGAAGGCTCACGCAGATCCCCGGAAACCAGTCCCATCAACCTTCGTCCCCCGCATCCCTGTACAATGATCTGACTTTCCCAGGGCCTTCACCTTTAGGTACAACCCAAATGCTGGGGCCTGTCGTGTCTTAGAGGGACATCGGAGACACAAAGTCACTTGCTTAGACGGTTCCGCATTGAATGCACTTCCTGGCCTTGTCACCCTCACCTTAGGGAGCCCCCCTCGCAACCCACCACGTGCCCTACGTCTAGGAGAAGAGCCTGCCCCTCATGCATTCCTGCAGGCTGAGTGTCTGTGGGGAGGGCTCCCCTGCCAGTCTGTGTATGTAAACCTTCGGTTCTGTGCTCTCATACCATCCCCCCCTCCAGAGAGATGGAGATGGGCCCCTGGGTCCAGGGCCCGAGAACTTGCTGCCTGTTGCCACGTCCTCACTGAGGCTGGCTGTCTTAAAAAAATATATATTTTTTTGATTTTTGACAGAGAGGAAGGGAGAGGGACAGAGAGTTAGAAACATCGATGAGAGAGAAACATCGATCAGCTGCCTCCTGCACACCCCCAACTGGGGATGTGCCTGCAACCAAGGTACATGCCCTTGACCGGAATCGAACCTGGGACCCTTCAGTCCACAGGCCGACGCTCTATCCACTGAGCCAAACCAGCCAGGGCGAGGCTGGCTGTCTATATCGCCCGACAACACAGCCCTTGATCTGTCCCTTCAGGGGGGTCGGACTAGCTCAGAAGAAATAACAATCGTATCTTCTCAGAGCTTCGGGATGTAAAAATAGCCTGGTCACTCGTTGCTCCGGGCTTTGAGGCCCAGGTAGCGGAGACAAAGTCCACTGTCACTTCCTCGGCCGGACAGCGCAGCTCCAAATGCGCAAAGGAATCACAGATGAAAGGGCGGGTGCCTCCACGCAGCCTTCTCCTCCAGGAACGCTTCACGGCCCCTCCCGTAGGGCCCCATCCATCCCAAAGCGGGTACAGAAGATAAACGTTCAAAATAAATGCCCCCAAAGCCCCGATGACCGCCCCTGCCTCCTCCATCACGTCCGGCCAGCAACGTGTTAAGTGAACTGCGACGCGATGGCGGGGAGGCGGCCGCCTGGTTATCAGCGGCCGTAAATGGGAGATAATGGCCCCTCTAGAGAGTTAGGAGATGGCTGGTGTTTGAGCTGCCAGCGTGTTTAGACTCTTTTATTATATTCACAGCAGTAATCCGAGATGTCCCGGCTCCTGTCATCTGTGTGTAATGCTTATCAACTCCCTGTCAGTGAGGCACCCTCTTGTCAGGGACGATTATGCCTCAAAGTGCCGAGGTGAGGCCTGAAGCCACCTTAGGAGGGGAAGGAAATACGGAGGGCGGAGTGCCTCCCAGCAGGCAAGCTGCGAGCTGACGTCACGGGAGAGGGAAACATCATCGATGTAAGGGCAGCGGAAGGCAAAGGTTTTTTCTTTTTCTTTCCTTAATCCTCACCGCAGGCTTTGTTTACCGATGAGAGAGAGGAAGGGAGAGAGAGAAACGTGGATTTGTTGTTCCAGTTATTTACGCATTCGTCGGTTGATTCTCTTTTTTGTTAATCCTCACCCGAGGATATTTTTCCATTGATTTTTAGGGAGTAGAAATAGGGGGGAGGGGGGAGAGAGAGAAACATCGATGTGAGAGAGACACTCAGATTGGTTGTCTCCTGCACGAGCCCTGACCAGGGCTGGGGATCAAGCCTGCAACCGAGGTACCTGCTCTTGGCCGGAATCGAACCCGGGACCCTTCAGTCCGGAGGCTGACGCTCTATCCACTGAGCCAAACCGGCTAGGGCAGTGGTCGGCAAACTCATTAGTCAACAGAGCCAAATATCAACAGTACAACGATTGGAATTTCTTTTGCGAGCCAAATGTTTTCAACTGAAACTATATAGGTAGGTACATTGTTATTCACTTCATTAGGGCCCTCCTAAGCTGGCCTTTGCTAAAAACGTCCTCAATCTGATGGAGGTACGTTCGCTGAGGTCGACCCCTTCCAACTCTCCCATCCACACTCGTCTATCTGTAGACTTGTTTCAGATAGACGAGTGTGGATGGGAGAGTTGGAAGGGGTCTACCTCAGCGAACGTATCTCAAAACAATGTACCTCCCACGCGCTGCGCATCCCTCGGCCCTGCCTGTGCCGCGTCTCCCGTCGCCTGACCGACCGACACCCCCCACTTCTTCTAACGCCACTTCTTCAAAATAGACTCGCCCAGGCCGAAAACCATCTTCTGCGCATGGGCCACGAAGTTTCAATCGCACTGTACGTGCGCGCCCGCACGTGGTATTTTGTGGAAGAGCCACACTCAAGGCGCCAAAGAGCCGCATGTGGCTTGTGAGCCGCAGTTTGCCAACCACTGGGCTAGGGTCATTGGTTGATTCTTGTATCTGCCCTGACTGAGGTTCGAACCTGCAACCTTGGCACATAGGGAAGATGCTCTAACCAGCTGAGCTACCCAGCCAGGGCCCAGCGCTCTTTTCTACGGGCCTGCAAACCACTACTTTGCTGGAGACCCATCTCGCCTTAAGATCTCAGACATTTACCTGTGGGACAAGGGTGTGGCGGCGAGAGCAGGCCGAGTCAAGATTTCAGTCCTACCGGAGAGCCCAGTGATCAGGAGACTCGGCATTTGAAATATTCAAGGATATAAACGTTTGACATCCAAGAGAATTTGCTTTGAATGTTGCCTCTGACCTTTGGCAGCTGTCTGACCTTGAATCAGCCACTCCATGCCTCTGAGCCTAACTCCTTCCATATAAAGCAGCGGTTCTCAACCTGGGGGTCGCGACCCCTTTGGCGGTCAAACGACCCTTTCACAGGGGTCGCCTAAGACCATCCTGCATATCAGATATTTCCATGACGATTCATCACAGTAGCAACATGACAGTTATGAAGTAGCCACGAAAATAATTTCATGGTTGGGTCACAACATGAGGAACTGCATTTAAGGGCCAGAAGGTTGAGAACCATTGATAGAAAGGATAATATAGGTCCTGCTGATCCCTGCCTCGCAGTGTGGCTGGAGAATCAAGAGATGACAATATCGAAAGTGCTGGAGTACATGCACAATGGGTAACTGTGTGATAACTAGAGGCCCAGTGCACAAAATTCATGAACTGGTAGTGTCCCTAGTGGCTGCTGGCTGCAGGCTGACATCTGGGGCGTCCCTCTCTTCCCCCGGCTGGTCCCACCCCCTGGTTTAACTCCCAGTTGAGGGGACAATTTGCATACTACATTTTTATTATTTAGGACTAGAGGCCTGGTGCACGGATTCGTGCACTGGTGGGGTCCCTTGGCCTGGCCTGTGGGGATCAGGCTGAAACCAGCTCTCCAACATCCCCCGATGGGTCCCAGATTGTGAAAGGGTGGCTCTCGGGTGATGCACCCCGGAATCGGGCTCTTTCCTCTCTGGTTCCAGGTGTCTCACCCGAGAACTGCAGCTCCTGCCTTGAGTGTCTGCCCCCTGGTGGTCATTGCACATCATAGCTACCGGTCAGATGGTTGAACTGTTGGATGGTTGGTTGCTTAGGTTTTTATATATATAGATAGTTTCTCTATACTAAGGCACAGGCAGACACTTGTGTTTCTTTTGGGAGGTGGACGTCAATTGGGTAATTGCTTGGGAACGTTAAAGAATAGGCCAGGGGCTCCCTCCAATCATTAATAAAACATCACACGTTGGACGTCTTAGAGTGGCTTTCACATCTGATTAGAAATTGAAATATTGCTGCGCGTATCTACGGGCACCATAGCGATACTCTCGAGGAGATGAAAACACCAGGGAAGACATCAGAGGCACAGTTAGCTGGTGGCGGGCGATGCCCGTGGGTACGCAGTCACTACTTCATTCTGCCCCCCTGGTCCTCTCTTAGAAGCACACCAGCAAACAACAAAATTAAACCCAGGTTGATAACAAAAACGATGTCCTAAATTCCCTCGTTCCTGACCACCTTTCTCCATTTCGCCCCACTTTTCAGTCCCCCCAACATCGAAACGCCTTATCCACAGAAGAACTAACAACAAAGGCATCCTTCTTCCTGCCTATTGTGATCAAGTCAGGGTTTGGGGACCGGCAGCTGCAGGTGGTTGGGGGAAGGACCCCAGGTTGCTATGGCAACCGACGAATCCACAAGTGGAAGGTAATAGGGTGCCTCAGACTTCAGAATTCTCTTCTGAAAGACCTTATCGCTCTTGTGCGCTGTGGCCGGAATTCATGTGCAAGATCACGGTGGGCGACAAGTCACTGCAGACGGGTACAGGCATGTGCCCTTGCAAGTGTGCTTGGTGCCTATGGGCATCGATTGTATCAAGTCTAATAGAGAAACAGAACCTTCGTGTCTATAGATACACAGATGATGGATAGACACCTGAGAGGTAGATGATAGAGGATAGATAATAGATAGATAACAGAGGTAGAGGATAGATAATAGATAGATAAATAGATAGATGACTGAGAGGTAGATGATAGAGGATAGATAATAGATATATAGATAGATAGATAACAGAGGTAGAGGATAGATAATAGATTATTAGATAGACAGATAACTAAGAAATATATGATAGAGGATAGGTAATCGATAGATAGATAGATAGATAGATAGATAGATAGATAGTTAGTTAACTGAGAGGTAGATGATAGAGGATAGATGATAGATAGATAGATCGTTAGATAGATAGACAGACACAGTGAGGTTTTAGCGAAAGGAATCGGTGTGTTTGATTGTGGGGCTGGGGAGGCAGAGCTGCAGCCTGCAGGCAGGTGTGCAGGCCGGGAACTCTCCTGGGGGCTGACTCTGCAGTCCCCGGCTGCACTTCTTTCTTCCTCCTTAGGGCGCCCCCCAGCTTTGCTCCGAAGGCCTTTCCGCTGAGTGCATGAGGCCACCCTGTTACTGATGTGAGACGTGTGCTGGGCAGAGAGAACGTGGTCCTGCCTGCTGCCCTGGGCGCGCTGCTCCTCCATGGTCGGCCTTTAGGTCTCATTCCAACGGCCAGAGCCAAAGAGTTGGTTCCAGAATGGGAATTGGTGGTGGTGGTTGTTTTTTTCCCCATTCATTCACAATCCCTTGATCACATTTTTTTGAAGACATTATAAGCTAAAATCCATGCCAGGATCTGAGGGAAATGGGGATGAGCAAGACAGATTTCTGCCCTGGGGAGAGAAATTCACAAGGGCTGGGGAGAAAGCACTAAAACCAGAGGTGAAGGGAGTGTAGCCATTGGTCTGAAGGAGAACACGGGGGAGGGGTACTGAGCTTGAACTTTGTGATCAGCTTGCGGGGGGTGGGGGGAGGCCCTGTTAGGGACTGCGGCCCCCATTCTGTTTGTGCCACCAGTGTGTCCTCAGTGAGGGTCCTATGCCAGTGGTCGGCAAACTGCGGCTCGGCAAACTGCGGCTCGCGAGCCACATGCGGCTCTTTGGCCCCTTGAGTATGGCTCTTCCACAAAATACTGACTTCTGTGCATGGACCACGAAGTATCAATTGCACTGTATCTGCGCACCCGCACGTGGTATTTTGTGGAAGAGCCACAATCAAGGGGCCAAAGAGCCGCATGTGGCTCGCGAGCCGTGGTTTGCCGACCACGGGCCTATGCTATTCCAGATGAGCCTGTAGACATATGGCTCCATTAACATTGGTCTGGGAATATGCAAATCGACCACACTTTCTTTGCCCTGGCTGGTTTGTGTCAGAGTTGGCGTAGAGGTCAGCGTTTACCTGGTCCTCCCTCTCGCCCCTGGCCCCCTGGCCCTTTCGCAGACGTAATTGTGGCCAGCTGGCTGACCTTTGCCCTTTCCCCTCCCAAAAAGGGACACAGGAATACTTACCCTCCCCTCCTTTCAAAGGCTTTCCCTTTCCCTTTGGACTTGTGGGGCCACAGACCACATCTTTGTTGACTCAGCGCCCAAATTATCTTAATAGCCTGTGGCATCCAAAGGGTGACCTCCACCCTGTTCGGGCTCCTCTGGGGCCTTTAAGCCACACCTGCAGGCATTTAAAACAGTGTCACCAAGCTCTGTGGCCAAGTCCTTGTACTAGCTGCTCAGCGGCATTCAAATGCTTCATTCCTCACTGGACACAGCCACGGCTTGAAGGAAGAGTTCTTTGTTCTTCACTGTCCAATATTAAAAAGAAATTTCCCATTTAACTCTCCTCCCTCCCTCCCTCCCTCCCTCCCTCCCTCCCCCCTGCCTCCTACGTGCAGTATCATAGCATCATAGTCTAATCAAAAGAGCACCTGTAGACTTCAGAACATTGGGTTGTCAGCCACACACCTCATAGACTCAACCCGTCACCTCAAAGCCTCCATTTTTTCATCTGTAAAATAAATAGCATTCTCTGTTTGAGGGAAGAAATAGAGACAATCACAGTGTTAAGAGTCCTGAACTCTATGAACAAAAATCAAGGTAAGGACACAGAGTGTGTGGGTGGCTAGTGTGAGACCCAGGAGTCAGGGAAGGGATGATGAGAATGCGGCATTTGGACAAGAGGCCAAGGAGGGAGCCATGCAATGATCCGGCAAAGAGCATCCTAGGCACAGAGGGTAGCCAGTGAGTGAGGCAGGGAGGTAGGTAGTCTGGGTCATGTCCTAGGTGGGCTTAGAACCAAGAGAAAAGTCTTGGATTGGGGTATTCAAAGCCATTAGAGGAATTTTTAAAATCTTTATTGTTGAAAGCGTTACATGAGCCCTCCTCCCAGCCCCCCACCCCATTAACCTCTTCCAGCCCGCTCCTGTCCCCTATTACCCATGCCCTCACCACTCCAATGTCTGTGACCATGGGTTATGCATATAGGCATACAAGTTCATTCATAGAGGATTTTTAGCAGAGGGTGGGGGTGACATGGTATTTTCTGGGTAAGATGGTCGCTGTGCTGTGTGGACAATCAATTCAGGCGACAGAAAGAGAAGCAGGGAGAGCCGGTTGGAGCTCTGGCAGCCTGCATGTCAAGAGATGACAGGGACTCGGATGGGTGTTGGTCATGGAGTCCCAGGACAGTTGGATTCAGGAGACGGGTGTGAGAGAGGGGAGTGGTCAGCACTGCAAGGCTTTTGTCCTGAGCAGCTAGTTGGGTGAATGGAGTTTGCCCTTGACTGAGATAGGTACAGCGAAGGGAGGATTGGTTTTAGGGGGTGGAAATACATTCAATTCGATGTGGTTAACAGGGGCCCGTGTGGACATTCGGAGGAGGAAGCTATATGCACAAGTTCAGGTCAGAGATGGGGCTGGAGAAGAAAATTGGGAGTCCTTCATGTGTCTGTACCAAATGCTGCGGGGCCACCCAGTAAGGCAGGCTCAGAACTTGGAGCTGACCACGAGGGGTTGTCGGTGACTTAGTCGTGTTTGAATCGCCATGGAGGGCACAAGGCCCAAAGGATTGTGTTCTAGACAAAACGTGAAGTAGAGACAGCTAGTATGGCCGACTCCATTGAGGAGTTCTGAGACAACAGGAGAACCAGGAAATGATACCCATTCATAAAACGGAAATTTCTATGGTAAAAGTAGGGGATACGGAAATACACCCTAACGTAATAATGACGAGTACAAAAGTCTACCAAGATTTTCAGTCATTCTGATCGGATCACAATGAGATGAGAATAAGGGCCTTCCTCAGGTGCGTGATGTCGTCTTGATTCTGCCATCACCTTTGTCACACACGTCTGCGCGTTTCCTATCCATGGGGACTTCCTCTCACTGCTGTGGCTTGCTGCCTACTTCCTTCTTTACGCGGTGGCTCACGGCTCTGTGTTCCCTGTGAGTTCTCTGTGGCTTTGGAAGTATATACCCTATTAGGTTTTTATACTTAGTTGACTGGTTAATTTTATATATCTTGTTCATATTTTCTTTATTGATTGTATGAATCAACTCTTCGTATCTTAAAACCATAAGGGGCTGGACACACCCTTGGCAGTAGGCAATCCCGCCATTGGTGCAGAATCCACTGATTTTGTGTGCTTCTAGGATTCTCTTATTATTGGATTACTAGAGGCCCGGTGCACAAAATCCATGCACTCAGGGGGTTCCTCAGCCCAGCCTGTGCCCTCTTCCAGTCCCTGCGGGGAGCAGGCCTAAGCCGGCAGTCGGACATCCTTAGCACTGCCACAGAGGTGGGAGAGGCTCCTGCCATCGCCGCTGCACTTTCCATCTGTGAGCCTGGCTTCTGGCTGAGCGGTGTTCCCTCTGTGGGAGCACACTGACCACCAGGGGGCAGCTCCTGCATTGAGCATCTGCCCCCTGGTGGTCAGTGTGCATCATAGCAACTGATTGTTTCACCGTTCAGTCGATTTGCATATTAGCCTTTTATTATATAGGACTAGAGACCTGGTGCAGGAAATTTGTGCATGGGGAGGGGGATGCCCCTCAGCCCAGCCTGCACCCTCTCACAATCTGTGACTGCTGGCTCCTAACCACTTGCCTGCCTGCCTGATTGCCCCTAACTACTCTGCCTACCAGTCTAATAGCTTCCTAACTGCTCCCCTGCTGGCCTGATTGATGCCTAACTGCTCCCCTGCTGGCATGATCGTCCCTAACTGCCCTCTTCCACCGGCCCGATTGCCCCTAACTGCCTTCCCCTGCGGGGCTGAGGGGACTGGGGGACTGAGGCCGGATGAGGTGGGGCTGAGGGGACTGGGGGACTCTGGCTGGATGAGACGGAGCTGAGGGGACCAGGCGCCGCCATCTTGTGAGTATGTGATAGTCAATTAGCATATTCCCTCTTTATAGATAGGAGGATAGGTCAGTGTTTCCGCCAATCATTGCTCATTATGCTCTCTATCTAAGTATTTCATCTTCCCACCAGGATCCTGATTAGGGAAGGATGGAGGTTCTTATGAGAGGAAGTTCTTGAGGCCACCAAGGTCTTCTTAAGGGAAAGCAGGGGTCTCTGGATTCTGGATAAACAAAGCATCTGCCATGTTGGGCACTCTTCCTGGTTTCTTAAAATCCTAGATTTAGAAATAATCAAAATGGCTTCCCTTTTTTTTTCTTTCAAAAAAAAAAATTGTTGAAAGTATTCCATAGGTCCTCCTTTTCCCCCCATTAACCTCTCCCAGCTTGCTCCCACCCCCCTCACTACCCCACTGTCTGTGTCCATGGGTTATGCATATACTAGTATGCATACAAGTTCATTGGTTGATCTCTTCCCACCCACCCCCCCTCCCCTTCAATTTTATTATTATGGTCCACACGCTTCAGAAATAATAACATAAGCATCTCTACATGAGACTCACTTTGAATCTGTCAGTGTGACTTTAAGTAAGTTCCTTAGCTTCGTACAGCCGTAATTTTGAGTTTGCAGAGTGAAAGAAGGAGACTTGGTTTGGAACGCGCTGGCTATAATGAGGAGTTTATAAATAAAGAAATCCAACGCCAGCCCTAAAGCTGCCTCTCCTTCCAATTTTGAATTTGCTGCAAAATTCCTCCTGGGAAGAAGGAATACATTATTTGTGCTCGGGTCAGCCAAGATCTACTTTGATATCTGGCAAGTATCGGTCTTCTAATGAGTATCTATTGACTGGATGAAATTAGGGAAGAACTGTATGTGTGGAGAGTGAAGGCTTTGTCTCGGTGCCAAACAAGAATAACAACATTGCTTTCCAAAGGGGAAAAAAAATCACAAAGAAAAAGTACCATCGTTTTGACAAAACGAAGAGGAAGATTTCTCTCTACAGTGGAAAAGAAAGCAAATTAAAAGATTTTTAAAATCTGGGAGAAAGCATTTCATGCAAACATTTAAAATGGAATGGTCTTAATATTTCAGGAAGCCATAAAAATCTGTAGGAATGCATGATGAGTATGTGGGAAAGGGAATAAAGAAACCAGTCAAAGGAGAATATAAGCAATTAAAATAAAACCCAGATTCACAAGTTACTGAAGAAATGCAAAACCAAACAATGACAGCATTTATTTTTAAACATCGAAATATGCAACGCTGACAAGGGTTTTGCTGAAACGGATACACTCCCATCTTGATGATGAGCTATAAATTAGTGTCACCTTTCAGAAATCAACTTGGACTCATGAATCAAAAGCTTATATATTTTGATCCAACAACATCCTTCCTGCATATCTTTGATTTAGGAAATTTCAATCCAGATAAAATTTTATGCATAGAGCTAAAATTATAAACAAAAGGCATCTATAAATTGGAAGAGTGTGGAGTCTTTTTGAAAACTTTTTAAAGACAGAGAAAAGCTATTTTTATAACTAGAAAGTGAAAAATACAGATATAATTTTTTTTTTTCCTAAACGGCCCCCTCATTATGGAAAAGATAATTCAGAGAGTCTTAATGCAACATTTTTCTGTGGCTTCTCTCTAGGAATTTCGATTTGCTTACCTGTCTTTTTCTTCTGTTTCCCACATTTTTTTACCTTAAGGAGAGTCTGCTTTGACCAACTGTCAAATCCAAACAAGAACAATAGCTCACAATATCCTTGCTTCACCTGGGTAAACACATTACAGGCTTTAAAATCCCCCCACCTTGCCCTCGGTTGCAGGCTCCTCCTCCCCGGCCTGGGCCCCGCTTGGGGCTCATGCAGGAGGCAACCAGTTGATGTGTTTCTCTCACATCAATGTTTCTCTCTGTCTCTCCCTCTCTCTTCCACTCTCCCTAAAAATCAATGCGAAAATATCCTTGGGCGAGGATTTAAAAAAAACAAAACACCAAAATTCTCCCATGTTGATTAGGTTCTTCCAGTCCTGAGAGTATGACAAAGAAAGCATTACTTTCTCCGTCTTGAGTCAAGGACCACGAGGGTCAACATGTGACGATCACATTGAATGACTGCACCAAGGACATTAGCTAGATTAGAATGTGGTAGGACCTCAGTGCTTGTGTCTTGGGTTCTAGGTCAGTGTCCCCTCCATTCAGCAAAGATGTTCTTTCCTTTGTGTAAAGTGTGTAATTTCTGGCTTGGAGATGTCAATGAAGGCCAGTGGTCGGCAAACTGCAGCTCGCGAGCCACACGCGGCTCTTTGGCCCCTTGAGCGTGGCTCTTCCACAAAATACCGACTTCTGCGCATGGGCCACGAAGTTTCAATCGCACTGTACATCTGCGCCCGCACGTGGCATTTTGTGGAGGAGCCACACTCAAGGGGCCAAAGAGCCGCATGTGGCTCGCGAGCCGCAGTTTGCCGACCACTGATGTAGGCGATTTCTGTTGGGCGGGCTATCCGAATCCCTCTTCTGGGTTCCAAGTCCACAGTCATGAATTATTCTAGGAGGCTTTCCAGTAACATAGCTGGGGTGGGGTTTTCGGTGACAACACAGAGAATGTGGGGTCTACCTACAGGGCCAGGACTAAATAGAAATAAATGCAGAGGATGCTCCGATTGGCGTCCACACTGGGATCCACAGAGAGGCACTGTGGCAACCTGGAGGAAGGGAACCCACGGAGGGTCAGACACGCTTTCTTCACGTCCTGACGACCTGAACATCTGCGTGCTCTACTCTCTCCGAAATTGGGGAAAACTTCTCTTCATCTGGCACTCGGAAGGGGCATGAGAATTAATCATACTTTTTACCTAAAGTTTCCTCTTGGAAACAAGAACACCTGTGCACGCAATTAAGCAGAAATGACTGAAAGCAATTGTTTCCACTTGGTCTGGTGGTCTCACGAATACTGAACTTGTGCATGTCCGCTGGGGCCGCTTGCCCTCGTGTGATGTATTCCTTTGGGGAAAATCTAACTGTTGTTACATGATCATCACATTAGAGAACAGTGCTTGGAAGAGTCATGTAATTCGAAAAAGTTTTTGCCTTATTTTATAATATAAAGAAACACATGGATACACACACACACACACACACACACACACACATATATATATCCTTAGTACTTTCACTGAAAAGCTTTTTACAAAAAATTAGAGTGTTTCCTTCCTTTCTTTTTTCTTTTCTTTCTTTCTTTCTTCTTTTCTTTTCTTTTCTTTTTTTTTGTTTGAGACACTAGGGAAAACTCTTTTTTCACAATAGGGCTAGGGGGTATAAAACCTCATGACTGGCCCACCAGACTGCTTCCCAATTCCAAAAACAATATGAACTCACTTATCTAGGAGCTTGTTGTTCCCCTGTTCAGAATGCCATCTTCCTTTTACCCCCATGGATCCTCCTCTATCTTTCTTTTTTATATAAATACTAGAGGCCCAGTGCATGAAATTTGTGCACTGGGGGCAGGCGGGGTCCTTCAGCCCCTCGCAGTCTGGGTCGCCCTCGGAGGATGTCCAACTGCCATGGAGACAGGAGAGGCTCCCGCCACCACTGCTATGCTCACCAGCCGTGAGCCCGGCTTCTGGCTGAGTAGTGTTCCCCCTGTGGGAGCACACTGACCACCAGGGGGCAGCTCCTGCATTGAGCGTCTGCCCCCTGGTGGTCAGTGCACATCAAAGCAACTGACTGTTCTGCCCTTTGGTCGATTTGCATATTAGCCTTTTATTATATAGGATTTGTATTGATTTCAGAGAGGAAGGGAGAGGGAGATAGAAACATCAATGATGAGAGAGAATCATTGATCTGCTGCGCCCTGCACGCCCCCAACTGGGGATTGAGCCAGCAATCCGGGCATGTGCCCTGACCAGAATCGGACCTGGGACCCTTCAGTGCACAGGCTGACGTGCTATCTGCTGAGCCAAACTGGCTAGGGCTCCTCTATCTTGTTCCAGCACAAGGTTGATGCCTCCCTGTGACCCCCTGATCAGCCCTTGACCATATCTCAAAATACTGAAATAAGCAGCTCATCTACTGAAATTATTTCGAAGGACTGTAGTTATTTGCACATACAACTGGATTTCCCACTGATCATGAATGCTTTAGTGGTTTGGACACTATTTAGGTGTCCCTAGAATGCAATAAACATTCAAAAAATGTTTATTCCATTGAACTGAATGGAAAGACCCAGTATCTCATATTCTGATGGGCTCCTCAAATGGTCTGCTCTCATGTAATATAAGAATATTTTAATATATCAATATATTAAATAAAATAGTTCACAATATGGATATCATTATGAGTAGTTTTTTTCTGTATTCGAAGGAGACCTGAAATGGAATTTGGTTCAGATTTGTACACTTCAAGGAGAAATGAACATCTTTAGTCTTTAATAGCAAAAGAATGTTTGGTTTTTAAAATGTCTAAAGTCATCAACAAAGAACACCCCCAAACAATGCTTAAGGTGTACACAGTGTTAGTCTGCGTGTCTAAAGCATTATGACCTAATAATAGTGCTCAGTGTTGGCGGACAGTGGAATCACCCCAAAGTTCTATAATATACTAATGCCTGGGCCCCACCCAGTTGGTCAGAGGTGGGCTGGGTTGTTTAAAAGCTCTCAAGGGGCGTCTAATGTACAGGTTGATCATTTCTGCCATACAGCCAAATAGTTTCCAAATGCCATCCCTACCAAACCTGGAAGCAGAATGTAACCGGCTGCCAATATCCAATAGATACCGACCTGCATTTTATTATGGTGCACAGCTGTTTTATCTCAGGCACGTAAATAAATCACAATTAAAAAAAAAACAAACACTCAACTTTGGGAACAGAGAATTTGAATCAGGGCACAATGAACTTGCCCCACAAAAATCCAGATATGCATTCTGCTTTTCTGCTTATATTTGCAGCAATCTGTGATTCCCACATGAAAGGTATCAGTCCACTTCCTCCTCCTGTCAATCGCTTGTGCCATGCAGCATTCCGGTATGTTGGGTCCTGACCTATCTCCTGGACACGAGCCAAAGACACTAGTAATTGGAATGGCGTAATTATTTAGGCTGTTTCTAATAAGCCTAAAAATGTGATGTTAACATTTCTCACATGTGTGTAGGCCTCTGGTCTTCAAGTGACCCCTCAGCAAGACGTAGTATGCCTTTCTTCAGTGACATTGCAAGAAAGTGCAATTTTTCAATAGGTGAGCTTTTCTCATGGCCATTGGAAACCACCTTGCTTACAGGGCCGTCTGATATTATTGATATTACTAGAGGCCTGGTGCACAAAATTCATGCACTCCGGGGAGTCCCTCAGCCCAGCCTGCGTCCTTACAGTTCGGGAGACCTAAGCCGGCAGTCGGACATTCTTAGTGCTGCCTCGGAGACAGGAGAAGCTTCCGCCACCGCTGTTGTGCTCGCCAGCTGTGAGCCTGGCTTCTGACTGAGTGGCGCTCCCCCTGTGGGAGCACACTGACACTAGGAGGCAGCTCCTGCGTTGAATGTCTGCCCCCTGGTGGTCAGTGTGCGTCATAGCGACCGGTCATTCCGCCGTTCAGTCGATTTGCATATTAGCCTTTTATTATATAGGATTTCTTTAGAATTTTGGTATTTTCCCACCATATGCCAAACTTTTGCCAAAAAATATCAAAATTAATTCAACAGAAATTTACTGAGCATCTACTCTGTGCCAGGTGCAGAGAATTAAAAAGGTAGCCATTCTATACAGCTTTGCTCCCTAACCTTGACCCCACCCGCTCTTACCTATTTCCTCTACCGAAATCTCACAGATGTGATATCTGTGGGGTGAGAATCCAAGTTCAGAAAAGAATCTTTGGGCCTGAACCAAATCTGCAAAATAGCAGAAGGTTGGCACTGTCATTCCCAGCGACCAGTGCAGAAACCAAACACACACGTGCCTTCATGTTTCAAGTCCAACTTCAAGCAGGTACCAGAGGCAATTAAGTATCCTTGCCCATCGAGTTTGGATATTTCAAATTCAGCTGCAGAATGGACTGAGGCGACCTAATCGTACCTCAGCTTTTCACTTGAATTTATCTTGACAAGTGACAGGATGTTGCTTTTTTAGGCTGGGCCTCCCGTTTCATAATTCAGTAATGAGATGCACCGTTGTCAGCTGTGAAATTGCTACCAGCTATTCTTTCTCTGTTTATTATTTCTATTGACTGATTTTAGAGAGAGAGAGAACCATCGATTTGTTGTTCCACTTATTGATGCAACCATTGCTTGCTTCTTGTGTGTGCCCTGACAGGGTTCGCACCCACAACCTTCGGGTATTAGGACAATGCTCCAACTGAGCTACCCAGCCATGGCCCTAACAGCTTTTTTTTTTTTTTAAATATATTTTTATTGATTTCAGAGAGGAAGGGAAAGGGAGAGAGAAAGAGAGACAGGGATAGAAACATTGATGAGAGAGAGAGTCATTGATTGGCTGCCTCCTGCATGGCTCTCTCAGGGGATCAGGCCCACAACCCGGGCATGTGCCCATGGCCAGAATCAAACCTGAGACCCTTCAGTCTGCAGGCCGACGCTCTATCCACTGAGCCAAACCGGCTGGGGCCTAAAAGCTTTTCAGTGACAATGTATCAAAGGCTTTTGCGGTCCTCAAGGTGACTCCCAGATGTCCTTAACAGGAAGGACAGTGATGTGAGAGCCCCACTCAGGTGTGTGCAAGCCCAGGTGTGGGGGTGGCTGGGGATTTATGGCCAAAGCTATCATTTCCTCGTTTCCCAACCCCATGAGCCAGGACAGCCCACAAATATGGCCAGAGAAAGTATGAAAACTAAAATGTCTTATTGACGCAAGCTGGTTTGGCTCAGTGGATAGAGCGTCGGCCTGCGGACTGAAGGGTCCCGGGTTCGATTCCGGTCAAGGGCGCATGCCTGGGTTGCAGGCTTGGTCTGATGTGCAGGAGGCAGCCAATCAGTGATTCCCTCTCATCATGGATGTTTCTCTCTCTCTCTTCCTCTTCTTTCCTCTCTGAAATCAATAAAAATATATTAAAAAATAAAAATAAAAAAATAAAATGTCTCATCGCTCACACACTCTGATTGTGCCTGTGATGTTAGCCTGGGCTCACTCGCTGGGCGCGCCTCGCCGGGGGTGAGTGAACATAGCTCCGCACCCCATTGTGGGAACTTTTGCCTGCGCACAGCGATGTGCTTGGAGTCTCAAAAAATCGCTCTTTGCAAGTAATTTATCATTTTTTTTCCCTCCCAAGAAGAAAACTTTCAAAAGAAACAAAGAAAAGGTGAAGGGCTGTAACGGCAGCATGCTAATTACCCGGCTCAGGCACATTATGTTTTATGTCTTTGTTCATCGGCGAGGCCTTCCAGCCGCCTAATAATTCACGCTCGGACCAGCTTTATCAAGAAGACACTGTGTTTTAGAAACCATAAAAGATCATTTAGAGCAGTAACAAATTACTGCTTTTAATAAAATGCTTTTTTTTCCCCCCACTCAATAGGACACTGTAAAAAAAAAAATATCCCACGTCTAGAGAGAAGGAGTCTATAGAAAATGAATGTTTTTATCTTGGAGGAGATAATACCGGGAACATGATAATGTAGTGGTGACTCAGGGCGCGAAAGGGGGGTAGAAAGGCTCCTACTGGCACGTCTGTCGCTGTTGCTTTTCGTTCCACCTGTCTGATCATTCCCTTCGAAGCTCCCCTATGGCCTCCTCTTTGCCATTGCTCTTTCCACCCCGTCGTCCCCAAGGTGGTCAAATCCGTTGGTTTCAAAATCTAGACCCAGAGTCCTGGCTGGTTTGGCTCAGTGGATAGAGCGTCAGCCTGTGGAACGAAGGGTCCCGGGTTTGATTCCGGTCAAGGGCACGCACCTTGATTGCAGGCTCCTCCCCGGCCTGGGCCCTGGTCTGGGCGCATGCAGGAGGCAACCAATCGATGTGTCTCTCACATGGATGCTTCTCTCTGCCTTTCCCTCTCTCTTCCACTCTCTCTAAAAAATCAATAGAAAAATATCCTCAGGTGAGGTTAAAAAAAAAAGGAATTCTATATAATAAAAGCCTAATATGCAAATAGACCGAATGGCAGAATGACCAGTTGCTATGACATGCACTGACCACCAGGGGGCAGATGCTCAATGCAGGAGCTGCTCCCAGCCTGCAGGCCCCAGGCCTCAACACGGATATCAATGGGGCCTTTCCCCGATCGCCCTGCCGGTTGCCCCACCGATCATGCCTAGGGACCCTACCCATGCACGAATTTCATGCACCGGGCCTCTAGTAAATAAAATAAAAAGGGTGCGTTTTAACCATGTGGATTCCTGGCCACTGCCCCTGACCGCCTGAGTAAGAATCACTCGAGGCCGAGCCCAGGAATCTGCTTTCACAACCTTCCAGGTGGTGCTGGGTCTGGGAACCTAGGTGGTAACCTGTGGGCATCACATACGCTGCCAAAGCAGATAGGGGTGTGTCCCTTTAGCTCTGACCTCTCCCTTCAATCCCAGGCTTGGCCATCGGGCTCCCTGACAACTCTCATGTCACTCAGACTCATCACGTGCAAGATGCCCCAAAGTGGTTTGTCCCCGGGCTTTCATTGGCTCATTGGGTGACTGTCGTCCCCAGCCTGGTAAATAATGCCACACACCCGTCCCTCCGTCGTTTCCTACATTTACTCACCAAAGCCGAAGACACGCCCCCTTTTGCTACGTTTCTCTCTCTGTCCTGAGTTTAGGGTTTCTCCTGAAGCCTTGCTTGGTCTAAAGCAGGGGTGGGCGACCTTTTTCTGCCAAGGGCCATGTGGGTGTGTATAACATCATTCCAGGGCCATACAAAATTATCCACTTAAAAATTAGCCTGCTCGCCCTAGTCGGCAAACTGCGGCTCGCGAGCCACCTGCGGCTCTTTGGCCCCTTGAGGGTGGCTCTTCCTAAGCCTTAGGAGTCCCCTAATGAAGTGAATAACAATGTACCTACCTATATAGTTTCAGTTTAAAAAATGTGGCTCTCAAAAGAAATTTCAGTCGTCGTACTGTTGATATTTGGCTCTGTTGACGAATGAGTTTGCCGACCACTGGCCTAGCCAGTTTGGCTCAGTGGATAGAGCGTCAGCCTGCGGACTGAAAGGGCACAGGCAGCAGGAGGCAGCCGATCCATGATTCTCTCTCATCGTTGATATTTCTGTCTTTCTCTCCCTCTCCCTTCCTCTCTGAAATCAATAAAAACATATAAAAAAATTAGCCTGCTATAGGTTTGATCCCTGGCCATGGTCTGGCCTTGTGCAGGAGGCAACCAATCCATGTGACTCTCTCACATCGATGTTTCTCTCTCTCTGTCTCTCCCTCTCTCTTCCACTCTCTCTAAAAATCAGTGGAAAAATATTCTCGGGTGAGGATTAACAAAACCAAACTAAAACAAAACAAAACAAAAACCCACAAACAAAAAAACCACCAAGCCCCCTTAGCTTTAAAGAAAGAAAAAAAGACATAGCTTGCTATATTTGGTCAAACATTTAATCAGTTCACCCCTAATGCCTTGGCAGGCCCAGACCGAATGGTTTTTAGGACTTTCTACGGGACGTTCCCCACCCCTGGTCTAAAGCAGTGGTTGGCAAACTCATTAGTCAACAGAGCCAAATATCAACAGTACAACGATTGAAATTTCTTTTGAGAGCCACATTTTTTAAACTGAAACTATCTAGGTAGGTACACTGTTATTCACTTCATTAGGGTACTCCTAAGGCTTAGGAAGAGCCACACTCAAGGGGCCAGAGAGCCGCAGGTGGCTCGCGAGCCGCAGTTTGCCGACCACAGGTCTAAAGGAGCAATGAGGAAGGTCAAAGCTCCTAACAGGAAGTGAATGGCCTGCCCCTTCCGGCGTGGGCTGCCTCATCCCCACATCTGGAATTCCCATTCTCCTGCAGATTCCGATCCTAACGCCCTGGACATGGGCTCCCTTCTCCCCGAAAGGACTCAGATAGTATCTGAGCTTGAGATGGGCACCCTCGTCATTGCTCCAAGCTCCTCCCCGCCAGGGAACCTCTCCCTTTCCACTAAAAAAATATATATTTTTATTGGTTTCAGAGAGGAAGGGAGAGGGAGAGAGAGAGAGAGACATCAATGATGATAGAGAACCAGAGAGAGACAGAGAGAGAGACAGAGGCATCGATGATGATAAGAGAGAGAGAGAGAGAGAGAGAGAGAGAGAGAGAGAGAGAGAGAGAGAGAGAGAGAGAAAACATCAATGATGATAGAGAATCATGGATTGGCTGCCTTCTGCACGCCCCACACTGGGGATGGAGCCCGCAACCCGGGCATGCGCCCTGACCGGGAATCGAACCGTGACCTCCTGGTTCCTAGGTTGACGCTCAACCACTGAGCCACACTGGCCGGGCTCCCTTTCCATTTCTCAAGGACTGCCTTCAGGTTCCCACTGTTTACAGGGAATCTCTGCGACCAGACACCCCCCTCCACCCCCCCAGCTCTGCTAGGGACGTGTACAAGGACATTATTGGAATTGAGAAATCTTTTATTCGCTCAACAAAGCTAGGCTTTTAAGACCAAGAACTTAAAAAAAAGGGGGGGGGAGTGTGAAATGCAAGCTGAGCAATGACTGCTTTGTGCTACGTGGCATTTGGGTCCCCTGCACCCCTTGGGAACAATGCAAGCCATTGATCCCATGGGTGAGAAGCCTCAGGGCGACGTGATTGACAGGGAAGGGAAAATGCATTGTTTTCACTATCGCCCTCCTGGCCCCTAGCTGGCTCCCCCTGCCAGACCTTTGCACCTTTGAAAAGCACGTTTGTTCTCAGGGCCGAGCTCCCCACCCCTCCGCCCAGGAAGGAGGGTGCTGGCCTTGATGGAAAGCGCCCCCCCTTCTGCGCTTGTGGGGACCCCCATCCAGGTTGAGAGGACTCGCGTCTTCTATGATTCAGGACAGGAATACAGTCCCCGCACTGAACAGCGGTCCTTGTCCCCAGAGGAGGCGGAAGTAGAGGGGCAGGCGGTATCCCCATGGCCTGGGTTCAAGGGGTACCGGACACTCCTCACGTGGGGGTTTGTGTTTGTCCATCTTGCCTTTGCTCCTAAGAATTTTTTCTTAATTTAAATTCTTTATTTAGAGTATTGCACATGTCTCCTTCCCTCCCACCCCCCATTGACCTCTGCACGGCCGTTCCCACCCCCCAGCACATGCCCTCACCCCCCTACTGTCTGTGTCCATGGGTGATGCTCATATGCCTGCATACAAGTCCTTTGGTTGCTCTCTCACCCCCCACTCCCTCCCCTGCCTTCCCTCTGAGGTTGGACGGTCTGTTCGATGCTTCTATGTCTCTGGATCTATTTTTGTTCATCAGCTTATATTGTTCGTTATATTCCACAAATGAGTGAGATCATGTGATAGTTCTCTTTCCCCGACTGGCCTGTTTCGCTTAGCATAACGCTCTCCAGGTCCATTCCTATTGGCTGTAACTAGAAAAGGGAAGTGGAAATTGGGACTAGAGAAGGGGAAAGCATAGAAGTAGACAGTGGAGGTGAAGTCAGCTGGGTTTTGGTTTTGTTTCAGTTTTGTCTTGTTTTGCAAAGAAACCTTAGGAAAAATAAGGGTAAGGGGAGGGGGGGAAACTTTGAATGTTATATTACTGTCTGTTAAGGAAGGAGTTGAGGTATACTTTTCCGTTATGGGCTGATGCAAAGTAATTTGTCATAAAGTTATCATGAGTAGAATTGCGTTCATAAGTTTGTTCTCTCTCTCTCTCTCTCTCTCTCTCTCTCTCTCTCTCTCTCTCTCTCACACACACATTTATAAATTTGGGGAATTAAAATTCAAAATATGTTGCACAATTTGATAGAAGAAGGCACACAAAATTTATCAGCATTCTGTTAAAAATAAATGAAGATTCTGCAAATATTTCAAGCAATTGATGATATGATTTATTGTAATATATTTGTTTGAGAAGATTTATAGCCTAGTATAGATAGTATATGGCATAAACTACCCAGATACGTTTTTCCCCTTTCTCTCTTTTTTGTTCATATATAAATTCTTTACTTTTATGGGTTCATTCATTCATTCATTCATTCATTTTGCTTTTATATTTATTTTTCATTTTTCAGTTGCAGTTGACATACAGTATACATTAGCTTTCGGTGTACACGCCAGTGAATGGACATTAGATGACACACTGAGGAATCATCCCGCTAAATCCGTACCCATCTGACACCATTCACAGCTGTGTCTTCCGTGCATTCTTAGATCAGCACAGTCCGTGTCAGAGCTGTGCCATGCGTGAGGGGCCAAGTTCAACAACACAACCTCATTCAGATGAAACTGTTTTCCTCACAGGGGATCCGCAGCTGAAGGACTTGGACGCGCTTTGTCAGATCCCCTCTCCTCCACGATCCATGTATGTTAGACTCAAGTACCACATTTCTCTAAAACAGTCCCTTTTCTCTCTTTACCTTCTCCATCCAACACAACCTTCCTTTCCCCATCTTCCTCCTCCTGCAACTCTCATTCCTTTACAGCATATGGTCTGAGGTGTTTTCCGTTCTGTCCCCCAGAGTTTGTTGTTGTTGTTGTCGTTTTGTCTTCTTCCATCTCTAGATTTTACACCATAAAAATTCAGAGAGCCTTAACCGGTTTGGCTCAGTGGATGGGGCGTCGGCCTGTGGACTGAAGGGTCCCAGGTTCGATTCCAGTCAAGGGCATGTGCCTTGGTTGTGGGCACATCCCCAGTAGGGGGCATGCAAGAGGCAGCTGATCGATGTTTCTCTCTCATCGATGTTTCTAACTCTCTATTCCTCTCCCTTCCTCTCTGTAAAAAAAAAAAAAAAAAAAAAATTAATAAAATATATTAAAAAAAAATTCAGAGAGTGGAGGAAGCCTGACAGTAATCTTCTGTGTTGTACCTGTCACTGCATAGACTCCCGTGCACACAGGGACCAGGACATAGCAGACCTTTGACAAGGGGCCAAGAGGAGAGATGCAGAGAGAGGCAGGCGGCAGCCAGTGGAAAGGAGAGCTGAGTCCGTTTATGAATTTTTAAAAATATTTTTTGCTTGGAAATTTCACAAGAGAAATGTTAAGCATGAACACTTTCCGCCTGGTGGATTGTTATCTAGAGTAACATCACATTAACCTCACCGGATATTGTTACGTCCATCATGCGGTTAAATGCATAGTGACGCACTCTTGGTTGCAAAATAACAGGGAATATGGCAGAAGGTCAGTCCATACCAGGGATTTTTATTTTACCTGGGGTTTTTGGCAATTAGTTGCTCTAGAATCTTTCCTCTTTAATATGTTTTTATTGATTTCCAAGAGGAAGAGAGAGGGAGAGAGAGAGAGAAACATCAATGATGAGAGAGAATCACGGATCGGCTGCCTCCTGCACGCCCCACACTGGGGATCGAGCCAGCGACCTGGCCATGTGCCCTTGACCGGAATCAAACCCGGGACCCTTCAGTCTGCAGGATGACGCCCTATCCACTGGGCCACACCGGCCAGAGCTAGAATCTTTCCGTTAGTCCCTCCATGGATGCGTGTTCTAAACGTCAAGGGGGCTGTGTACTTTGCATTTCTCCAAGTTAGCACGATAGTAAGGATTATTTGGCTTTTACAGATGTTTAAAGACATCATGCCAAGGAGAACATTCTCAAACAGAACCCCCAAGAAATGTCACTTGCGAGTCTCGCCAAGAGAGGATGCATCACTTTCTCTCCATAAACATCTGCTGGGAACACTTTGCAGGGAGGCATTTTAAATAACGATGTTTGTAGCTGCTGGTCTTCAATAAGTTTGAAATAGATGGAAAATGAATTGGGGGCGCTTTCCCTCCCAAAGCAGCTTCTCCTCATTGGCATGCACGGACTCGGAGCTCGAGAACGGGAGAACGTTACCCTCGTGTTGGGCGGAAATGGTTAAAACCGTTTCTGTGAACTCTGTATCCATCATACCGGAGAGATACTCATAAATCATAGGTTCCCCTAACTCCGGCAACTCCCCCAGTTCATTGTTATGCTCGCTTGTTTGTGGCAATTATACCGTGTTTATATTTACATAATAATTGGATTTCCTATTAAATGAAACAAAAAACACCCTCAAAAGCGCGAGTCGCGGAGCCATAAGGCAGCCATGCAACCTGAACAATGCCCATTCATTTGTGGTTACAATGGAAACTTCATCTTGTTCAAACCGGCGTAGATGTTGGCCGATAATTCTCCGCAGCGAATGCAAGATATACAGCCAGGCTCTGGAAGGTTCCAAGGAAGAGAGGCACACGGATTGCCTTTGGTAACAGGTGTTTATTGCAAGGAGACACCCAGATGTAATTCAGCGAGGAATGTTGTCTCGTAGCTCCTCTGGGCTTCGCTGCTTCAAAGAATCAGAAATACTGCAAGCGTCATGGAACGGGAAAAAGATTTCGTGTAAAAATACATAGCTGGGTCCTAGCCGGTTTGGCTCAGAGGATAGAGCGTCGGCCTGCGGACCAAAGGGTCCCGGGTTCGATTCCGATCAAGGGCATGTACCTCGGTTGCAGGCGCCTCCCCGGCCCGGGGCCCTGGTCAGGATGCGTGCAGGAGGCAGCCAATCGATGTGTCTCTCTCACATCGATGTTTCTCTCTGTCTTTCCCTCTCTCTTCCACTCGCTCTAAAAATCAATGGAAATATATCCTCGGGTGAGGATTAAAACAATAACAATAATAAAAAAGGAAAATCGGCTCAGGGTGCTCACGTACTGGTTGCCAGGTACAAGGTTTGATTTCTTTTTTTTTTTTTTAAATATATTTTATTGATTTTCTTACAGAGAGGAAGAGAGAGAGATAGAGAGCCAGAAACATCGATGAGAGAGAAACATCGATCAGCCGCCCCCTGCACATCCCCCACCGGGGAAGTGCCCACAACCCAGGCACATGCCCTTGACCGGAATCGAACCCGGGACCCTTCAGTCCGCAGGCCGACGCTCTATCCACTGAGCCAAACCGGCTTCGGCAAGGTTTGATTTCTGTTAAGACATGGAGCTCAAGAAGGAGTAGAGGATTCGGGGTAGCACTGGTTTGGGCCCTTCTCAGAAGTCAGCAATGACCTTGGTTGAAACAATTCTCCCACAGCTCATGGGAGCCAGCTTCATAAACCAAATAAAGAAAAAACTAATAAACAAATAAACAAACAGGTCCTGACTTATGTGGGGGAGGGAAATCAGTCTATGGAGTTGCTAGGGCAGCGGTTCTCAACCTGTGGGCCGCGACCCCTTTGGCGGTCGAACGACCCTTTCACAGGGGTCGCCTAAGACCATCCTGCCTATCAGATATTGACATGACGATTCATCACAGTAGCAACGTGACAGTTATGATGTAGCCACGAAAATAATTGTATGGTTGGGTCACAACATGAGGAACTGTATTTAAAGGGCCAGAAGGTTGAGAACCACTGGGCTAGAGTATATAATTTAAATGTTCAGTTTTCAACAACAAGGAAACAGGGAAGTACGACACACGGAAGAAAGAAAAAGTACATCAGGCCCAGCTGGCGTGGCTCAGTGGTTGAGCATCGACCTATGAACCAGGAGGTCACGGTTCGATTCCGGTCAAGGGCACATGCCCGGGTTGCAGGCTCGATCCCCAGTGTGGGGCATGCAGGAGGCAGCCGATCCATGATTTTCTCTCATCATTGATGTTTCTATCTTTCTCTCCCTCTCCCTTCCTCTCTGAAATCAATAAAGATATATTTAAAAAAATAAAATAAAAAATAGGAATGAGTATTCTGTAAGTACAGATTTAATATTAGTCCACAGTCTCTGACACTTCTTTTTAAAAAAATTACTAATGTGAGATGCGTCGTACCAAGTAGATTTCCGTATCATCATTGAGCTGCTGAAATTCTGTAGTTTTCAATAAACTCTACAGAATCAGTGCCATGTATTAAAAGAAAACAATTTTACTATCAGCTATTAGAAAGGTATCTTAGAAACGCTATAGTGTATATTTTACATATTTTCCCCCTTAATTAGGAAACGTGTTTAAGTTATTCATTTGATGGGAGGGAGGGAGATAGGAGAAACAAATGAAAATATTCCTTTTACTCTTTCTCTTTCCTCAAGCTGAGAACGAAAATGCTGAGAAGAAAAACGGCTGCCCTTAAAAGTTTTAGTGCAGAAATCTATAAACAATGCAATTATCTTTTCAAGGTGACTGTCCGTTAATGCTGGGTTCTGTCCCTTTAATGGTGGGTTCTGGACGCAATAATGGAAACGCTACAGCTTATCTATTATTTTCTAAAAACCAGTCGAAAGGAGAAGTCAAGGGAATCACTGCAACACAAAAGTTACCGAAAAAAAAAGAAGAAGACAGATTATGTCCAAATATCTCCAAATGTATTGATATTCATCGGGCCGATCATAATAATTAAAAAAAGCATTCTGTGCCTAGTTCCAGAAATTCTCCATCTCCATTATTTGCTGGAAGAGCCATCTAAAAAGCACTCGAGGTTGATGATGTCTGTTGTCTGCGCTCTTGAAAAACATCCTCTCCAAACAGGGGGAAAAGGTTAGAAATGATTTGTGCTGCATTGATCAATTTATCCGAAGTTGTCTTTCGACACATTGTATTAATGGAACTTCATTTTCTTTCATTCCGTCCGCGGCCAATTTTTTCTGTTGTCTCTTAAAATGATCAATGATCGCGTCTCGCCATCTTTGCACAAAACAAGATGATTTCCCCCCTTAAACTTTCAAAAAAGACTTTATTATTTTGTTGTAATGGATTTCTGTCCCCCTCTCCCCCGCTTGCCACCCCCTGCCGCGAGTTTTCTAATGCCAGCCTATTCTTTTATATTTCTTTGTAGTTGTGACTTCAATGCCTTGGGTTTCGTTTTTTCTTTTTCTTTTTCTTTTTTTTTTTTTTTCATCATTCTGGGAGCCACGATGTCTGTAGGGAGGGCAGCCTCTCTCCTCTTTCAGCGGCCCTGTGTGGGGAGACCTCACTGTTGCAATGTGAAAACACAATCAAAATCAGCATCTGGCCCTGGCTGGTGTGGCTCAGTGGATAGAGCGTCAGCCTGCGGACTGAAGGGTCCCAGGTTCGATTTGGGTCAAGGGCACGTGCCCGGGTTGTGGGCTCGATCCCCAGTAGGGGGCGTGCAGGAGGCAGCCAATCCATGATTCTCATCATTGATGTTTCTCTTTCTCCCTCTCCCTTCCTCTCTGAAATCAATAAAAATATATTAAAAAAACAAAAACACTTAAAACCCAGCATCTAGAAGACCGGAAATGCATTTTGACAGGGGCACTTGGACCACTCTTTCCTGTTCCTTAGCAATGAACGCCGGCTGCTTTTCCCAAGGCCAGACGGGAACAGCGATTCTCTTTCTATGCAGGAGGGTACGAAGGGGTCGAGTAGTCCTCATTCTCCATTTGTTTTTTGTTTTTTTTGACATTTAAAGTCTATTTCTTTGAATGTAAATGCATCTTTCTGCCGATGGAAGCATTCTTTTTGTTGTTGTTTGTTTGCTTGGTTTGTTTTTATTGCAATGGGAAATATGAGCCCCAGCCGGTTTGGCTCAGTGGATATAGAGCGTCAGCCTCTGGACTGAAGGGTCCCGGGTTCGATTCCGGTCAAGGGCACATGCCCTGGTTGTGGGCTCAGTCCCCAATAGGGGCGCGTGCAGAGGCAGCCGATCAATGATTCCATTCTCATCATTGATGTTTCTATCTCTCTCTCCCTTTCCCTTCCTCTCTGAAATCAATAAAAATATATTTAAAAAGAAAAGAAAATATGAAAAGCCAACATAATACAACTCAGTGTATCTACCAGTCTCGCTAATGCATGCTGATCCCTGGTTCCTCCGACCCCTCCCCTGCCTCCTTGTACTTATCCCCGCAATCCCATCTTGGCTGAGCACATACCCAGCTGACTGACATAGGACGGAGTAGCCACGCCTGGAGAGAATCCGTATATTCATGAAGTAAGGGCTTTTGCTAGACATTGAATAGCAAATAGCAGTGGAAGCCATGTGATGCATACTAACTTCTCCCAACCCCCCACCCCCTCCAAAAAATAATAACATGGTGAGAACCTTCAGTACCTTGGCAATGCATATCCTAAGCCAGGGGTGGGCAAACTTTCTGACTCGAGGGCCACAATGGGTTCTTAAACTGGACCGGAGGGCCGGAACAAAAGCATGGATGGAGTGTTTGTGTGAACTGATACAAATTCAAAGTAAACATCATTCCTGATCACAGCCTATTCTTTTCTTCACTCTTACAGACTCGAAAACACCCTCGAAACCTATTTCCGGGGGAAGAAAGAAAAACAGTATGGGTGCATCTCTGCATTCTTTTCTTGTTGTTGTTAATCCTCACCTGGGGGGATTTTCCCATTGATTTTTTCGAGAGAGTGGAAGGGAGGGGGAGAGACAGAGAGAGAGAGAGAGAGAGAAACATCGATTGGTTGCCTCCCCCACGTGTCCTGACCAGGACTGGGGATGGAGCCTGCAACCGAGGTACATGCCCTAGACCGGAATCAAACCCTGGACCCTTCAGTCTATGGGCTGACGCTCTGTTCATTGAGCCAAACCGGCTAGGGCTGCATACATTTCTTTGCACAGTCATTCTAGCAAAAACAGAGTAAAATTCCGATTCCCCGAATTATGGATCCATTTATTAAACTACTGACTCAGGGCCCTGAGTGAACCGTGATTGGCTTAGGATCAGTTATAAATCAGGTTGTAACAGGGAAGATCTAGGGCAGGGGTCCTCAAACTACGGCCCGCGGGCCACATGCAAATACAAATATTGTATTTGTTCCCGTTTTGTTCTTTTACTTCAAAATAAGATATGTGCAGTGTGCACAGGAATTTGTTCATAGTTTTTTTTTAAACTATAGTCCGGCCCTCCAATGGTCTGAGGGACAGTGAACTGGCCCCCTGTTTAAAAAGTTTGAGAACCCCTGAGGGCAGCGCATGGGTTCCCTTTTCCTGGTGATTACCATCCTTATACCCCAGGCCGGACATCTGGGTATAACCCTACCTTCCCCCCTTCCATTCAACCCACAAAATAATCAGTCACCAAGCCTTGCGGGTTCGCTCCCCTAAGCATCTCCTATCCATCACCTTGTCTACTCCTTTCGCCATTGTCTCCATTCAGACTTGCAGCGTTGCTCACCTGGATGGCTGGGCTACCTCCCACCCTGACTCATTTTCTCTAGCAAGGCCCTTAAAACGACCCCACACACTGGGCGAAAGGAAGCTTTCCAAACCAGCGGTCGCCGCCCAGTGGTCCGCGGACACTGGTGGTCCGTGAGGTCCGGAAGGTTGGCGACCGCCGTGAACTGCAGATCCGACCTTGTCATTGTGTTCCTCGGGCTCCTGGAAACGCCCCTTGGTTTCAGGGGCATCGCTGTGTCCCCCCTGGGGCCCTCTGGCCCCGTCTGCAGCCCTGCCCACGTGCACAGGACCCTGAAGAAATAGGAACTCTGGCCCTGGCTGGTGTGGCTCAGTGGATAGAGCGTCGGCCTGAGGACTGAAGGGTCCTGGGTTTGACTCCACTCAAAGGCACAAGCCTGGGATGTGGGCCCAATCCCCAGTAGGGGGCGTGCAGGAGGCAGCCGATCCATGGTTCTCTCTCCTCATTGATGTTTCTATCTCTCCCTCTCCCTTCCTCTCTGACATCAATAAAAATGTATTCTTTTAAAAAGAAATGGGAACTCTATGTTCATCCTTCTGTTCTCTCCTCTGAGCTTCCACGTGTACTGTTCCTCTCACCAGGAAGGCCCTTCCTCTCATTTTCACGGAGCAGCTCTCTCCTTCTTCTCCAAAGCCAAACCACAACTAAAACAAAACCATGAATCTTATCCAATCTTCCCTTGACTCCCGGGTGAACGAGGATCGCTGTAACCATCCTAATGACCCGAGTCGAGAATATTCTGCCCTGAGAATTTTCCCGTCTGCCCCCTCGCAGTCATCCCCTCCCGAAAAGGAGGGGCTACTCTTTGCACAGTCGAGAGAGCAAAACAGAGTAAAATTCTAACACAGCGTTGAAATGGCAATAGAAATAAAAAGGACGCTTTGGAAGCCTGCAGGTGCAATAGCCCAGAATGGAATCCAAGAAACTGGGACTGGCCAGGTTAATTTCTGGGAGTCTTTGTGCTTCCTGCCTGCTCTCTCCTCCCTCAGAGATGTCCATGCAATTAGCATTTTCGAGGCCCTAAGGATTCTGCATAAGAGCCCCCTGCATAGCTTTGTTTTAAACCGGAGTTTCTGAGACCTGCGGGGTCCACTTAAATAATTTTTTTTACTTAATACTTTTAAACATCTGCTGGAACAATGTCCCCAAGGGGTGTATTTTAGGAAACGCTAAACAACTCAATTAAAAATACACTGTTTTAGACTCTCAGGGGGTTGAGAGAGGTTAATTGCTTTTTGCCAGAGCCCACACTGCCAGCAAAGGGCAGAGGCGGATGGAAATGCAGAGACTTCAGACTCAAAGGCCAGACCTTTACCTTTCCCTGCCTGGGTTTCCTCATCTGTAGAATTTGAAGATGAGAGCTTGTAGCATGGGCGACAGCGCGCAATCCCCACACTCGCCCTGTGAGTCTTTTTGTTGTTGTTGTTGTTAATCCTCACCTGAGGATATTTTTTTAGGGAGAGTGGAAGAGAGAGGGAAAGACAGAGAGAAACATCGATGTGAGAGAAACACATGGATGGGTTGCCTCCTGCACGAGCCCCGACCAGGGCCCAGGCCGGGCAGGAGCCTGCAACCAAGGTACGTGCCCTTGACTGGAATCGAACCCAGGACTCTTGGTCCGCAGGCCAATGCTCTAGCCCAGTGGTTCTCAACCTCCCTCATGCCGCGACCCTTTCATACAGTTCCTCATGTTGTGGTGACCCCCAACCATAAAATTATTTTTGTTGCTACTTCATCACTGTAGTGTTGCTACTGTTATGAATCGTCATGTCAATATCGGATATGCAGGATGTATTTTCATTGTTACAAATTGAACATAAAGCATAGTGATTCATCACAAAAACAATATGTAATTATATATTCAATATGTGTTTTCCAATGGTCTTAGGCGACCCCTGTGAAAAGGTCGTTCGACCCCCAAAGGGGTCGCGACCCACAGGTTGAGAACCTCTGCTCTAGCCACTGAGCCAAACCAGCTAGGGCTCTCCCTGTGTGTCTCGAGGTGGCTTAAACTTTCTGAGCTTTAAGTTCTTTGTAAAATCAGGATGATAATACCCGGACTGAAATGAGAATGAAACAAAATAACTTCCTATAAAAAAAAACACAAAACAAACTCAGCCCTGTTCTTCCCATTTTTAATAGAAAACTTAGCCAGTTACAATAGAGACGCTTTCCAATGTTGTGTGGATTGAGGTCCTGTGATGGCTCAGCTATTCCCTGTGTGGGAAAGGTCAGCCCTTCTTCGTCTGCTTTGGGTTTCTGTCAGTAACACCAGGCTTGGCACCCAGAGAAAGGCATTCATTAAGGGCCCAGCCTCACCCATGGAAAGAGAAGCATCATTTTAATCTTAGTGTCTGATGTCCTTATGAATCCGGAGACCGGGGTCATTTATGATACCCTGTGCCTGATAGCTGTGCCGCTAAACAGGTTCTCTGAAGATGTTCTTTTACTTAATCTCCATACACCTCTAAGAGGAAAATATTATTATGGCCGTTGGAGCAGAACTTCGGAGGGGTGAAGTGGTGGAATCGCGTCCAAGTCAAGTCTGCCCCCTCTCTGTTTGCCGCCTGGACATTGCTTCCTTGTGGTTGAAAAGGTGCTCACAGACCAAGGAGCCGTGGGGGCTGATGGTCCTGTTTTAGTTTATGTCTCGGAGAATGTAACGCATCGTTGGTGCCTCCAAAGCACCTCCATTAGGATTTGGAAAGTACGGTGTTTTTATTTACACTCTCAGGTACTCAGGCAGTTCCCAAATCTCTTTTTGAGAAAAATAAGAACCATATCAGGTTTGATACGGAAATGGAACAATAAAAAAAAAAGTATACCGTGGAATACTATGCAGCAGTGAAAAAGAAGAACCTCTTACCCTCTGAGACAGCATGGAGGGACCTGGAGAGGATCACGCTAAGTGAAATAAGTCAGTCAGAGAAAGACAAGTGTCCCATGTTCTCACTCATGTGTGGAATCTAAGTAACAAAATGAACTGATGAACGGAGTGGATCCAGAGATATGGAAGCGTGGAACAGAGGACGGAATGTCGGAGGGAAGGCGGGGGAGGGTGGGTGCCTGGGAGGTAATCAACCAAAGACCTTGTGTGCATAGATGCATAACCCATGGTCACAGACAGTGGGGTGCTGAAGGCCTGGAGCAGAAGGGGTGCTGGAGGGGGTCAAGGAGAGGGGGGAAAGGCAGATATATGTAATACTTTCAACAATAAAGAATTATTAAAAATAAATAAATAGGAAAAAAAAAGAGGACAGAACACCACACACACACACACACACACACACCCCGATATGGCCTTTTCCTTAACATCAATGGGAAATGACATTATTGGGGCATGACCTACCAGATTATCAGGGAATAAAGGCGCGCGTACACCATTCTAGCTGGCAACGCGAAACCCAAAAATGAGAGGAAGCAGCCTGCGACATGAGCACCCTCTCAGCTGTGCGAACAAGCAGACGCCACCCAGCGGGATATTTCCTGAGCAGGGCGCTGCAGACACCAACTTCGTATACAAATGAGCCAGTCGGATGGATATACCAGCCACGGACTCCTTAAAGAGACTCACGTGTTTGAGTGTCTTCTATGTCTCTCTTGTCCTGTGGTAGTTGGACATAGATAAAGTCATTCATGACTCCGCTCTTCCATCACATTCATATTTTAAAGGAAATTAAAGGGAACATGGGAAAAGCTAGAGGACTGCGAACTCAAGCAAACGTGCCTGAAAAGGATAAAGGACGCAGAAAGAATAGAATGTGGATAAATTCTAGTGGCCCAGATGCAAAGCTCAGCGTCGTCTGGCCCAGTGATGGCGAACCTATGACACGCGTGTCAGAGGTGACACGCGAACTCATTTTTTGGGTTGATTTTTCGTTGTTAAATGGCATTTAAATATATACAATAAATATCAAAAATATAAGTCTTTGTTTTACTATGGTTGCAAAGATCAAAACATTTCTATAGGTGACACGGCACCGGAGTTAAGTGAGGGCTTTTCAAAATGCTGGCACGCCGAGCTCAAAAGGTTCGCCGTCACTGGTCTAGCCCTTGTGGACCAATCTAATCTCACCCAGCACTCCGGCTCTCTGTTGCTTTTGCTTGTCTTCTATTACGCTGAGTTCTGTATATTGTTAAAAAATAATGGGTAGCCCTAACCGGTGTGGCTCAGTGGATAGAGCGTCGGCCTGCGGACTCAAGGGTCCCAGGTTCGATTCCGGTCAAGGGCATGTACCTTGGTTGTGGGCACATCCCCAGCAGGGGGTGTGCAGGAGGCAGCTGATCCATGTTTCTCTCTCATCGATGTTTCTCTCTCTCTATCCCTCTCCCTTCCTCTCTGTAAGAAATCAAGAAAATATATTTTAAAAAAATAGTGGGTAGGAAGTAGAGGCTTTGACCTAAGAATTTGTTGACCGAAGCATTTATTCTCTAAATATCTACTGAAAACCTACCAGGTGAAGGCACCAAATTAGGTGCAAAATTAAGGAGCTGCCTTTCTTAGTTGGGTAAGTCTGAGGTGTCACAAACCATCCGGGCTCTAGAGGAGTATTTACTATTCTGTGCCACCCTTGCATTGGGCATAGAATGTGTAGTATTAATAGCTTGCATGTTGGTAGAATTGTTGGTACATTCAAGTCTATAATGCCTCATTAGATTTTTCATTCACGTCCTAACTTTCCATAGCATGCTGTCTTGAAAGTTTTTCTTTCTTTTATACCTTCTTCTCTTCCTCCTTCCTCTCCTTCTTCCTTTCTGATTTTTCCTTCATCATCGTCAAGGGTACACGGGATCAGCAAGTAGCTTACCATCTACGGAGAGTGGCAAACAGACAAACAAGACCAACTCTGACGCGATGAATACTGTTGTTCCAGAAAAACAGAAAGTGATGAAAATAAGAAATAAGGATGAGGGGTAGAAGAATGTCGCTCTAATTAAAGTGGCATTCTTGCCTGGCCGGTGTGGCTCAGTGGTTGAGCATCTGTCTACCTATGAACCAGGAGGTCACAGTTCGATTCCTGGTCAGTGCATATGCCCAAGTTGCAGACTTGATCCCCAGTGTGGGGCGTGAAGGAGGCGGCCGATCAATGATTATCTCTCATCATGGATGTTTCTCTCTCTCTCTCTCTCTCTCTCTCTCTCTCTCTCTCTCTCTCTCTCCCTCTCCCTTCTTCTCTGAAATCAATAAGAAAAAAATATATATTTTAAAAAGTGGCATTGTTGAGATTGGTAGGCTTGTTTTTGCAAGAGGACTGTAGGCATTCCTTGGATGGTTACTGCATTTTTATATTCAATAATCCATGGGATCTGGTAGAAAGCAAAGCGCCCAAAAGGGCAGTGCACTCAATATGGGAATGGAGGGAAGGATCGCCCGGTAATACAATATCTAGCTTTCCAAGCAGAACTGACTCGGGCCCGTGTAATGCTAAGCAACCCATCGATCCAAAGTTCTGATTTCTCAAGCCTCTTAAGGAGAACATGACCAAGACACGATAAAGTGCGAAAGCCGAAGGGAGACCTGCTGATGAGAAACAAATGATTCTGCCATTAGCATTGATCGTTAATTGATTAAAAAGAGAGTAAGTCCAACCTTACACAATGAGTTCAGACAAGAGACACATTGACTCCCGGCTGCCAAGTGTCTGTTTTCATCTTGTCCTGCGAGGTGTTTTCCCAGGAACGGGTATTCTGGCCAGGAGCTGGGGCCCTTGGAGCATAAAGGGCGATTCATGTGAAGAATCTAGACGTGAAAAATACAGACTAGAGTTTCCTGTAGACGCGGCGAGAGCTTAGCGCTCTTCATTGTGCAACTATATTAGTTATTAGATGCACACCGGGCCATGTACCTAAATAGTTGTCTCTGGAAACTTCATTGTGGCCAGAAACCAAATTCCTAATGTGGTTTTGTGACTGGGGCCGGGGCGCAGAGCTAAAGAATCACATCTTTGACTTCTTCAGGTACAATGGGTGCAACAGTCGGGGGAGACTACCAGTAGTTTCCTGAAACCACTTTCTGTCTCCTGAACAACCTCAACTTTAACCTTTCATTGAGGTTAGAGAATAACTCCAATGTCCCTGAAATCGCCAGTTACAGTGTGGTACAGGATTCATCACCGCAAACCCCAGTTTTTAACAAATTGACACTCACGCCTGAACTCCAGTAGCAGGTCAACATAGTCATCCCCACAGTCCTGGTTCCTGATCATCGTCAGCTGACCTGCAGATCTTCACTGGGTATTTATTTGCATTTTTTGACTCTTACTGTGAAATAGTAAGGCCACCTCCCTATGATGATGTCCTTATTCTGTGTCACTCATCAAGGTTGGACTTCCTTGAGTGAGCCCTAAATATTACAATGGCCAAAACATTTGTGGCAGGAAGGGACATGAGATGGTGTTGCTCATTCTTTTCTCTTTCTCTTTTTTAATTGGTTTCAGGGAGGAAGGAGAGAGAGAGAGAGAGAGAGAGAGAGACAGAGACATCAGTGATGAGATAGAGCCATTGATCGGCTGCCTCCTGCACACCCCACACTGGTTCATAGGTCAATGCTCAACCACTGAGCCATGTGGCCTGGCTGTCACTCATTCTTTTTTTAAAATATATTTCACTGATTTCTTTACAGAGAGGAAAGGAGAGGGATAGAGAGCTAGAAACATCGATGAGAGAGAAACACCGATCAGCTGCCTCCTGCACATCCCCACTGGGGATGTGCCCGCAACCAAGGCACATGCCCTTGACCGGAATTGAACCTGGGACCCTTGAGTCCGCAGGCCGACGCTCTATCCACTGAGCCAAACCGGTCAGGGCTGTCACTCACTCTTTAAGGAACTTTTCCCCACCGTGTGCTGAGCATTTGACCCAACTGGTGGAAGGGCTCAGCGAATTCCTCGTTGCAAATAATTCAGGACACTTACCACCAGGCTTTGGACTCGAAGCAAAATTGTCTTCAGCGCCTCCTCATGGGAAAGAAAGGTTGTCTATGTCCCCTGCTCCCGCGGGTGGGAAAACAGGTGAAACGCGGACATGCGTATGAGAGTCTGTCTGTTACGGGGGTTCTGACAATGTGGGCACCTGAGCTGTTTCTCTCATTCCCAAACTGGCCGGTGTCTGCCGCTGATTGGCAGGGAGCAGATTGGACTCGCCTGACCTGAAGTCTAATGAATGCCACAGAGCGAAAATAATCTGGAGACACTTGAAAAAAGGAAGCAGAAGAAAAAAAACTCACTTCAAGAAATCTAAGCCTTTTGTTCCCCCTCCTCAGCCTCCCTTGAAGCCAACGGAGCTCCCCACACATTCTGATCTCTGAGCTTCTCCCCAGCACGCAGGCAGGGGCGTCTGTGGTCTGTGGTGGTGACAACTGATTCATGAGTTCATTTGCATATCCCCGGTGCCAGCCGCAGACAGGCAGCCCTGGCAAATGGGGGGCGGGGGGGTGCCTGTCAGATACAGCTGTCCATGCGCGGAGCTGGTGGAGACGACCAGGAGCTGTTTGAAAATGCCTAGGTGGGAGAATTTAATTGGAGTAGCAACTGTTCAGAATTAAGATTAAAAGGACCAGTCAGTCAGCGCGGACTTGGTGACACCTTAAGAATAACGTTTCGCGTTTGATTAATGCGGCGCCACGTTGCACATCCCTCTCCCTGGCCAATAGGGCCCGTTTGCCGGTGGGTGATGCAGCGGGTGTGTCTAACGTTGAGAGCTCAGGGGTTCCCAAGGTTAGGGTTAGCCTACTCTCTAGGCCAGCCCTGGGCAAACTATGGCCCGCTGGCTGGATCTGGCCCGTTTGAAATGAATAAAACTAAAAAAAAAAAAAAAAACCGTACCCTTTTATGTAATGATGTTTACTTTGAATTGATATTCGTTCACACAAACACTCCATCCATGCTTTTGTTCCGGCCCTCCGGTCCAGTTTAAGAACCCATTGTGGCCCTCGAGTCAAAAAGTTTGCCCACCCCTGCTCTAGGCGGAGACCCTTGTTGCTTTTCTTTTTCTTTTTATTGATTTCAGAGAGGAAGGGAGAGGATGGGAGAGATAGAAACATCAATGATGAGAGAGAATCATGGATTGGCTGCCTCCTGCACGCCCCACACTGGGGATGGAGCCCGCAACCTGGAATCGAACCGTGATCTCCTGGTTCATAGGTTGATGCTCAACCACTGAGCCATGCTGGCCGGACGACCCTTGTTGCTTTAAGATAGTATGATTTTGCCCTAGCCCGTTTGGCTCAGTGGATAGAATGTCGGCCTGCAGGCTCAAGGGTCCCAGGTTCGATTCCGGTCAAGGGCATGTGCCTTGGTTGTGGGCACATCCCCAGTGGGGAATGTACAGGAGGCAGCTGATCGATAGTTCTAACTTTCTGTTCCTCTTTCTTCCTCTCTGTAAAAAAATCAATAAGATACATTTAAAAAAAGTAGGGTTTTAATAGGAAGCACATAAAGACGGAATAGGGGGGAGCATAGTGGGTCCGGAAGAAGCAAGGTTGGCAGATTTGGAGACAGACGTGTCTCTCTTTCTCCAAACTGAGTGAGGCTCAGCCAAGAGCCACCCCACTCATCCCCGAGGCATCGTCACCCGGCACAGGAATCCCCAAAGCACATTCGCTTCGCCCTGAGCTGGGGAGAAAAGGGATCCGGTCTCCACGGCCCGTTCGACCCGCGGTTCCCTTCCCCTCCTGAGTTTGCCAAAAAGGGTGTCAGATGTTGCTGATTCCGAAGTGATGGCGAGGAGTGGGTTGTGATGGGGAGACCAGTGTGGTTTCCCGAATCCACGTTTTGTCTGCCTTAACCTCCCATTAAGATTGGAGAACTGCCGAAACCGGTTTGGCTCAGTGGATAGAGCGTCGGCCTGCGGACTGAAAGGTCCCAGGTTCGATTCCGGTCAAGGGCATGTACCTGGGTTGCGGGCACATCCCCAGTAGGAGATGTGCAGGAGGCAGCTGATCGATGTTTCTCTCTCATCGATGTTTCTAACTCTCTATCTCTCTCCCTTCCTCTCTGTAAAAAATCAATAAGATATATTTAAAAAAAAAGAAAAAGATTGGAGAATAAGTCCAGTGTGCCTGAAATCGCCTGTTAGAATTTGGACCCGGATGCTTAGCTGCAAACCCCAATGTTTCACAATTTGACGTTCACCATTGAACTCAAGTATCAGGTCAGCATACTCATAGGCTGGAGATGGCATGCCTCCCTTGCAAGCATTCATTTCAAAGTCAGGTTGAAAGGGACCCCATTGAATTTCATTGATAATGAGAGCAATTGTACAGCATGGTTAAATACAATTTTTTCTCCAGTAAATCCTTTTTTTTTTAAAAATTTATTTTATTCTTTAAAGTATTACAAACAGTAGTACATATGTCTCCTCCTCCCCCCCCCTCCCCACACACTGACCTTCCCCTGGCCACCCCTACCCCCGGGCACATGCCTACACCCCCCCCTCCCCTCAGTGTCTTGTGTCCATTGGTTATGCTTATATGCATGCATACAAGTCCTTCGGTTGATCTCTTACCCCCCGCCCCCCAATACTCCCCAGCCTTCCTGCTGTACTTTGACAGTCTGTTCTCTGCCTCTGTATGTATCTTTTTGTTCAGCAGGTTATAATGGTCTTTATTATCCACAAGCGAGTGAGTTAATGTGGTATTTTTCCAGGAGATCCTTTAAAAAAAATAAAACAAAACATCAGAGAGAGCACAGAGTAAGGACCATGGTCTGGAGGCCGTGCTGGTAGCCAGGAGAGGAGGTGACAGCTGGTGGCTTAGGAAACAGATTCCAGTTTAGGATTTTCTGAACGTTTTAATATGCTCCTCCACCACAGCTTTTGTTCCCACTTCAGTAACAAAGCCACGTTCTACGTGTCGCCCTGAAATGTGGGCTCAGTTAGGAAACAGATACAGAAACGATAAAATCAGGTGGCATTAAATAAAATATTTCTAAATATCTGATGCGGTGTTATAGTGATACTAGAGGCCCGGTGCACAAAATTCGTGCATAGGTTGGGTCCCTAGGCCTGGCCGGTGATCAGGGCTGATCTGTGGGGCGATCAGGGCGGGGGCGGGGGGGGGGGCGGCTGCTGGTACCCACCTTGGCCAGCCTGAGCATCTGCCCCCTGCTGGTCAGTGCACGTCATAGCGACCGGTCATTCATTCCATGGGTCATTCTGCCATTTGGTCAATTTGCATATTAGGCTTTTATTATATAGGATAGAACTGGGAGGTGAGGAGAAGGGACGTTATTCTAAAGGAGGGAGCACTAGCCCCATCGGCATAGCTCAGTGGACCCTACCTATGAACCAGAAGGTCATGGGTTTGATTCCCAGTCAGGGCACATGCTGGGGGTGTGGGCTGAGTCCCCAGTGTAGGGCGTGCAGGAGGCAGCTGATAAATGACTGTCTCTCATCATTGATGTTTCTCTCTCTCTCCCTTCCTCTCTGAAATTATATATATATATGTGTGTGTGTGTGTGTATGTGTGTGTGTATATATATATATATATATATATATATATATATTTTTTTTTTTTTTTTTAAAGACTGTTCTGACGACAGCTAGAACACAGTCCAGCTCAGAAATGTATCCGCATTGCAGTGTAGACAAACGAAACCAAGAATACTTTCCTCCTGTGCGGGTCCTCACTTGACTGCCCGCCAACACTGACGCAGGACGGGGGTTATTTTGTGATGCAACCTAAAAGGAACCTTGAGTATGCATTTTTTACCGGAATGTGAACTTTAAGATGATCTGTGTGCAGGTATGTCGTGATTCTTCCAAGAAAATACGTAGCTGGTAACCTTTTCCTTTTCGAAAGGGCAGGTGCTTTTCTCAGATGTTCTCAGTCACATCCTTGGTGTGTTCATCCATGGTAGCTCCTCATTGATTTTGTACTCTAGCCATTGAACGCTTTCCCCGGTTTTGTCATAGTTAGACACACGATGGAGTTTCTAAAATAGTGGAGGCCACGGGAAATAATGATACTCATAGTCCAGGGAGCGAGGCAAGAGCTGTAAAACACGGTGTGACCCGTTGTCTAAATTCATGCTCTGCAGAGAGGAAGGGAGAGAGATAGAAACATCAATGATGAGAGAGAATCATCGATTGGCTGCCTCCTGCACGCTCCCCACTGGGGATCGAGGCTGCAACCCGGGCATGTGCCCTGACCTGGAATCAAACTGTGACCTCCTGATTCATAGGTCAACTTGGCTCAACCACTGAGCCACACCAGGCGTGCTGAGTCCTCTTTTTAAATTGTCTATGTTTTGTTTAATCTTTACAGTAATGATGTTAACTATAGAAAACTAGAAGGATGAAGATGTGCCAGGGTTCTTGTTCCGGTATTCAGAAGGGTTCAGGAATCTGGAGAAGGCTGTGTGTAACTTAAAGAGTCCAGAGACGAAGCATAATTTTGAAAGGCATTTGGGGGGCAGAGGAGCTTAGCTAAAAGGAACTAAGATCCCCTCCTCTCAGGACCCCATGTTTTTTATTAACACAAATTGTCCTGAGGCGAGGCAGAGATATACACTTCAAAGGGTCAGGGTTTCCTATACAGAGGCATTGTGAGATTGGGGGAATTAGCCTACAGCTGTTCCGGTGTCTGGCCAGGAGGAGGCAATAGCATGTAGATTAAGATGCCCTGAGCTGTCTGGCAGCAAACAATCATCCCTTTCCAGGTTTGGGGAAATGCCATCAGCCATTCCCAACAGGTGACAACATAGGTGACTCAGCCCTTGTTGAGTCTCCAGGTTCCATCAACCTTTGGGTGAAACTCTTGCAATTATGACGTGCTGGAACTGGCTTCTGGCAAAGATGAAAAGAGCATTAGAAAGAGCAAAATAGTGTAGTGTTTGAGCACTTTGGCTCAGGAACCAGAGAGGTAAGGAGGTAATAATCACCAAGACCATAGCCATGACTTTGGGCAACATTAGGAACCTCCCCTCTGAGTGCCAGTTTACTCCAAGGAAAAATATGAAAAATACATTTTTTATAAAGGTATTTTTCTTCTTTCTTTCTTTTTAAAAAAATATACTTTATTGATTTTTTTACAGAGAGGAAGAGAGAGGGATAGAGAGTTAGGAACATCGATGAGAGAGAAACATCGACCAGCTGCCTCCTGCACACCCCCTACTGGGGATGTGCCCGCAACCAAGGTACATGCCCGTGACCAGAATCGAACCTGGGACCCTTCAGTCCGCAGGCCGACGCTCTATCCACTGAGCCAAACCGGTTAGGGCTGAAAAATACATTTTGTTGAAGGAACAGAGAAGCGACTTCGTGCTAAACTCTACAGATGACACCTGACCCAAGAGTAATCACCACACCTTCACTGGTCTCTCAATGTGAATGACATTATTATTTTTTTTTTACAATAAAAAACAAGTTTATTGTATACCTAATGTATTCTGGTACTTAAAAAAAATTTAACTTAAATTCTTTACTGTTTAAAGTATTACATAAGTCTCCTTTTTCCACCATTGACCTCTCCCCGGCTGCTCCCACTCCCTGAATGAACAGTATTATTGTGATTTTCATCACGGTCCCCCTCAACCCAGCCCTCCCAGACATTAAGGTTGACTTCTTTCCCATCCTTTCTTCTATGCTCATCTGTCTTCCATACTTTAAAATATATATATATATATATATATATATATATATATATATATATATATATTGTCACTGTTTTCAGAGAGGAAGGGAGAGGAAGAGAGAGAGAGAAACATCAATGATGAGAGAGAATCGTTGATCGGCTGCCTCCTGCCCGCCCCCTACTGGGGATTGAGCCCACAACCCAGGCATGTGCCCTGACTGGGAATCAACCGTGATCTCCTGGTTCTTGATGCTCAACCACTGAGCCACAGCGGCCGGGCTGTCTTCTATACTTTGACCACTTGTGTATCAATACCCCTTTTGGTGAAATGTTTTAAAAGCGAGTAATACTATGTTTTACAATCCAAGTTTCCAGTTCTTTTTAACACTGTGGGGATTTGGCTACAGGATTCATTAAGAAAAATGTAATACCGTGCAACTTTCTTGCCACATGTTTTTTGATGCCATAAAGTCTTTACCTGCTCGCACTGACAAGTTAGGTTCTGATCCATAATCATTACAAAATAGTAAATGAAATGTAATGTGTTTGCCCCAAATAAAAGGTGTCCTTCTCTCCTTCCCATATCAGGGTTATGAAAAGATACACTGTGTTTTCTCAGAGTCAATTTTTATGTTCTTCTAGCACAGTGGTTCTCAACCTTCCTAATGCCACGACCCTTTAATACAGTTCCTCATGTTGTGACCCAACCATAAAATTATTTTCGTTGCTACTTCATAACAGTAATTTTTCTACTGTTATGAATTGTCATGTAACTATCTGATATGCAGGATGTATTTTCATGGTTACAAATTGCACATAATTAAAGCATAGTGATTCATCACAAAAACAATACGTAATTATATATGTGTTTTCCGATGGTCTTAGGTGACCCCTGTGAAAGGGTCGTTGGACCCCCAAAGAGGTCGTGACCCACAGGTTGAGAACCTGTTCTAGCAGCTAATTTTCTCATTTGCATGCCAGTTTATCATTACCGATGTGCATTGTCATCACACTCACATGCATTATTCTAGCACAGTTGCATCAGTGCACAAATATGCACCATTTTTAAAAAGATGAGCCGTTCAGTCCTGACCGGTTTGGCTCAGTGGATAGAGCGTCAGCCTGTGGTATGAAGGGTCCCGGGTTCGATTCCGGTCAAGGGCATGTACCTTGGTTGCGGGCACATCCCCAGTAGGGGGCTTGCAGAAGGCAGCTGATGGATGTTTCTCTCTCATCCATGTTTCTAACTCTCTATCCCTCTCCCTTCCTCTCTGTAAAAATTAATAAAATGTATTTTTTTTTAAAAAAGATGAGCCATTCAGCCCTGGCAAGTTATCTCAGTGAGATAAAGCTTTGGCCTGTGGACTAAAGATTCCCGGGTTCAATTCCCAGTCAGGGCACATGCCTGGGTTGCAGGCTTGATCCCCAGTAGGGGGCGTGCAGGAGGCAGCCGATCAGTGGTTCTCTCTCATCATTGATGTTTCTCTCTCTCTCTCTCCCTCTCCCTTCCTCTCTGAAATCAATAAAAATACACTTTTTAAAAAACGAGCCATTCAAATCCATGCTTATCAAACTTTAGGGAAGTTCTTAGAACTAAGCCAAAGCTCCAGATTTAAAAGATTAATAAAGACACCGCCCAGACATGTAACTCCATGGGTTGTGCATCACCTAATCTGGCAACAAAGATCTTTTTAAGAGCTCAGAAGACAATAAATAGAAATGCGACTTAAACAGGACAAGGGGTAAGAGCATGAGCAGAGGCAGGCTGGAGAGGCGGGGGCTGTCACTTTAAAGAGAAGCCATGTACGCTGTGATTCTCATTCATTCCGGCCAGGTTCTCCAGCAAAGTCCCGTGTCCTAAAATATTTGGAACTATTACAAAGCATAAATTATAAATGTGCCAGGAAGATGGAAAAAGGTGTCTCGGGCCCCCTCCAAGCTGCAGACGATCCCCCCCATTATCGCACCGCGATCCGAACACCTCCGATTTCATTTCTCCAGCGCGGTTCCTTCTGTTTGCTGTCTGTGCCCGCTCCGCGCCGTGTCAATAATTACTAAATGAGCGGGCGCCTGGGCCATTTCAGCTCAAGTGCTATTGCTGACAAGTAAAACAATGGGGCTGATCGGAAAGAGGGGCCCCCATCTCCTTATTTAAATGGGCCGCCGCTCACAAGGAGAGAAGGCAGCCCCGCTCCCCTCAAAGCCGCAGGGAGGGCTGGGTTTACATCTTTTTGTTCGGCTCAAGGACACGGAGTCAGAGGAAATGCCTTTTTAATATAAACCTCTTTTCATTTCCCGGGGACGAAAATGAAGGTGATTGAAAAGAATCCTGCTTGGTGGAAGAAGTAATTACTTTTTTTTTTTTTTCTTTTCCCCCCCCGAATCTCGGAGGGAGGAGTGATGCTTTTATATTTCCCGAGATGACCCACTTTGCACTGAGATAGGCTGCCTTGGCTGGGAGCGTGCGGGCGGCCTGCCCCGTGCTGTGTTCCCTGCCGTACGCACTCCTGGTTCCCTGGCGGCCCGATCTCTCAGTGAGCGACAGTGACTGCGCGCAGGCCTGTCCTTCGCACGGTGATGAGTTAAAATGAGGGACTCCTTGGCCAGTTGTGCCTTACTGGCTTCCCAAAAAGCCAGCCAGTGAAGGTAGCTGCACCTATAAACCATCTTTATTTTTTTCAATTGATTGATTTTAGGGAGAGAAAGAGAGGAAAGAAGAGAGGAAGAGAGAGAGAGAGAGAGAGAGAGAGAGAGAGAAACATTGAATTCTTGTTCCATTTAGCAATGCATTCATTGGTTGATTCTTGTATGTGCCCTGATGGGGGATCGAACCCAGGACGCTCTAACCCAGCGGTTCTCAACCTGTGGGTCGCCACCCCTTTGGGGATTGAATGGCCCTTTCACAGGGGTCGCCTAAGACCATCGGAAAACACATATATAATGACATATTGTTTTTGTGATGAATCACTATGCTTTAATTATGTTCAATTTGTAACAATGAAATTGGGGGTCACCACAACATGAGGAACTGTGTTAAAGGGTCGTGGCATTAGGAAGGTTGAGAACCACTGGTCTAACCAAAAAAGGAAAGATTACCATGGGGATCATTTGGGGTGATTTGGTCTGAGAGCTGACAGGGAGCTGGGATTTCTATCACCTGCAGTAATAACGCAAAGAGGTCATCGCAAGTACTAGAGTCATCAGAATCCTACAGACTAAAGCAGGGGTGGGCAAACTTTTTGACTCGAGGGCCACTATGGGTTCTTAAACTGGACCGGAGGGCCGGAACAAAAGCATGGATGGAGTGTTTGTGTGAACTAATATAAATTCAAAGTAAACATCATTACATAAAAGGGTACGGTCTTTTTTTTCAATAGTTTTATTCATTTCAAACGGTCCGGGTCTGGCCCGCGGGCCGTAGTTTGCCCACGGCTGGACTAAAGAGAAATGGCTCCTGCCCTGGCCGGTGTGGCTCAGTTGATTGGAGCCTTGTCTCATATACCAAAAGGTTGTGGGTTCGATCCCCAGTCAGGGAGGGAGGGTGTGAGAGGCATCCGATTGGTATTTCTCACATTGATGTTTCTATCTCTCTATCTCTATCTCTATCTCTATCTCTATCTCTCTCTATCTCTATCTCCATCTCTATCTCTAATCTCTATCTATCTCTTTCTCCCTCCCTCTCTATTGAAAATGAATAAGCAGCCCTAACCGGTTTGGCTTAGTGGCCTGCGGACTGAAAGGTCCCAGGTTCGATTCCAGTCAAGGGCATGTACCTTGGTTGCGGGCACATCCCCAGTAGGGAGTGTGCAGGAGGCAGCTGATCGATGTTTCTCTCTCATCGATGTTTCTAACTCTCTATCCCTCTCCCTTCCTCTCTGTGAAAACATCAATAAAATGTTAAAAAAAATAAAATGAATAAGCATATTCTTAGGTGAGGATAAAAAAAGAAAAGAAATGGCTTCTCTTTCTAAGATAAACTTTGATGCCTCACCTACCTTGTCACCAAGCTGGTGTGCAGTGTTCACTGAGTACGTGGACTTCCCTTGAGAAGACCTGCATCGTGTGGTTAGTTATACTCCAGAACAAAGCTGTCAATTTAGGTGATTTTAAAAATGAGTCTTAAGGTGTGCCAAAGCGTCCACTCTTTCCAATGGTGGAAATTGATTGGTGATTTCAGATTGGTGATTAATGCCTGAGGGGGTAGTGAGAAAGGGGGATGAAAAGAAACTGAAAGGAAATAAAAGCTAATATTATAATTATAATCTTTCTCGTATTTGATTTTAATGAATTTACCTCGATTTGTGTACAGGTCACTCCTTCAGTCAACAGATCCCCCCCCCCCCCACTGTCTTGACTAAATTCTTTGATATTTTTTTTTGCACCAGTATTAACCCTCTTGAATCCTTGAATATATGTTTCATTGGATGGTGTTGGTGGAAATAACTTTTGAACCATCAGCTATGTGAGTTCGTTGCTTTTCCTTCAGGTTTGTCTCTTTATTTGTTTGCTATTCATATTTTTGAAAGAAGTCTCTGAACTTTGAGGTCTTACCTAGCAGTTTGGGTAGATCTATGTACACTATGTTAATGGAAGCATCGTATTTTGTGTAGGAATATATTTATCTGATGTCACAGCTGTGCTACTGGGAAAATATCGTTGAGCTGTTACCTAGATTAAGAAACTTGCACCGGAGAAGAAATGAACGCACTGCTTCCTTCATTGAGAGCTGACAGGGAGCTGGGATTTTGCTATTTAAAAAAAAGAAAAAGTGAGCTGAATGAAACAGTAACTTTTATGTTTTTTTTTTCTGTTTTAACAATTTTTATTTGATTTTATTTTTTAAATAATGTTTTATTGTTGAAAGTATTACATATGCACCCTTTATCCCTCTCATTGACCCCCTCCAGCCCGCCCCCGCCCCCCGCCATAGGCCCTCACCACCCCATTGTCTGAAACAGTGACTTCAATACCGCTGGCGAGTGAGGGGACAGTTGCCAAAGTCCATGCTTGTTGAGTTGCTCTTAAAGGGCACAGGATCAAAGGTAATCAGAGGGCTGGTTCATCCCCGAAAGGCAGGCAGGAAAACGTACGTCTACTGGTGACACATGTAGCTAGTAAGCTTATGGAAGTCCCAATCATTTCTGTTCTCTCATTGACGTAGGAAACGAGATTGTTGGTTGAGAGTAAAGGAGAGGGGTGTGTTGGAGGTCTGCGGACACAAGGGGACAGATGAGACGAGGCAGAAGGAGAGGTGACTGAGTCAGCACCGCCAGCCGCCCTAGGTCATGACCACTGAACGTGGCCCATCGTCCTGGTAGTGAGTCCTCCAGCCGCGTGGAGCAGCCAGAGTGGGCTCTGGATTATCTCAGAGTTGGATTTCACATGGTTGGGCGTTTTCCTGGTGCATATGTGAAGGGAAGGAGGAGCATGGAATTAAGGAACCTAGAAAGTGATTACGTTAGACCCGTGATCCTCAGACTTATATGTGCATCAGAATCAGCTGGAGAGGCCTGGCCGGTTGGGCTCAGTGGATAGAGCGTCAGCCCATGGACAGAAGGGCCCTGGTTGGATTCTGGTCAAGGGCACGTACCTTGGTTGCAGGATCCCCGGCCCTGGTTGGGGTGCGTGCAGGAGGCAACCAATCGATGTGTCTCTCTCACATCCATGTTTCTCTCTGTCTCACTCACCCTCTTCCTTCTAGTCTCTCTAAAAATCAGTGGGAAAATGTCCTCGGGTGAGGATTAACACAACAACAGCAACAACAACAAAGAATCAGCCGGAGAGCTTGTTAACACACTGTTTCCTGGAGATTCTGAATCAATAGATGGTGTGGGGCCCATGGATTTTCCTTGGTGAGAGCCATGCTTCCTCTCAGAGGCCCACACTCTGAGAACCACGGTGTTGCACTGTCCCAGGTAGGCTGGACAAAGAGAAAGAGAGGAGCGAGGTGGGGTGCACAGTAGACCAGGGCAAGTTTGAGGCATTGGAGAAGGCTCTGGGTTAGGAGAAGTGAGAAGGAGGGATCATAGGCATTGACTAAAGATAATGGAGCCCGGCTGGCATGGTTCCGTGGTTGAGCATCGACCTATGAACCAGGAGGTCCTGGTTCGATTCCTGGTCAGGGCACATGCCCTGGTTGTGGGCTCCATCCCCAGTGTGGGGCGTGCAGGAGGCAGCCGATCAATGGTTCTCTCTCATCATTGATGTCTCTCTCTCTCTCTCTCTCTCTCTCTCTCTCTCTCTCTCTCTCTCTCTCTCTCCCTCCCTCCCTCCCTCCCTCCCTCCCTCTCCTTTTCACTCTGAAATCAATAAAAATATATTTTTTAAAAATTAAAAAAAAGATGAGATGGTATAAATTGTTGCTGATGACAGGGTGTAAGGGATAACCTCATAGTGGGAGACAGACATACAACAAGATCCTTGGAAGTGAGCTGCTTAAGGAACCAGGGGGCCAAGGTATATTGACCTTGACACGGTATCTCGATATTGGCATTACTGGGAATTTTAATAGAAGTAGAGGTTAAGAAAGCGATAGTGAATCAGGTAAGCACAGAGAATCTACCTCTATACATCAAAGGAGTTTTACTCACGATGGGTCATATATTCCAAAAGGCTCAGAGAAAGAGTCGGGAATGCTGAGGAAAGTTGGAAGCTTGAGTCCTATTGGATAATGTCAGGAGTTAGAGTTTGGCATTGATGGATGACCTGGGGGTGTTGGCTTCTTCAGGAATGACACAGGAGAAGTGGAGGTAGAATGGGATTCCTTCTAATGGGTGGCAAGGTAAACGTTCCCATGCTGAGGTGGGAGACACGGGGTCTGTCCGATGCATCAGGGTTCTGGAGGGCCCCTGAGCCTCCCTTTGGTCTTCTAATAACCCACGGGCTCCTGTATCAATCTGACCAACTTTTGCTGTCCATCACTTCTCATTCTCTGTGCTGGTTCTGAAGGCGGGAGTGCAGGCTTAATCCTGATAGATGTGCTCCCTTCTCTGAGGACATACACGGAGTATGGAGACCAAAACATAAATGAGTAAATGCGTGTGTACGTTCCCAAATAGAATAACTTCAAAGGGTGATAAATCCTACGATGAAAGTTATATGTATTAAAGTATTAGTGGGAGGATTTTTAAAAAATATATATTTTTATTGATTTCAGAGAGGAAGGAAGTGGGAGAGAGAGATAGAAACATCCATGATGAGAGAGAATCATGGATCGGCTGCCTCCTGCACGCCCCACACTGGGGATGGAGCCAGCAACCCGGGCCTGTGCCCTGACTAGGATTGAACTGTGACGTCCTGGTTCATAGGTCGATGCTCAACCACTGAGCCACACTGGCTGGACCAGAGGATGTTTTTGGTAGAATGGTTAGCAACGTTCCCTCTGGTAGCTGCTGTTTAACTGGAGATGAGGTGTAAGTAGAAAGGAAGGGGTGGGGAGAAGGTGGCTGGTGTTCCTGACGGAGGAAACACTCAATGCACAGGCCACAGGGGTGGGAACCAGCTTGATTGGTTGCAGACCAGAGACGCCCATGAGCTCGAACGGGAGCAGGAAATAGGAAGTCAGTGTACCGGTTAAAAATGCAGATTTTGTCATAAAAAAACACACGATCATTTCAAGAGAAACATCAAAAGTGCTTTATTCAAAGTCATGTCCATCGCTAGCTACACATTTCCCCCATCTTTCAGGGAATTTGTGGAGACCGTCCCAATAGAACTTTTCTTGTTTTGAGGCAGACCATTCAGAGACCCAATTTTCCACTTCTTCGTACGTTTTGAAGTGCTGCTCAGAAAGTGCGTGGGCCAAGGATCGGGAACAAGTGGTCATCTGGAGGAGCAAGGGCTGGTGAATACGGCGGGTGGGTTCATACTAAGTAGACAGGTCCAGGTCATCTGGGTCTGGAAAATGCTCTGAGTGTGATGGGCGACCCTGGAGGATTGCGGGCAGAAGAGCGACATACGCTTATTTTAATTTTTAACTGAACTTCCTGGGTTCCGTGGAGAATGAACGGCAGGGGCAAAAGACAAAAAAAAAGGTGGGTTTGGTTTTCAGACGCACCACCATGTGAGCAGGGCGAGGCCCCCAGTGACAGTAGATGTTGGAAAGCTAAATCCAGTTCGGAGCTTGATGTCCCGGCAGCTCTGAGTCACTGTGCCATTTCACAATGAGATCAGGAGACCGTGACTCACCAATGTCGCAATTCCGTCTCTCCAGAATGTATTTCTCCTGTTGGGTTTCATGTCTGTCTGGCCTGCTTCTGATAACAGCATCTTTCAGTGCTGCCTTGGGGGTACTGTTTATGTTGGCAGACAACGGCGTCATTGCTGGTTAAGGGATTTTGTTGCCTGTTGCATCCACTACGTGGAGTTCCAGCAACTCATAATATCCCTAGTAGGAAGCAAAATCATGGCCAATTTTCCTAAGTCAACAACTGAACCTGTTGGTTGCCTCCCGGTTCAGTAATTTAGCCAGTGAGAGGGAATGTGCTTTTTTTCTGTAGGAAACGCAAACTTTTAACATGAATTTACAGCATTCTACTCAAGACAGTGGATGCTGGTGGAGCAGCACAGGGGACCTGGCCATGGGAGGAACAAGGGCCAACCTCCAACTCATACCCACAGGTTTCATGTTTTAGTTCAGTTCCGACTTAACTGTCAAGGAAGACAAAGAATTTAGTTGTGAGCAACGACTTCGCTGATTTTAAGAATGGAAGGGTCCCAGGTATTCTTGGGGCCAGAACATTTACATGGCCATTCCCCTCTCCCACTTGCTAATTGAGTTTTCTTGGGCAATTTATGTACTCGCTCTGTGTCATTGTAAAATAGAACAAATAAAGTTGTCCTAAAATGGTGCTGAAACACTAAATACATGAATGAGAATATGTGTGAAAGTTCTTTTCTTAATAGAGCACTCTATAGGAATAGAATTGATATGCAAATATGAGTATTTATGCCCCTAAAAAGAACTCCAGAATTCATATTTTGGCTTTCGTCTCTAAGAAAACATAAATCCTTTATTCAAAAAAGGTATAGTTATCATTGTTACTGAGGCCACGGAATATGCCCATTTGTTTATCTTTCTAAAGAGGATATATGGTGTAACAAATAGCCCCTTTCACAGCATCACCACAGCACAGCAAGTAAACAGCAACTACCCAGGGCTGATGCTTCTCAGGTTCCGCAGTCATAGAAAATGTCTACAAAGAAAAGCTTTTAGTCAAAATCAAGTCAATGTCACGGCAGAGACTACAAGTAAAACCTCATCCCAGCCTTTTGGGCTCCTAACCAGGGACATGTTAGGCACACGGCATTAGTAGATGAACTAGAGGCCTGATGCACGAAATTCATGCAAGGGCCTTGGCCCCTGCCGCTGCCCCTGCCTCGGCCTCTGCCCACCATGGCTCTGTCTGGAAGGAAAGATGTCTGTCTAATTAGCATATTACTCTTTTATTTTGATAGATACTTCTGGGGACTATACCATATATTTGAAATATGTTTCTGCCCTGGCTGATGTGGCTCAGTTGGTTGAGGGTCATCCCCTGCACCAAAAGATCACCAGTTCGATTCCCAGTCAGGGTCCATGCCCAGGTTGCGGGTTTGATCCCCAGGGTTGGGGTACATACAAGCGGGATGCAGCCAATCAATGTTTCTCCAATCAATGTTTCCCTCTCTCTCCTTCTCCCTTCCTCTCTCTCTAAAATCAATGAAAACATATTTTTTTTTTAAAAAAAGAAAAGTGTTTCTTACAAACTTTAAAAGAATATGTGAGAAAGAGGAGAGGAGTTTGCATGCCTTTTAAATTTGTGGTATGTCTCAAGTCCCAGAAACTCATTTTGTATAAAAGAATAAAATAAATACACAAATAAATAAAAGATCAGTTCCATAACTTTGATCCCAAAGTACCTCTCTGACTCATCCCATCACAGAGTCCATATCATTCATGACTTGGTATTAGTTTGTTTAAAAAAATACTCTTCTAACTTACAATATTTTGTTTATTCAGGAGGAAGGTGTACTTTTCAGAGTCGAGGTCTATAAAACTATGTGTATTGATGAGAACCTGGTCGCCTGGCATTGATCATTTTTGGGCCATTCTTTGTTCCCTTCCAAGTCTTAGAGGTTTTATCCCAGTACTTATATCAGAATTCTGAAGAGTAATATACAGATTCTCCAAACATTTCATCGGAGGAGATCTCTAATGGGCTTATTTGGCAGTGGGGTAAAATGGCAGCTCATTCATATTGGCCGAGGCTACCAGTATCTTGATTTATGGATCATTATTGCAGTCCTACTATGAGCAGGGCCCTGTACTAGGCCCTAGAGCAGGGGTGGGCAAACTTTTTGACTCGAGGGCCACAATGGGTTCTTAAACTGGACCGGAGGGCCGGAACAAAAGCATGGATGGAGTGTTTGTGTGAACTAATATAAATTCAAAGTAAACATCATTACATAAAAGGGTACGGTCTTTTTTTTCAATAGTTTTATTCATTTCAAACGGGCTGGATCCGGCCCGCGGGCCGTAGTTTGCCCACGGCTGCCCTAGAGTTAAAAAACCCTCCACAAAATCCGGGTACATGAGTCATGAATTGTCTGAGGGCAGCGCTTTGGGGATGGACAAACACATACAGACACGCTCCGTTTACTTTGTAAGGGGCTCACATAAACGCCTCAGGGGTGAGTTTCATTCTTGCACTTGAGAATTTTCAGGCAGAGTGATAATAATAACAAAAATAATAAACACTTATTCAGTGGAAACTACCGATAAACATGAAATATATTATTTCGGATTCCCAGCGTGATTCTAAGGGGCACATGTTACTATCCCATTTTCAGTTTTAAAATCTTCGATTTAATAAGTCCTCCAGGTTATCTGAATAGTAAGTTTAGAAGTTAGCATTTACAAATTAATAGCTTCCAAGCCTATTGATTTCCTTTGCTGGTTCTTTAAATGCTAGACAATCTGTTATTGTGAAATATCTTTTAGGAGTTGGATAGTTTGGGTGGATCTTGTATGCCGCCGAAATGAATACAAGGCAATCAATGAAGATGAAAACTATTTTCCTTCCTATGTTTGACTTAATTTGTATTTTATTTTCCCCCAAATCATCTTATTTTATTTTCCACATTGTGAGGCAGAACGAGCATACCGTGTGAAATGTACAGAGGGCGAAAAGTAAGGGCCAACAAGATGAAACGCCTTGCCCACGGTGCTACAGCTGGAAGTTCACAGACCTAGCGATGCTCTCTGCTCTTCCGCCCTTTCTGTTGAACCCCCAATGCTGGATTATACTCTCCTCTTTTGGTTAAGGAGGAAACATATACCCCAGTGCCCCTTTCCCAGGATGCCTCTGAGCTAGCATTGGCCAAAAACATCGCTAAGAAAGTAGATCTCGAATGTTCTCCCCACAAACCAAGAAATGGTGACGGGATGGCGGTGTGAACTGACATCCGGTGGTGATCATTTTGCAAATCAACACAGTGGACACCTTGAATATACAGAATGCATCAATTATAACTCCATAAAGCTGAAAAAAAAGAGCAAAAATTAAGCATCAGGCTAACAAAGGAATCATTGGATGACCTTGTCTGTGCATATCTTTCAGCCTTCTTTCCCTGCCCAACGCTCTCATGACCTTGAGGCAACAAGGGTGGTTTTGCATGGCTCATCCGTGGGCATCTACTCCCCGAGCCCCATAGAGTTGTAGCTCCCATTGAGTTCTCTATGTGCCCAAGAGAGCACCTGTGATTCCTCTGCGTTTGGACAGCCTAAGGCTGTGGTCGGCAAACTGCGGCTCGCGAGCCACATGCGGCTCTTTGGCCCCTTGAGTGTGGCTCTTCCACAAAATACCGACTTCTGCGCATGGACCACGAAGTTTCAATCGCACTGTACATGCGCGCCCACATGTGGTATTTTGTGGAAGAGCCACACTCAAGGGGTCAAAGAGCCGCATGTGGCTCTCGAGCCGCAGTTTGCCAACCACAGGCCTAAGGCATCTCCTTTAGCACATTATATTCTTTGAATGTTAACGACTGGGTTAATTTGCATCCCTTAACTTTCCCAAGGCTTGAAAATTGATTTATCTTAAATAATCATAAGTATTTCGAACTTCTTAAAACTGAAGTGATCTTTTCGAGTAGCAAGAGTGATGCAATCTAATTTTTCATCTAAGATGTTACCCCATCAAAAACCCATCGTGTTGGCCAATATCCTACAGAGAACAGAAAGTAAGCAGACTAGCTGATTTAAAGCCCTCCTGTGTCCACAGAATGGCTCGCAAACCCTCCGGTATAATATTTATTCCCCTTGCCCATCATGATTTACTCTATAATTTATCATCACACTTGAGCTGTCAGTTCTAAATCAAAGAGCATTTCTGAGATAGTAGTGCAGTCCCGTAGAAGACCACTAAATCTCTCCCTTAAGCATACTTGAACTTTTCCAGTACTCCGTGGGGAGGACTCATAAGACGCAGCACGACGGTATGCAAGCTACTTACGTGGAAATATTATGATTTTTGCTAATTGGACCATTAAAATATAGGTTTCGATAAAATTTGAACTCCTCCGTGAATAGACTCAAAGCCGACAATCAGACTTTAACACTTTTTCACACCATTCTCTACAGAGCTAAACATATTAGCTCATGTAAGCCAGGCATGGTGGTCAGATAAGATTGGCTTGGCTAGTCAAGCTGAACTTGTTAGGTCTGATCAAATAATTGAACGGATACCCCTCCCCAGCAACTGACCTTCAGGCCACTTCACAACGGACATTTCTCTTACTTAAACCACATTCCACTTGCTAAGACCATTATCTCTCCCCTCCGGACTTTCCCGAGATCCGGACCTGCACAGAGAATTCTCCGCCCAGAAAAAGCCCACCTAGAGTCCTTTAAAGACCTCTGACTCCCCGTCTTTGGGGTGCTGGCGTCATTTTGGGGCTCAGCCCATCTCGTATCCAGATGACCTAATCCATTTATGACCCCTGACCACTTTGACCTCGTATGTTCCTCCTTCAGCGACCCTAACAAAGCCGATATGAACTATGGAAACACCGACCAACTAGACCAACCACACGCTCTGAAAAGAATTAGGATTGAAATGTCTGGGCAAATTCAGTGGCATTGAAGAGTTGGAAGGAAATTAGAATTCTGTTTCTGAGATGAAGTCAATAGGATGTGATGTTTGCCAGGCGTGGGATATCAGAGGGAGGAAGGGATTGAGGATGCCCATTGCCCTAGCCCAGTGGTCGGCAAACTGCGGCTCACGAGCCACGTGCGGCTCTTTGGCCCCTTGAGTGTGGCTCTTCCACAAAATACCACATGCGGGCGCGCACGTACAGTGCGAAGTTGACTTAAAACTTTAAGTAAAGTTCATTAAGTTAATTTTAGGGAACATTGTGGAGTGAAAGAAGATGTAGTGTCGAGGATGGAGAAAGTGTGTGGAGATGGTTTGGACACACAGAGAGGATGAATGGAAGGAGACAGATGAAACAAGTATACAAGACGCCTGTGGATGGGAGAGTTGGAAGGGGTCGACCTCAGCGAACATACCTCCATCAGATTGACGACGTTTTTAGCAAAGGCCAGCTTAGGAGCACCCTAATTAAGTTAATAACAGTGTACCTACCTGTATAGTTTAAGTTTAAAAAACTTGGCTCTCAAAAGAAATTTCCATCGTTGTACTGTTGATATTTGGCTCTGTTGACTAATGAGTTTGCCGACCCCTGCCCTAGCCATTCTCCAAGACCCCGTAACACCCGTGCCATGTTTCAGCGTCAAACTTTCTTTCTATTCCGATCGACCGGCCTGGTCAGAATGGAAGCTCCTGTAATCTGTGGGAGAAGAAGGAAAGGAGTCAGACACCTACAAGCCTCTTCTCATTCCTTTGAAACGTATTCTTCTTCCTTTTGAAACGTGGAAAACCCATGCTCAGGGTCGGGAAGCGGAGGTGCTGACCACTCTGTCTAAACGGGAAATAATTGGACGCTCGTGTGTCAAAGCGCTGAGCTACATAAAGCGAAGGATCCGCACATCAATGGGAAGGCAAGTGGGTCAGAAGGTAGCCTGTATCTCTGCATCCCTCTGTACCTCCATCTTCTAAAGGCTCTTTTTAGAATCCATGGTGTTCTCTTGTAACCCAATGAAGCCAGCCTCTGATTATAGTATGTTAATAGTACTGGACAGGCAATTCAGTCAAGACCCCTGAAATGGAAAGAAGTCCTCTTTGAAGGCTGAGGAGAATGTAAAAACCCTGAAATCGACCTTCGCAAATCCCTCCACTATGAAAGAAGACATTTGAAAATATTCCTAAAGCAAGTCTTTGAGCATAAGGAACTTTTCTAAGCTAACAGAAAGGCAGAGAGAATGGTTGGACCAAAGCACACATCAGTCACTTTGATGTGGTAACTGGATTACAAATTTGTACAAGCGGTTCTCACAGAAGTGGGGGGGGGGGGGGGGGGCGGGGAGGAACCCTGCTAAATTTCACTCAAGGCTTACTTTCCAAAAGATACTGAAATCAAAGCACATCATTTCTTGACATCGAATTGAGTTATTTTAAAATCAGCATCCTATATATTTTGAAAGGAGTGTAGTATTTGACTTAACAACTTCCTCGAGGGATGAAGATGAATGTATTATTTTATGTTGATTCTTCACTTTCCTTCTAGGCTTCTCATGACACTGAAGTCTTGTATGAAACATTACAGATCCCGGGCAATGAATAATGATTTCACACACACTCTCACTCATGTATTTCGCATTCATAACCCTAAACCTCTAATATACGTACGTCCCTCCCATCTTCTGCCCCTGCTACTGGAATGAAGTCAAATGTTTTGGTGGGATTATAACCAATGTTCATTTCAAAGGGAAGTGTAGTTTTTATCTCTCTAAAACCAAATTACTCCTTGATCCAGTGTACTAATTTGAGTGAGTGACTGAGTGGATCAGTTGATTTGGCATCGGGTTAAATGAGTCTAAAGGGAATTACATACTTTATTTATAATCCAAGCGGTGGCTGACTTTATTTGTGTCCTTCTTATTAGCCCTGTCCGTAAAGAAACTTAGAAAACAGTGAAGAGAAATTATTATAGATTCATAGCTAGAGACTCCAAGTTTACAGGAATACCCAAAAGCTTCATTGTAAGGAGAATGAGTTGGGATTTTAATTTGAAAAATTACCTTTTCTCATATGTCCTCCAAATGAAAAAGAAAAAGTAAGATGTGTCTTTATACTAAGAATCCAATTAACACATGAAAACCACCCGCTCAATCAGTTTTCTGCATTCCTAAGGGGAGAATTGGCGGGTAATCAATTCAATTGTAGATAAACAGGCCTGTAACAAAGTAAAAGTAAATTTGACAGAAGTATATTTTACTCAGGGGCTTAGGTATGTCAGTGAGAGAAACAGTGTTGGTTTGAGATGAATTAAACATGTTGAAGTCTGTGGACCTGAAAGGTTTACATTTATTATTTTTAAAATATTTTTATTGATGTCAGAGAGGAAGGGAGAGGGAGAGAGAGATAGAACCATCAATGATGACAGAGAATCATGGAGGCAAGGGGTCCATTTGTCAAGATGGCTCAAGGTCCATTCTTTCCTTTGTAAATATTTTGTTATTGATTTCAGAGAAGAAGGGAGAGGGAGAGAGAGAGAGAGAAACATCAGTGATGAGAGAGAATCATGGATCCGTGGTCTCCTGCACGCCCCGTACTGGGGATGGAGCCCACAACCTGCACATGTGTGCTGACTAGGAATCAAACCATGACCTCCTGGTTCATAGGTCGACGCTCAGCCACTGAGCCACGCCAGCCAGGGCGTAACGGGCTTACATTTAGCTGGAAACTTTGAAATGGCATCTTGGGCTGCCACACCTGGCCTTTGACTCTGGCTTGGGCCCGGTCAGACCCGAGGCAGGAGGACCTGATGGGTTCCAGGTGGCTCTTCCCCCTGAGACGCTGGTCTGGGGACTTGACTGTGGATGGATGAGCACGCTTCCAGAATGAACACTCTTTCTAGCTCTAGGATTCTTTGTCCCCGAGATGTCACGACGGCGCCTTCCTGACAAGTGACCCAGCGTCTGGTGTAGGATGGAGGCGTCTCCTGCAAGGTGACAGGAAATGGCTTGACAGCTCCGCGTGGGGAGCCCCTTCCAACATCTGAAGCTCTTTGCCCGGCGTGCATGCGGTGCTACCACTTTGAATTTGCACCATTTCCCACGGCTGCCATTTAAGCGAGAACAGCAGGTTCCCGTGATTTGCAAACTGTCAGAAAAATGACCTCAGACAACCCCGTCATTTTCAGTGACGGTGGATACCCCCTTAGGCTAAAGCCACAGCAGAATTTTAAATGAAGCGGGATAGATCCAAGCGGACGAGCATCTCCAGCTCTGACACTTCCAACAGCTCAGGCTCCGTCAGCCTCGCTCCAGTCCTTGTTCTGGTAGGAACGCCACGCTGCCTGCCCAGGGACGCCCGAGAGCTGGCTTGCTCTAAGAAGAAAAACAGAACAGCTACTTTAGATTTCCTCAGAATCCCCTATGCTAACAATCTGAAGGAAGAGCCCCTCTCTTCCCCTCCCCAGGATATCTTCAAACACACTGCACAGTAATTTGTATTTATTGGATTGCTTTTTCCTTCTAAAATCTGACTTCCTTGCCGGAATTTCACCCCTCAAAGAGCAGGGACGTGGCCTATATCACTCAACATTGTGTCTGGCTCATCAGGCTGCTCGATAAACATATGCTGAATGAATGAATGAATGAATGAATCAATCAATCCATCATCAATCAATCCGTGGATCCAAATTTAGAGGGAAGGCCTGTGAAAGTCAAGGAAAACGCATAATTGGGGGTACATAATTACTCTCTTTAGTTGGCGCTACTGCATTATTCTGACATAGCCATGACCTTCTTCCAGGTCTGCTCATCCTATTTTTGCTCACCATTAGGTTCTCTTGTTTAATTTGGCTTCAAGCACGTCATTTTCCTCTCCGCGGTAATACACTTTTTACTGCACTATAGATTTTCTAAATGCATGCAAATGTATCCGAGATGGCCCATTCTGTTATCAGTTCCCCAACCCCTGGCTCCCTAATCGTTAAGTAATTGTCTCTGTGCTCTATTGACAATTTGGCCACCTTCTCGCTAATTTTTGCTGACACGATGGAGGCCCCCAAGAGCGGGGCTCACCTTTGGCTGTTCACTCAAGAGCCACAGGTGGGCCGGTAATCGATCAGGCTGGCCTTTGTGTTCAGGGACACCTTATCAGCGCTCCAAGTGACTGGTCTAATGAGGCATCATTAATCGATAATGGGCAGGTGGGTGAAGAAACGCCTTTAGTATGATCACAGTTTTGCTAAAATGGACCAGAGCTTGGAAAAACAGAAGCCTAAATAAGTGTAGAATGAATGGTGGTCTAAAGGCTATCTTTGAGGCCAGTGTAAGAAACTGAACCCTAGCTGGTTTGGCTCAGAGAACAGAGCGTCCACCTGTGGGGGTCCTGGGTTCGATTCCCATCAAGGGCACGTACCTTGGTTGTAGGCTCCTCCCCAGCCTGGGCCCTGGTCAGGCTCATGCAGGAGGCAACCAATCGATGTGTTTCTCTCACATTGATGTTTCTCTCTGTCTTTCTCTCTCTCTTTCACTCTCTCTAAAAATCAGTGGAAAAACATCCTGGGGGGAGGATTAAAAAAATAAACTGAGGCAATTTCCTCAAACTTCTGGTCACGTGCGAAGTTTATATAAGAGAGGAATTCGAATTTGAAGGAAGTTACTATGAATCCACCGCCATGAGTATTTCACAGTTATAATCTGTGAGGTGCATTTGTGAGTACAGGATGAGGAATGTGAATATTTGTTTATTTTCTTAAGAAACACACAACTAGCTGGGATTAGATGGGGTTAGAGCTGGGAAGTGACTAGCAGAAGCTGGTATTGGACTTGAATATGATATGGCCATCTGGACTGATAGATTACTTCATTTTTTCTCACTGACCTCATTATTCCCAGTTACTCAAAGGTGTGACTTCAGTTAATCTAAACAATTGATAGGGAAAAAAAGAGTAAATTCATAAAATAGTTCTTTTACTGACCTGAGCCGTGCTTTTTGGCAATTCTAGCAACAAATTATTAATGTATGCAATCTTTTTGGAAATTGGCACTATTTACACTGATTGATACCGAATTAAGTGCCTGAACTTGAAAGATAATTTTGCGTATGTATGAGAAAGGGGGTCCTCACCAATGCTGGTGACATCATGGAAACCAAATAGCCACTATGTATATTGTTAAGTTTCAAGTAACCCCATTTGGGGGTAAACGTTTTAAGTATATGGATGCATCAGCTGACTGTTGGATAGTCAAAAGTAGGTCTACTTGAGTAAAAGAGAGAAAATAAACAAGAATGGATCGAGCGAATGATGGAATATTCTGAAATTCAAGGTTAACACAAGTGCACACCATTGTTGACAGAATGCTGTTCCTGCCTGCTATACATGGAAATGGGATCTATACCTTAACAACATCTCTCAGCACAAACGTCTCACTGGGATCTGACATTTTGACATAAGATCATTATTAATTTAAAAATCGTATTATTATATAGTTTTCATTATTCATCTACTGTGAAGAGCCCAAACCAGTTTCTGGGTCTTGTCCGAAAAACCTAGGTAGGTGGTATTTTCGCTCCCGCCGTTGTTATTTCTCATTTTGCTGAAAAGATAATTTTCCTTTCCTCTGACAATTCATTTTCTAATAGCCTGATAACCTTCCGTCACAGGCCCGATAATTTCGTTCTAAAATGTTGACCAGAACAATGACAAGGAACTTCCTCTGTAGCCCCCTTTGTCGCTGGTGCGGAGATGGCATCCACGTGGCTCTATCTCTGGTTACCATGGAAATAATTTATTATTGTTGTCAAAGATAGATGGACCACATACATTTTAAATAAGGGTAACGTAGGAACTTTTCATATAAGCAGACTGGCTCTGTCACCATCTCTGAGAACCTCGCTCTAGGAGGCAGTCCATGACATTGCAGTTCAATTATGGACGCCATTAGCATGAACCTTCCAGAAATCGTTTCAAAAATACTTTAAAATCTAATCCATCTTTTTGAAACTCCCTGCCTTTCTATTTGCAAAAAAATAAATAAATAAATAAAATCTAGGAAAAGATGGTGCATATTTTATGTTATTTGCATTAGATGCTCTAAGTCAGACCATAGCTACGCACACACTCACACATATACACACACACATGTAAAGCAGGTAGACAGTTGAGGTCTCTTTGGAATAAGAGCTGCTTAGTAAAATAGCATTGGGCGGAATGCAAGCAGTTATCTTCCAAATGGACCAGCAAATAGCCACGTTCAAAACGGTCTGTGTTTTCCCCCAACACTGTGTGTGTAGATCAGGGGTGGGCAAACTTTTTGACTCGAGGGCCACAATGGGTTCTTAAACTGGACCGGAGGGCCGGAACAAAAGCATGGATGGAGTGTTTGTGTGAACTAATATAAATTCAAAGTAAACATCATTACATAAAAGGGTACGGTCTTTTTTTTCAATAGTTTTATTCATTTCAAATGGGCCGGATCCGGCCCGTGGGCCGTAGTTTGCCCATGGCTGGTGTAGATCCATCTGTGATCGCAAATTTCCTGGGTGTGTTCAGCCACTTTAACTTGCTTTTTATGTGACCTTTTTGGGGCCTGTTAAACTGACTCATTCTCCTATTTCATGGTGTCCGTAGAATCCTTTCTCAGATATGCAGAACCCCAGTCAGCTGGCGAGCGTAGCAGAAATTAAAACACATGGCAAGGAACCATTTCTTGGCTCTGCCGTCTTCCTGATTCAGTGGCGGAAACCAATGCTGCACAGGTACCCGCGGAGCACATCTTACGCTCATGGAGAAGGTTGTTCTCTTTGGCAGTAAATGAGTAGCCAAAAGGGATTTCCTTAAACTTTGCTGCCTATTATATTCCAGTTCCCCACAATATTGCTATCATAATGAATATCAATTGAATTGTAAAACATCACCTTCTTGGAAAGCAATACCGTAGTAGGGTGACTAATTTAATCTCGTTTGCCAGGACCATCCTGTTTTCTTAAAAAAAAATTTTTTTATTGATTTTAGAGAAGAAGGGAGAGGGAGAGAGAGAGAGACATCAATGATGAGAGAGAATCATGGATTGGCTGCCTCCTGCACGCCCCCTACTGGGGACAGAGCCCCCTACCCAGGCATTTGCCTTGACTGGGAATGGAACCATGACCTCCTGCTTCATAGGTCGATGCTCAACCCCTGAGCCACGCCAGCCGGGCAGGACCGCCTGTTTTCAAAACAGAGAATTCCATATCCCAGGAAAACCTACCTCAATCCTGTTAGACCAAAACAATTGGTTATCCTACAGCATAGTTGAAAATGTCTTTCTAAAAAAGTATTTTTATTGATTTCAGAGAGGAAGGGAGAGGGAGAGAGAGAGAGAAATATCAATGATGAGAGAGAATCATGGATTGGCTGCCTCCTGCACCCCCCCTACTGGGGACAGAGCCCCCTACCCGGGCATGTGCCCTGACTGGGAATTGAACCATGACCTCCTGGTTCATAGGTCAATGCTCAACCACTGAGCCTCGCTGGCCGGGCCATATCTGTCTATCTATCCACTTATCTATCTATCTATCTATCTATCTATCTATCTATCTATCTATCCATCCATCCATCCATCCATCCATCCATCCATCCATCCATCTACCTACCTATCTAATCCTTACTGTGTGTAGGTGTGATTGCCTTAATACTTTCGTTTATTTCTTCTAGCCATGCCCTATGTACACCTCCACAGTGTAAGCTGTATTTCCATCATGACTGCTTGTTTGGAAAGAGCCCCATTGGAAAGAGATTTTGAGTTTAGCTTTCCTCCTCTCCGACCTCTGGGCAGGCATTGGGGCACACAGAAGTGCGGGGTTCCCCGTGGCCTAAAGCCAGCCTGCCAGGCTTGCGTCCCTGGGACCCTGTAGGTGGAGCCCTGTGCTAATTCCCAGTCCCTCCCGCACAGACTGACTGACTTCCTTTGCGTTGATGATGATTGATTATGCTGGTTTCTTCATCACTTTAAACCTAATCAGTGCTCGAAGTAATTTGAGTAATGATTGCTCATTATTGGCAATTGTGAAGTTTAAGTCTCTCTTTATTTTGCTTCCTGGGCAGCCAGTCGGGAGCCCGGGGACGCCTCCCGGTTCGCACGCGTTTTCAAGGAGAGAGTGGGAGTGAAGGACGCGCAGCGCTCCGTGATGGACAGGAAGTCACGGAGGCTTCGTAGAAGCCACGTTACATATTTTTCTTGGCAGGAAGCAGTGACAGTTCCCACTAGATTAAATGTGATCATCAAAGCGGCAGTTCTTACTGGATCTGAAAGCCATTCAGCGTTTTACTGAAATTCCCAAGTTCAATAAATCATGCCATTTCATGGAACGCTGTTATCCCACTCTGTCTCAGAAATGAAGATCTATGGTTCTCCAGCCAATTGGCTGTTGTGAAAAAAAGATAATTAATGACACCAGCACCTAAACCAATGCTGTCGGATACCGCCGCTGATTAGGGGGTGCGTGCGGCTTTAAGGGGCGTTCCCCACTCTCCGCGGTTCCATCAGATTGAAAAGCGAGTTTGGGTGTATTGTTTGATTGATTTGCAGCCTTCAAATGGACTGCGCAAGAGGAAGGCATTTTAGGATGTTCAGCAAGTAAATAATTAGCAAAGTCATTAGATACCCGAGGATATTAGATATACTGGGCTTATCGCATTAATGTTCCCGTGCTGCTTGAAGGACCATGAATTCACAAAAGAAACTAAGGTTTTTAAAAATATGCTCTTATTGATGTTTTTAGATAGATAGATAGATAGATAGATAGATAGATAGATAGATAGATAGATAGATAGTTATAAATAGATGATAGATAGATAGATAGGTAGGTAGATAGATAGATGATAGATAGATAGAGAGAGAGAGAGAGAGAGAGAGATAGTTATAAATAGATGATAAATAGATAGAGAGATAGATAGATAGATAGTTATAAATAGATGATAGATAGATAGATAGGTAGGTAGATAGATAGATAGTTATAAATAGATGATAAATAGATAGATAGAGAGATAGATAGATAGATAGATAGATAGATAGTTATAAATAGATGATAAATAGATAGATAGATAGATAGATAGATAGTTATAAATAGATGATAAATAGATAGAGAGATAGATAGATAGATAGATAGATAGATAGATAGTTATAAATAGATGATAAATAGATAGATAGAGAGATAGATAGATAGATAGATAGATAGATAGATAGATAGATAGTTATAAATAGATGATAAATAGATAGATAGAGAGATAGATAGAAACATTGATCTGCTGCCTCCTGCAAGCCCTCTCCTGGGGATCAAGCCTGCAACCTGGGCATGTGCCCTGACCAGGATTCAAACCGGCGACCTTTTGGTGCATGGGACGGTGCTCAACCAACTGAGCCATGCTGGCCAGGGCCAAAGAAACTAAATTTTAAAGAGACTGCACTCACAATCTAAAGTTGCCGATGGTGTGGCCTGTGTGTGTGTGTGTGAGAGAGAGAGAGGGAGAGAGAGAGAGAGAGAGAGAGTTGAGAATTATAAAGGCATTTCTAGTTTTTAGTCCACCATAAACAAAGCTATGATGCATTAGAAAAGCTTCCAATTTGATCCTTATATGTAAAGCAATATGGCCAGTGGTCGGCAAACTCATTAGTCAACAGAGCCAAATATCAACAGTACAATGATTGAAATTTCTTTTGAGAGCCAAAGTTTTTAAACTTAAACTATATAGGTAGGTACATTGTTATTAACTTCATTAGGGTCCTCCTAAGGCTTAGGAAGAGCCACACTCAAGGGGCCAAAGAGCCGCATGTGGCTCGCGAGCCGCAGTTTGCCGACCAGGGGCCTAGGCCTAGTCACGCATTTCCATCATCAACATCCACACCCAGGGAATTTTGCTGTTCTCTCCTGCCCCTCCCGCCCCTCTCCTACCCCATGTAAACCAACACGCTGCCAGAAGCAAGCTCTCTACTGCGGGATTTGACTGGCGATCCAAGCCATTTCTAGCGCCGTGTTTATCAGCTTTCGCCAAAACCAGCTTTGGGTGCAGCCAGCCCTGAGCAGGACACAGTATTTATTCCACAGGGTGCCACCGAGTCCTGCTCTGGAACCAGCGCACGGTGACATTGAAGGGCAGCCAGGCCCTGCAACGTTCAGACATGGTTCAGATTAGTGAAAGCGGCATCCGTCTTCTCTCCTGATTCCGAGTTGCTTGACGTAGAGATCGAATTTAAGCCCGCAGCAACCAGAAGCCATAGGTCCCTCCACGAGAGAATGGAGGCATTTTTATTTTTATTTTTTTTTAAATATATTTTTATTGATGTCAGAGAGGAAGGAAGAGAGGGAGAGAGAGCTAGAAATATCAATGATGAGAGAGAATCATGGATCGGCTGCCTCCTGCATGCCCCCCACCAGGGATCGAGCCTGCAACCCAGGCCTGTGCCCTTGACCGGAATCGAACCTGGGACCCTTCAGTCCGCAGGCCGACACTCTATCCACTGAGCCAAACTGGCTAGGGCTCCAATGTGAGCATTTTATATCACTGGTCTCAGATCCTGAAACGCTGAGCTCGTTAAACACAGTGCTAGAGTTACCATCAAGTAAGAATCATGAACTTAAAGTGAAATAGTGCAGCAAGTTTTATATCTTGCCTACTGTCTTCAAAAAATGGCAAAAAAACAAAACAAAATAAGGATGAAGCCAAAACACCAAACATCGGTAAAAACATTTTTATTGGAAACTATTTCACATATAACATTGTGTAAATTTAAGGTACACACGTGTGGATCCAATACATTTATATACTGTAATATGATTGCCGTGTAGCAGTAATTAGCATCTTTTATCATATTGCATAATTACAATTTCTCTTTTGTGGTTGGGATAATTAAGATCTAGTCTCTTAGGGAGATAGATGATTATAACACAATAACGTTGTCTGTAGTCCTTATACTGTGCATTAGCTCTCTAGGACTTACTACTCGTTGAAAGTGTCTACCTTTAAACAACATCTTTCCTATCCCTCCGCCCTTAGCCTCTGGTACCACCATTTGACTCTCTGTGATATCATACACCATGTCTTTCTCTGTCTGACTTATTTAACTTCGTATAATGTCCCCAGGGCCCACCCATGTTGTCACAAATGGCAGGATTTCATTCTTCTTCATGGCTGAATAATATTCCATTGTATCATCTGTTGACCAGCACTTTCCATCTGCTGGGTATCCTATATAATAAAAGGCTAATATGCAAATCAACCAAATGGCGGAATGACTGATCGCTATGATCCCACTGACCACCAGGGGGCCGATGCTCAATGCAGGAGCTGCCGCCTGGTGGTCAGTGCTCTCCCACAGGGGGAGCACCACTCAGTCAGAAGCCGGGCCCACGGCTGGCGAGCGCAGTGGCAGTGGCGGGAGACACTCCCACCTCCGCAGCAATGCTAAGGACGTCCGACTGACATCCCCTGAGGGTGTAGACTGGGCTGAGGGACTCCCCCCCCCGCCCCCCCCCCGCCAAGGGCACAAATTTCATGCACCGGGCCTCTGGTTTTGAATAATGCTGCGGTAAACACAGGAGCGAATATATCTCTTTGCTATCTTGTTTTCATTTCCTTTGGGTCTATACACAGAGATGAAATTGCTGGATCATCTGGTAGACCTAGTTTTAATTTTATAAGGAGCCACCATATTGGCTGGCTGGTTAGGGCACATACAAGGATCAACCGATGAATGAATGCCTGAATGGGTAGAGTAGCAGATTGGTGTTTCTCTCTCTCTCTCTCTCTCTCTCTCTCTCTCTCTCTCTCATATCAACATTGTTTAAGAACGAATATATGGCATAGATTGCATATCCAGTACCATGAAATATTATGAAGCAATGGAAAAGAATGAGGTTGTACTGTAGGCTGGATCATGGACAAAATCACCAGGATGTTTTACAGCTAAAAACCCATTAAGGATAAAACTCAGCCATAAAACAATATTATGCATTTCCCATGAGCCCACATTTATTGCATGCTTACATGTAACAAAAGGCATGATGGCCCTAGCTGGTTTGACTCAATGGATAGAGCGCCGGCCTATGGACTGAAGGGTCCCGGGTTCGATTCCAGTCAAGGGCACACGCCCAGGTTGTGGGCTCGATCCCCAGTGTGGTACATGCAGGAGGCAGCCGATCAATGATTCTCTCTCATCATTGATGTTTCTCTCCCTCCCTCCCCCTCCCTTCCTCTTTGAAATCAATAAAGAAATAAATATTTAAGAAAAAAAAGGCATGATGGATACATTTGTTCCCATTGGTACCTATAGTTGCTTCTTTAGAAGGAAAGTGGTGCCTGGGGAGAGGGAGGTGGTTCTGGGGTTACTTGAGGATTATTTGTAATTTTTAATATTTTTACAGAGAGATTTACATACTATTTGTAGGAGAATGAACTACATATTACCATTAGCAGAAATACAAATAAACCAAAGCGACAGGATTCATAAAATGTAATTTTTTAAAAATATAATTTTATTGATTTCAGAGAGGAAGGGAGAGGGAGAGAGGGATTGAAACATCAGTGATGAAAAAGAATCATGGATCGGCTGCCTCCTGCACGCCCCACACTGGGGATCAAGCCCACAACCCGGGCATGTGCCCTTGACTGGAATTGAACCCAGAACCCTTCAGTCCACAGGTTGATGCTGTATCCACTGAGCAACACCAGCCAGGGCAAAATGTATTATTTTAAAAGGAAGCTAGACTATTCTGTGAGCTCATAATAACACAGCGTGCTTCAAATAAACCAGCATTGAATTTTTCTAGACGGCAACAATGCTAGCCCGTGCAATATTCCTGCCCAGCATGTTTTTTTATCTGCTCTTTGCATGTTGGGGAGTGAGAGCTGAGATACGGCTAATGAAAAACACACAGGCTTCTTTCAGTGTAACCCAGGACGCGCTTCCAGGCGAGTCCCATCTATTCACGTCCCCGCGTCTTTCCCACAGACTTGCGCAGCTAGAAACGTGCAAAATTCAGAAGCCCGGTGAGAATGAATTATCACCACTCGAAGGCAACACCTCCAACGTGGAGAAGATTTACGCGGTAGGTCACCTCGCGAAAACAAGATAAATGCAAATGATGTATTGATAAACTCCCTTGATTCAGCGCCAGCGCTGTAAATAAGCAGGGAAGAAAAGTCGCGAGTTGGCAGGAGCCAACCCAATGGCTCAAAAAACCCCCACCATTTCCACGTGGAGTTCCCAGCAGGTCCAGAGTTGGGTCTTTTATCCTTAATTTCAGGAGCAGTTTGTTGACGGTGCACCACTAAGTGCTGAGAACTCGGGATTCCGCAGCAAACAAGTCAGGGAGAAGCAGGCCCCGCCCTCCTCACACCACCGGTGCCCGTGGCCTTCAAGTACCTATTGAAACGCATTCGAGATCATTTTTGGAAAAACCTCACAACCTGTCAGGCTCACCTGCTCTTTTTTTCTTGTCTTTTTTGTTCATCCTCCCCTGAGGATATTTTCCCATTGATTTTTAGGGAGAGTGGAAGAGAGAGGGAGAGACAGAGGGAAACATCGATGTGAAAGAAACACATCCATTGGTTGCCTCCTACAGGAGGTCTGACCAGGGCCTGGGCCGGGGAGGAGCCTGCAACCCAGGTACGTGCCCTTGACCAAAATCGAACCCGGGACCCTTTCGTCTGCAGGTCGAAGCTCTATCCACTGAGCTAAACCGCTCTTACAAAGGGAAAACCCACACCCCAAATTGCAAATAAAGCTCATGCTTGCGCTGCCAGAATGAGAGAGGAGAGGCAGGAAACTGGAGTTAGGCAGAGAGATTTTACTCCAAACTGCTGTTGCTATGGGCGTGGCTTAGTGCTGTAATATCTCTACTGAGAAGCAGTGAGTGATCTTTTTTTTTTAATATATTTTATTGATTTTTTACAGAGAGGAAGGGAGAGGGATAGAGTTAGAAACATCAATGAAAGAAACATCCATCAGCTGCCTCCTGTACACTCCCTACTGGGGATGTGCCCGCAACCAAGGTACGTGCCTTGATCGGAATCGAACCTGGGACCCTTCAGTCCGCAGGCCGACGCTCTATCCACTGAGCCAAACCGGTCAGGGCAGTGAGTGATCTTAAAGCCCGAAGACTATATCCCATCTAAAACAAATACCTATCAACTTACTTCCTTCGGTTTTGTATTTGGGTCCTTGTGAAATTTGAAGTGTGATTCTGCATGTCAAACCACCTTGGAACAGACAAAAAGGCTTCATCGTTTTGAACTTGTGAGCCTTCTTCCACAGCCCTTTTCCTTTCTGAAGTCTGATTCTTTCACCCAACTCTGGTTTGTGCAGTGTGGACGAAAGGGGCCACATGCTGACCTGACAGGCTCAGGGGAGGCCTGCGTGGCGGTCTTGCAAACTCAGAGACCTAAAGTCACCACAAAGGATGGTCTGAAATTACACTTGAACTAAAAGCAGTGATGGTGGGCAGTTACGTCCCAGGCCAGTATCTTCACTGACAAGGTCAACCTTTCCCTTAACGGAGCCTGTCTGTCTTTTTGCATCGATGATAACATACCCTTGAAGTGTCTGGGTAACTTGTAACTTCCCTTTTTCTGTAGCCCCTGGGGCACCACCAAATGTGCACCACTGATTCCTTCATTATCATGTTAATTGTTCATGCACCCACCTAAGTATGTGTCCATCATTTTACTTTTTATCCAATCCCAGGGGTTTCCCTGCTTTGCTTATCCCTCCTCCTTAATCTATCACCAATGGATTTCATGTAACCCTCCTACGTCCCTCCTTTGATTGCAATGTATAAATACAAATGTAACCCGCCATTCTCTGGAATATTATCTCAATTTGTTGAGGTTCTGCTTCCCAGCATATGTGGACAGTTTGGCTCAAATAAACACAAAAATTCTTAGCAGCAGGTAAACGTACCCATTAGAGGGGAGATTTATGAAAGGAAACAGTACTTAATTTTCTTAACTTCCTGGTTAGAGCAAGAACCCCTGTAGGCCGGGGCACCCTTTTAACCGCAGCTGTGCATATATTTAAAGAGCATCTGCCCCGAGGATTGAGGCTATGTACCGCATCTCATGTTTCTGCGTAGTTATTCATGGGGTCTTGGCAAATTCTCACGGAGCCATTGAATGCCAACTCCCAATCGTCAAAGCAAACATTCCTGAGATGCATTTACTTAGACAAATTGCATAATGCGCTGGCGCGAACAAGAAACTCTCCTTTCCAAATTAAGTTTTCGTAGGATGAAGCGTGTATTTTTAAACCTCTAAGGCGCTCAACTCATTTTAAACGGAACACCAGTACTTCCTCTCATAAGACGTTACCAACCGCATCACCCCCGGATCCAGGGGCCTTAAATCCCATTTATAAGACTAAGTACCGAGATGAGCAATTGTCAGGTGGTGGAGGTATTCAATGGACTACGTTTGATGGATCTAGCCAGGCTCTCCCCTCCCCCTCCCAGGAATGCCTGTGCATTGCCAGTTAAAGGACCCACGCGTTCCTTCTGGATGTTGCTGGCCGAGCCGGGGTGCCACGTGACACTTAAACTTTATAACAGCGAGTCCGGAGTTGTGGCCTTTCCGCCTTTGCCCTTCTCAAGCTCCTCTTGAAATGTGCTTTCTGACAAGAATCTCAGGCCTTGCAAAGGGCAACCAGGAAGCAAGACTAGAGGTACGTTGGAAACTCGGTGCTCACACAGTGAATAACATAATTCAGTGTTAGAATGCTTCTTTCTGAATCCATCCAGCACCTGCTGGCTAAATGGCACTGAATATTCCCTAAGCAGATGAATGAGTTTAGTGACTTGGCGGTTACTTTCATAGCTACTGAGTGCCTACTAAGTGCTACAGAGTAAGTCTCATGGGATTTAACAACTGACAGAAATGGTTAAGCATGAAATAGTGTTCCTAGCCCAGCCGGTGTGGCTCAGTGATTGAGCATCACCCTATGACTAGGAGGTCACGGTTCGATTCCCGGTCAGGGCACATGCCCGGGTTGGGGGCTCGATCCCCAGTAGGGGCCGTGCAGAAGGCAGCCGATCAATGGTTCTCTCTCATCATTGATGTTTCTCTCTCTCTCTTCCTCCCTCTCCCTTCTTCTCTGAAATCAGTACAAATATATTTAAACAAAATAGTGTTCCTAACCAAGAGTGTCCTGAATAAAAAACGGTGGCACTGGAATTGGATGCCGATGCATTGAATTGTGATGTGGAATGACCTTCAGGATGTTTTTTTTGCTTCTAAGGTCATCCAATCCTACCTGAGGAGCCTGCCTTCTAGGTGGGAGGAGCCTGCCTTTGGGGAGGGGGGGAGGGGGAGGAGCTCTGTCAGGTTCCTGTGCAGGTGCAGTTCTGATATTCATGCCTCAGGAAGGCATGGCCGAGCTCATGTCAATCAAACCCAGAAGACACCCTTGCTGTCTTCCTAGCATGACACAGGCAAAGCCTCATTTGTTTGAAACTCCAATCAGCATTTGTCTTGATGAGGATATGACTACTTTAGCTGGTTCCTCTGCCAGGGCTTTGCTTCGGCAGAATTCCGCTCTGTGCCAAGCAGTCTGTTCCCGTCCTGCTTCCCAGGCCTGTGCATTGCAAGCCAGGGAATGCGAGCAGCTGCTTTCCATGGCCAGGGAGGAAGAGCTGCCTTCTGGGGCCTGGATGCAGTTGCATGTGGTTTGCATGAACCCCAGAGCACCCCCCATCAGACCTGTGGACTTGTAATTTTCAGAAATCCTAACGTACCTGTAGAAAGTTAACAGTGTCCTAATCACTTTTATGCAAATTACCTCATTGGATAATTTCATGCAGATTATCTCATTGGGTTATAGCCCAGAAAAGCTAATCCTATATAATAAAAGGCTAATATGCAAATCGACTGAACAGCAGAACAACCGGTTGCTATGATGTGCACTGACCACCAGGGGGCAGACGTTCAACGCAGGAGCTGCCCCCTGGTGGTCAATGTGTTCCCCTAGGGGGTGCACCGCTCAGCCAGAAGCCGGGCTCACGGCTGGTGAGTGCAGCGGTGGTGGTGGGAGCCTCTCCTGCCTCTGCGGCAGCACTAGGGATGTCCAACTGACGGCTTAGGCCCACTTCCCAGGCCTAATCCCTCGAGGGCTCCTGGACTGCGAGAGGGCACAGGCCAGGCTGAGGGACACCCCTTCCCCCCAAAGTGCATAATTTTGTGCACTGGGCCTCTAGTAAATACATACATACATACATACATACATATTTATGTATTTATTTTTTAATCCTCACCAAGAATATTCTTTTTATTTGATTTCTAGAGAGAGTGGAAGGGAGAGGGAGGGACAGAGAGAAACACCAATGTGAGAGAGACACATCGATTGGTTGCCTTCTGCATGCCCCCAACCAGGGCTGGGAGCCTGCAACCGAGGTACATGCCCTTGATGTGAACCGAACCAGGACCCTTCAGTTCACGGGCCAATGCTCTATCCACTGAGCCACACCGGTTAGGGTTAAAAATAGATATTTTTTAAAATTTCCACCTAACAGTTGGAAAAATGGAGGCTCCTGGACATTGACGGTCTTGCCCATTGAGGCTGAGCTACTATAAAGAACTCGAGCCCTGGTGTTGGAGTTGAACCCAGGACCATTCATTACTGCAGTGCCTGGGCCTCCAAATTCAGATTAGTCCATGGAGGCAAAGACAACGAAAGCCTTCAGGCTGTGATTTGAATCATTACAATATCCCACAAAAATTTCAGATCTCATTTTCTATCAATCAGAGCAGCCTTTACATTACACATACAAAAATTTTATATATAAAATCATATGACCAATTCCTATATTTCTGTTTGATCCACTTTCTCTGCCTCTTTTTTTTTTTAATATATTTTATTGATTTTTTACAGAGAGGAAGGGAGAGGGACAGAGAGTTAGAAACATCGATGAGAGAGAAACATCGATCAGCTGCCTCTTGCACACCCCCTCTTGGGGATGTGCCCGCAACCAAGGTACATGCCCTTGACTGGAATCGAACCCGGGACCCTTCAGTCCGCAGGCCGGTGCTCTATCCACTGAGCCAAACTGGTTTGGGCTCTCTGTGCCTCTTGTATCTGTTGGTGATTGTGACAAAACAGAGCCAACCACCTTCTAGAAGTCCCGGAATGGAGAGAAATAACCTTGAAATCATCACGCCTCCTAAAATAACCACCTTGCTGTGAGTTGCACTGATCAAAATCAGTTGAACTTTCAGAATCCCTCTTGATCTGGTAGTTAATTTGTTACCTTGTGAATCACATCTTAACAGACATTTTTTGTTTTTCTTTTCTGCTATTGAAATTCACAGGTATATACAGTTCAACCATTGTAGTGAAACCTGTAGACCAGTGGTTCTCAACCTGTGGGTCGCGACCCTTTGGGGGTCGAGGGACCCTTTCACAGGGGTCGCCTAAGACCATCGGAAAACACATATATAACTACATATTGTTTCTGTGATGAATCACTATGCTTTAATTATGTTCAATTTGTAACAATGAAAATAAATCCTGCACATCAGATATTTACATGACGATTCATAACAGTAGCAACATGACAGTTATGCAGTAGCAACGAAAATAATTTTATGGTTGGGGATCACCACAACATGAGGAACTGTATTAAAGGGTTGCGGCATTAGGAAGGTTGAGAACCACTGCTGTAGACCCTCTTTGTCCCAATTTTGTGATCTGTGCCTTGAGTTCCGTATCTGCAAAAGGACAAGTTTGAACGACAATCTCTAAGGTTTCTGTAATCGTATGTGTCTGTGACTTTTGTCCGACACCACTGCTCACCTGTGGCTATTTTGTAGACCAGCAAACTCAGTATGTAAAATGCTAATGTAACCCACGCATTACTCACTCAGAGAATCTTCTTTAAGAAGTGACATCCATGTGATCTCAAAGAATAGTCAGCTCTATTTCCGTCACCACCAATAACTTTCCAATAAATTCTAACCTGTATGGACACCGTATAAACATATAGATATTTACACAGTCATTATCATCTTCTGAAGTTTAGCTTGTGACAAGCTAAATAGCTGGTTGTTAACTAAGTAACCTCTGACCATCAAAAATAGTATTGATTCAGAGTTAAAAATTGCCTTTGTGTTAAAACATTATGACATAGATTTAATGTATACAATCTGTTCTATTATTCATATACTTAATACTGCTCATAGATTTTTTAAATAATTCTTTTTTTATTTTGCTCATGATTCTGATGGCCTATTCAGGTGATTTCTAAGCATTCAACCCTTCCAAAGAATGAGCCATATTTACTATGGTTATTTTTTGACATTATGGTACAATTGAGTCCTGTCCAATAGGGGACCCCTCTCTGTATGTTTTTATACAAGGAATAAGTTCAAACTTGAAAAATAATACAATAACCAGTATCTCATAGCAAGTGGTGTTATAATATCAGCTCAACACTAACAGAAATATCTCAGCATAATACATTGATTTGGGGCAGAATGAAAATCTTAGGGGAAGGAGAAGAGAGAGAGAGAGAGAGAGAGAGAGAGAGAGAGAGAGAGAGAGAGAGAGAGAGAGAAGAGAGAAGAAGAAGAAGAGAAGAAGAAGAAGAAGAAGAAGAAGAAGAAGAGAAGAAGGAGGAGGAGGAGGAGGGGGGGGGAGAGGCGGAGGGGGAGGGGAAGGAGAAGAAGGGAAGAGAAAAAAAGGCTTTCTTTTTCCTTTTGTTTCCTTTAGATAAAAGGATGCAACTTTAAAAATACAAGTCAAAAACATACTGCCTATGACAGTGATTTTCCAGGTAGTTCTAGAAAGAGTTGTGATCAATATGGGAGACTGCTAAGGAAAGATATATTTTATTGTATAACTTAGAGGCCCGATGCACAGATTCCCTCGGCCTGGCCTGCGGGATTGGGCTGAAACCGGCTCTCCGACATCCCCCGAAGGGTCCCGGATTATGAGAGGGCGCAGGCCAGGCCGAGGGACCCCATGGGTGCACAATTGGGGCCAGAGAGAGACGCGGGAGGTTGGCCAGCTGAGGGGAGGGGGAACCGCAGGAGGGCTCCAGTGCGTGTCCAGCCCCACTCGCTCTGTCCTGATCAGCCGGACCCCAGCAGCAAGCTAACATACCGGTCGGAGAGTCTGCCCCCTGGCGGTCAGTGCAATCATAGCCACTGGTTGATCAGTTGACTCTCTGCCCTCTAGTGGTCAGCACCCATCATAGCGAGCATTTGAGCAGCTTTAGCATATCATTAGCATATTACTCTTTGATTGGTTGAATGGATGACCAGACACTTAGCATATTAGGCTTTTATTATATAGGATTGTTGGAAGTCCTAAATAGGAAGTTATGTGTGATTATATATATATATATATATATATATATATATATATATATATATTCCATAGTTGATTGCAGGTAAAAAAAACCACACCAAGAAAAGGCACTGCTTTATTATGAAAAACAGCTACGCATATACCATAATATATACCGATATTAGGTTTTCATCTTACGGTTTATTATATGTATTTCCAGATGAGCATGGCTTGCAATAATGGACTTGGAATGTGGTTGATGTCTTCCCTATGAATTAGCGGCGAAAAATCTCTGTAGCTCACAGATCTCTTCTGGGAGGTGGATTGGAAGTCTCTGACGTATTACATTTATACCATCCGGCTTCTCCCTAATATTGTTAGCGATTCAGCACAGCATTTTTTTTTCTCCTTCTGCACCACATTTATAAACCATAGTGCGTTTTGATGCCAGGTGCAAGGGAATTCCAGCTTCAGTCTCCAAGTTGGACCGCTGTTGGTTTTTTCCAGCCAGGCCAGAGAGCTCTCTAACCCTGGTCTCCCGGAAAGCCGATCTCTCGACACCCTTCCCTTTACGAGCGCCGTATATATGGTAATGCCTTCCTTGTCACCCCATAGAATACCATTAATTTTAGTTTTTAGTATGTTATCAGCAAGCAAAGCACCGGTATTAGCTCGATGCCATCTGGGAGTGACAGTCTCCTTATTACAAAATATGTAAAAATATGGGTTCCCTTAAGGAATCTGTTGCGTTGCATCTGCTCCCATTTTTGTTCTATGCTAATGGTTTTAACCCAGCATATGAAGTGTGCGAGAGGGGAACAACAACAAAAAAAAAATAACTGGAATTTTTCAGCTAAATTACGCGTTTCACATTTAAAGTGCCTCAAACGTGGAGACAAAGGCACGTGGGCGGCTTCAGCTCCAGGGGCCTGAGCAGAAACAAAGAAGGAAGAGTGAGCATTGCTTCTTACCTGATGTGAAGTCCACCCCTGGCTTTGTCTCCAGAGAGCTCTGACTGCCCACGCAATTAAGGCCACTGGATACGCGAGGGAGGTGTGGGGAGTGGGAGCGTAGATGCTAAATCCCCAAATGTGCACTGGCGATAACAAAGAGATCGGGACTGATAAGACAATTCTCGTCCTTAGAGCTCTGTATTCACACCATATTAAACAATCGCGGTGATTAAGACGCGCTATTATAATTATGAAAGCATTCTCCAGGGGAGCGTTGCTTTCCTTTCCGTCCCTGGCCTTTCTGTCTTTTCTCACCTTTACTGGGATGCGGGGAATTCATTTGAATGAATTCTGCCCATTGACTGAGGAGAGGGCTTGGGTTGGAGCCAAAAGCATGGGGCGGATTTCAAATGCTGGTCTCTGAGTCCCAACCATTTAGGGCAAAGCCCAACGGGAGTGGCTCCGTGGTTGAGCGTTGACCTGTGAACCAGGTTCGATTCCCGGTCAGGGCACATGCCCGGGTTGCGGGCTCATTCCCCAGTGTGAGGCAGGCGTGCAGGAGGCAGGTGATCGAAGATTTTCTCTCATCATTGATGTTTCTGTCTCTCTCTCTCCCTCTCCCTTCCTCTCTGAAATCAATACAAATATAATTAAAAATAAAAACCACACACACACACACACACACACACACACACACACACGTAAGGAAAAGACCCTTTTGTCTAGGAGACTGCAGTGACAAAGTGAATTAGGTTTCCAGAATCATTCTGGGGCAGGAGCTTCTATCTGGCTGCTGCTCCTCCCGTGTGCTCATGGAGAGCTTTGCTTCGGGCGAGCGGCATTTTCACACTTGTGTAACAATTTACTACGAATTGCCTTTCCATGTCTGTCTGTCCTCAGGCTCCAGATTGTGGAATATATGAGGCATTGCTTCCCCATTACCAGCATCCCAAGGTACAGCTACAGATTCCATTCCACAATTTTCATCCATGCTTTGTCATTATATGTATTTGCCACAATAAATATGTTTCTTTCTTGAAAATAAGAATGGCCCGATACTTCTTTTTATTTTTTTTGTTGATTTGAGGGACAGTAACACACACAGAGAGAAATGTTGATTTGTTGTATTGGTTGATTCTTGGATGTGCCTTGACCAGGGATCGAACCTGCAATGTTGGCGTATCAGGACGATGCTCTAACCAACTGCCAGGGCGGGGACTTGCTGATTTAAAAAGTCTAAAGCACATTGAGAAAATAAATGTCTCCAGCCTGAAAAGATTTCCATAGGTTTGTTGATTAGGAATTATATATATATATATTTAAAAACCCTAGCCTAAAACAAAATAAATGCATTTCTTTCTTGGCTAACCATTGTGAAAGTATTCTCTTTTATTCCTCACTAGAGACCCAGTGCATGAAATGTGCACTGGTGGGGGGAGGGGTTCCCTCAGCCTGGCCTGCGCCCTTGCGCAGTCTGGGAGCCCCGCGATTGATCGACTCCCAGAGGGAGGCCCCGCCCACCCTCCACAACGCTGCTGCTGGGTAGCCTGGGCCTCCCTCTTTGGGGCGATCGTGGAGTCCCCCGATTGATCACCCCACCAACCTCCCTCTGTGAGGCGATCATGGGGCAATGGCGGGGCCCCCCAACCAATCGCATCACACCCTTCTTGGCTGGCCTGGTGCCAGTGGATGTCATAGCATGGTCATCTGGATGGTTATTCCGCTATTAGGCCGTTCGGTCGATTTGCATATTACGCTTTTATTATTATAAATGTGCCACAGTTCCTTGTCCTTTACTGCTGTGTTCAGCCTTGTTTTTATGGGTTCCACAGATTGGCCTGGATTACCCAATACTTTCACACACGAGTGTCAGAACAGAAATAATGCTTTGTGATAGAATTTGTAGACTCATCACTGCCAGTGTGCGTGTCCCAGTGAGAGGGTAGCTCCCATAGTTGTGCTTAGCAAAATTAGCTACCAAAATGATAAGGGGTAGGTAGTACTTAGCGGTGACTGAAATGAAAACTTTGCAGGCCTTCAGATGAAATCTCACCTACTCATCCGGATATAGCTCAGATGGGGTAGGAGGGAATAGCTCAGAAAAGAAAATGGAAGGAAGACATCAAGAAGAGAGGACTTTGGCCCTGTTTGAGTCAGAACAGAGGTGAGATTTTCTTTCTCTGCAGTAGGCATACAGTAATTTCCATATCTAAGGAAGAGTGTCACCCACAAACAGTTCATGTAGGACAATCTTGTAACCTATGTCCACTTTATATATATATATATACACACACACACACACACACACACACACACACACACACACACATACACACACACTAGAGGCCAGTGCACAAAATTCATGCATGGGGGGGCGGGTCCCTCAGCCCAGCCTGCACCCTCTGCATTCTGGGACCCCACAGGAGATGTTTGACTACCGGTTTAGGCCTGATCCCACAGGGATCGAATATCCCTCTCATAATCCTGGACCACTGGCTCCTAACTGCTCACCTGTCTGCCTGCCTGCTTGATTGCCCATAACCACTCTTCATGCCTGCCTGGTCTCCCCTAACTGCCCTTCCCTGCAGGCTTGGTCGCCCCTAACTGCCTTTCCCTGTAGGCCTGGTCTCCCCTAACTGCCCTCCCCTGCTGGCCTGGTCGCCCCTAACTGCTCTCTCTTGCCAGCCTGGATCCCCTAACTGCCTCTGCCTCGCCCCTTCCACAGTGACTTTGTCCGGAAGGTTGTCCGGAAGGATGTCCAGTCTACTTAGCATATTACCCTTTTATTAGTATAGGTATATATTTATTGGTTGATTTCAGAGAGAAAGGGAGAATGAGAAGGAGATGGAAACATCAATGATGAGAGAAAATCATGGATTGGCTGCCTCCTGCATGCCTCACACTGGGGATTGAGCCCGCAACCTGGGCATGTGCCCTGACCAGGAATCGAACCATGACCACCTGGTTCATAGGTCGACGCTCAACCACTGAGCTACGCCAGCCAGGCCAATGTCCACTCTTAATTCTCTGTTTTCATTAATAGCACTTGGCTCTGTTGAGAGCTTGAGCAAGGTCGGGGCTCTAGGATGAAGGCTTACGTTGCATTTTCTCACTCAGTTCTTGCATTAACCCTGGGCAACAGGTAGCATCATCGCAATCCCATTCTGCTGATCAGAAACTGAGTTGGAGAAATGGGAAAAACGTCCCCTGGCCCAGCTGTGGTTTAGAGCCAGGCAGCTATGTGAGCATAGGTAGCTCAAGCTTTTAATGGTGGCAGGCACAGGGGACTAACTGGGACTGTGTGCTCACCGCTTCTGCTGGGAAGAATTGGGTGTATTAGACTGTTACCAAGTGGAGACTGACTCAAGATCAGTTAGAGAGAATATTAACATTTTCATGTGGAGCAGTTTTCAGAGTATTGCATTTTGTGCCAAACCTAGAGGAGTTTTTGCCTTAGGTGCTTAAATCTTCGCTTAAACCGACCTCATATCAAATATCAACGTTAATACCCTCTAAAGCAGTGGTTCTCAACCTTCCTCATGCCGCGGCCCTTTAATACAGCTCCTCATGTTGTGGTGACCCCCAACCATAACGTTATTTTCGTGGCTACTTCATCACTGTCACTTTGCTACTGTTATGAATCGTCATGCAAACATCTGATCTGCAGGATGGATTTTCATTGTTCGCGACCCACAGGTTGAGAACCGCTGCAAAGGGACCTGCGTTCTAGGAGTCCCTCTCAGGTTTCCTTCAGCCTTGTCTTCTACTTTGTTTGTTTTGTTCTTTGTTGTTGTTGTTAATCCTCACCCAAGGATATTTTTCCATTGATTTTTAGAGAGAGTGGGAGAGAGAGGCAAAGACACAGAGAAGCATCCATGTGAGAGACACACCTTGATTGGTTGCCTCCTGCACACGCCCTGAACAGGGCCCCGGGCCGGGGAGGAGCCTGCCACCCAGGTACATGCCCTTGACTGGAATCGAATCCGGGACCTTCAGTCCACAGGCCGACGCTCTATCCATTGAGCCAAACTGTCCAGGGCTTGTCTTCTCCTTTTATGCCAAAGAGCTAGGAACAGTCAGCTTTAAACCACGGCCTGACACACTTAATACTCTCTTGTTTTAGACCTGAATGCTAATTGGCGGGGACCCGAAAGAAGAATGCCTCTTCGTCGTCTTAAAAGCTTAGGAGTTTCCGTGTGGCAGCGAGGCACCTGTGTGAGAGCAGGGCCAGAGGGGAGTTTGTAATGGATGGCGATGAAGTCAGACTGCTGCTGCTTCCAGTATATTCCTGACGAGGGACTCAGGAGCACATCTAAGTGGTACTTAACGTTTCCCCACTGCACGTTGTCAGTAGACTTTAAATAACATCGACCCGGAGTGTAGCTTTGAACTTGGCGAGCCGGGAAAGCTTAGTAGAACTTTTCCTGATGAGCTTGCAAAAGCTAGTTCAAGTTCAAGAAGATAGCATTAAAAAAACGCGGCAGCAGGGACACTTGAGAGAGTCTGCCTTTTAAATAATTCAGGAGATGAAGCTACGTTATCTCTGCACCTTGCTGGGATGTTCCTAGAGATACTGAAGTTGTTTGTGTTAAAAGGTATCACTGTGCTGATTAGAAAGAACAGGTACCAACATGCTATTATAATTTTTTTCTTTATTGATTAAGGTATTACATATGTGTCCTTATCCCTCCATTGCTCCCCCCACCCCTACCCCTCCGCTCATGCCCTCACCCCCCTGCTGTCTGTGTCCGTTGGTCATGCTTATATGCATACATACAGGTCCTTTGGCAATTATAATTTTTTAAAACTATACTAGACACAATGGTCTCAATGAGTTACCACGAAGTTCAAAAGTCCAGAAAGTAGTTTGTTTTGGGACTGTGTGTAATGGACATTTGAAAGTTCAGAAAAACAATATATTTGATGCCCAGTGTCTGGTAAGAGCACATCATATTTAGTTTGAGAAACTATCTTACCTCCTCAGGGCAGTGGTTCTGGGCAGCAGAGGTCTTAGTCCTCATCTGACCTTGCTCTTCGGATTCCACCTTGGCCTCGTCACATGACGATTAGTGATGGGGACACCATCCATCCTTGGTCCAAAACAAGAGTTAATCCTGAGACTTGCAAGTGAACCATTGGTAAAGGAGCTAAGAACACTTTTCCTTTCTGTGGGGTGTGGATTTGATAGGATATCAGCTTCCCGCTGTGGGTCTGGCCCCAGTGGGAGGACCCCTGGACCAAGAATGAAAAGATCATGAGAAAGACATAACAGGGAGAAGAGTCAGCCTGTGCCAAGACAGAGAGACACTGTGTTGGCTTTTTGTGAGACAGCATGTAGTGCTAAATAAGAGAATGAATGAAAGGACAGATGAGTCAGGAAAGTAAGCAGGTGGTTTAGTGGGTGTGAAGAATTCTCAGTGGACCTATCTAACTTGGTCAGCAGAGAGACCAACGATGGAGATTGAGCTCAGATAACAGAGGACTGTATGGGCTGGTTAGGTTTTATCCGGAGTTAAGGGAAGTGTTAGAGAGATGTTAGCAGGGCAGCCGCCTGGTCAGATTGCATTTTAGAAAGTTTCCATAAAAACTTTAATCCTCATAAACTCCTTTAATCCTCATAAAAACAGTGTGCATATGTGTGTCTGATTCTTCATTTTAGAGCTAAAGAAGATGCACAGTGAGATGGAGAGGTCCTGTAGACATTGAACTCATCTAGATATTGCTTAGATAATTGGGGCTAGTGTCTAGGAAGAAGTCATAGGTTAAGATTTAGGAGTCATCTATATATATAAAAGCCTAAACGACCACTACAACCAAATGACCAGAATGACCGAGCTGCCCCCTGGTGGTCAGTGTGCTCCCACAGCCAACCTCCCACAGCCGGCCAGCGGCGGCTGGTAGCTGTTCCTTCTGCACCCGGCCCAGCGACCATTGCCTCCTCTCCAGACCCCGCTGGGGCCTTCGGGCGCCAGACTGGGACAGGGAACTGGGGGTGGGTGGCGGCGGAAGTGGCCCCTTTCCCAGGGGGGCCAAGGGCCGGCTCCCTCCTCAGGGCTGGTGGCCAACCTCCCGTGCCCCGTCCCTCACCCCGGCCAGCAGGCCCTGATCAACCTGGCCATGATTGGCCCTGACCGCCAGCCAGGCCTAGGGGCCCTCTTGCATGTACGAATTCGTGCACCGGGCCTCTAGTTAATATATAAATGGTGACTTAAATCATTTAGCTTGTGACATTATCTAGATTGAGGGCAGAAGGGGATATGAGAGATTTCGAGGGCAGAGCTATGAGGGATGGTGTGATTTTCCTTCTATTTGTTTGTTATTTATTATGATTTTTTTTCTGTTTGTCTTGTGCACAGAAACTCACTCACTTCTAAACTAATCTAGCAAGTGACATTTGAGGTGGTAAAATGATTTCAGGAAAATTGGGGGCACACACCGCCATTTCTAAGTGTTAAACTTCAGAGACTTCACAAACCAACCCTAGGATTACGGTATTAATCTGCTAGTATCCAAAAAAAGTAACTGTTTAGATCAGTGGTTCCCAACCTTCCTTTGGCCACACCCCACCTAAGGGTCTCTAACATCCTGATGCCCCCCCACCCCTGTGACATGTAATTCTTATTATTCAAAAACTGAGCTCCTATTTACATGGAGGAAACCTCCAAGGCCATGAACTTGGTCTAAACAAGCTGCAAAGAACATGGCATCCATGAGAGAGAAAGATACAAGAACGAAAGGACAGTGGAAGGACTGAGGAAGAAATCACTAAGAAATTGTTAAAAAAATAATAATAATATGAAGTGATATGCAAACATAGCAAATAAAGTTTCAAAACATATAAGAGACCCAAAATGCATAAATATGTCACAATATATACTTATAGACTGTATATGAGGCTTCTAGAACCATAAGAGATGCAACAAAAAATTCACTGTTAATAACTCATTCTCGAATTGCCCCCCTTAAACATCAAATTGCCCCCCTGTGGCGTGTGCCCCACATTGGGAACCACTGGTTTAGATTGTACGACAACAAATTTATCTTCAGTTCTTTTGAACCTTTTTTTTAAAAATAAAAAAAATTGTAACGTCATCTCCCATAAGTACCTGGTCCATTTCCCTTGAGGAAGAGCATCCATTTCCTCCAGGTCCAGTCGGTCACCCTCAGGAATCATCCCTGATGAACCTTTTCAGCATCTTACTGTTCGGGGGACTTTTAAAGACGAGGCCCATCAGGACATATTCTTTTTCATCTTTGCTTCCCTTCATTTTCTTCGGCAGGGGTCTCGTCAAAAATGCTTGATTTTTCCTTCCCCAATTAGAACTCTTCAAAGGCAAGAAAATGAGGCTTGGGCCCAGGTTTCCCAGAAAATGCTTCTAGGACCACGGTAGCTCGAGCGTTTGAAGTCCTCCCCAGCCCACCCCAGACCCGCGGCCCTCGTAATAGTAGCATTAGCTCTCAGCTCCATTTTCCAGGGGGGCAAGCCTTTCATGTGGGACTTGGCTACTCGGCTGCCATGCTCGAAAGATAAAAACCATTTTGATGTCTGTGGTCCTAGCACATGTATGTAGCTTCATTTCTTAGCTTAGCAAGCAGTGATGGCTACGCTGGGTTTTTCTTGACTAGTATTCCACGTTGATTAATGGAGATGAGAACTCTACACAACTAATTTAGAAGGCTGGATGAAAGAAGGTGAAGGAATTAAGCAAACACACACACACACACACACACACATACACACACATACATACATAGACACAGACAATAGTGTGGTGATAGCCAGAGTGAAGAAGAGGTGGGCAGTAGGTAGAAGTGGGCACAGGTGAGGAAAATGGGGACAAAAGACACTTTGCTTGGGGCGATGGGTGCATGATGCGGTGAGCGGATGTTTTGTTGAGTTATGAACCAATGTCACCCCAGTTATTGAAAGAAATACAATAGCATTGTAGAACATAATATAAGGAAACCATCCATCTTCAACATAGATGTTGAAGCAAGGGGATTAGATATGGAAGAAAATATGCTAAGTTTAAATTTTGTCATGGTTTGGTTCCACAGATATTGGCTGAAATTGAAGTACTTTCTTTCAGAAGGACGGAATCATTCCAGTATATTTAATTTTTATGGTTATCTATTTCTGTAATGTTAATGTTTTTTAGGAGCTGATAGTTCATGAGGTCATACAACTTTTATCTAAAGTTGAGTGATTCAGTTTTATCACAACTTCTATTTACTCTACTAACCTCAATAAAATTAAATGCTCTCAAACTTAAAAATTGCCCAAATGCAGTTTGTGACATTATTTATATTCACTCATCCACACACATATCTCTATCCATTTTTCTACTCATTTGGTGTCTCTCTCTCTCTCTCTTGGTTTATATTAATTCATATTCATATTTACATTTAAATGAATATTTATATTTAGATGTATACATATGAATTTAAATGTATGGTGTAGTATTTTCCTAATGTTCACAATAGTTGTATCTATGTAGGTGGATTTTTAAAATTTCCCTTTTCGTTTTTGTTTTATGATACTAGAGGCCTAGTGCACGAATTCATGCACAGATGGGGTCCCTTGGCCTGGGCAGCGATCAGAGCTGATCGGGCCGTCTTGCCCAGTCCCAATAGGGGTGGGGCCAGCCAGCTGGGGTGTTGGGGTGGGGAGGGACCGTGGGAGGTTGGCCGGCCGCAGAAGGTTGGCTGTGGGAGTGCACTGACCACCAGGGACCACCTACTACATTGAGCGTCTGCCCCCTGGTGGTCAGTGCACATCATAGCGACTGGTCAACGTTCGGTGGACCAGTCGTAACAATCGCTTAGGCTTATATATATATAGATTTATGGCTTTTGTTCAAATAATAAACAAGTAAAATTATTTCCCAGACAAAAATATGAATTAACTCATCATGCATAAGCCCTAAGAATATTCCAAGTCATTACTCTCTAACCGATTGTCCCATATGCAACACTTCCTTAGAAAACACTTCCTTTGCAAAGTAGTGATGATGCTACACAGCAAAGGAGGAAAATGTTTATGGACATAAATACACCACAGTCCTCCTCAAATCCCACGTCCCTTTTGCCAACAAAAAGGGCTATGAGTTGAGTAACCAGGATTAGAATCTTCCCAGGTGTCCAGGAGCCCTAAAGAATCTTGGAATCACTTGTCATTTATTTAGAAAGTCGAATGGGTTAAAGGTCAGAGCGCAAACAGCTTAGAACAGGGGTGGGCAAACTTTTTGACTCGAGGGCCACGATGGGTTCTTAAACTGGACCGGAGGGCCAGAACAAAAGTATGGATGGAGTGTTAGTGTGAACTAATATAAATTCAAAGTAAACATCATTACATAAAAGGGTACGGTCTCTTTTTTTTTAGTTTTATTCATTTCAAATGTGCCGGATCCGGCCCGCGGGCCGTAGTTTGCCCACGGCTGGCTTAGAACCTATCCAATGACTTAGCAGAGCTCAAGAAACTAGGATTCTGAAGAAAACCCATTGTTTCGGTCTTGGAAAAATATGATTGACTTTTTGATTAACCGCAGCCCCAGAAGTTGGAGTCCATATCTATTCTTCCTTGAATTTTCCCGTTTCCTACCGATAATCCAAACAGATAATGGCAAATACCAGCAACGATAATGCCGCCCTGAAGAGGCCTTAGGCGAGGACAGTGAAGGGACCGTGGTCGGGGCCCAGCTGTGTTTACCTTTGAAGAGAACATGTGTTTTTTATTAGACCATGTCCTCTCTCCTGGGCCTTCTCCCCGACTCTTCCGCTCCAAACAGGAGCCAGTCACAGAGCTCAGAGCGGGCCTTGCTTGATGCTATCAGCAAAGTTGGACACTGTTAACAACTAGCTCCAGGCTTCCGTGTGTGTTTTTAATTGCACCGCAGCAGAGGCTGAAACCAACTTAGAGCAGTTGCATTTATATAGAGGTAAAATATTCAAATACAGTCCGGGCAAAGAAACGCAAATCTGTTTCCTCAGAGGTTTGGAAGCAATTGCCAAGGGGGTTGTACACCGGTTTGGAATAATTGCCTGCCTAGCAGTGAGCACTGGCTCACTTCTGTACCGTGGCTGTGAGTGGCCAGGCTCCTTGGGTGGAAGCCACGGTGACCCCGTGACCTGAGACGGGGAGAGAGAGGTCTTCTGGGCTGCTGGGTGCTAATCCGTTATCCTTCCTCCATTTCCCTTGCCCTCATCCCTCACCCATCCCTCCAAAACCCACCGGTGTGCAAAATGTCTTCATTTGCCAAAGGCTGTGTGTGTCTGTTTAATAGACACCTATTGCCCCCTCATTCTCTCTTTTTAGATCGTCTGGGCAGGCACAGAGCCTATTAGAGCAAAATGCTTTCGGTCATGTGTCGGGTGGAATCAGGGTGATGAATGCTCCCCTCTTGGACTTTCGAACCCTCTGGGCAGCACTGTGTCCCTGGGCCTCAGGGGTGTCCCCGGGGACTGCCTGGTCTCTGGGGGACAGTGAAGACATGTTGAGCTCCCCATGAAAGAAGGAACCTACAGGTCTCAACATCCGGGAGTTTTGTGAAGTTTCAATCCTATTTTCCTGGATGGAGAATGTTCAGCCTTGGTTGGTTCTAATAAAGATTAGGGAGTTCTAATATAGGGCCACACACCGACAGAGTCTAGGGCGCAGTCTTTAGCAGAGAATTTCGTAATGACCTTGATTTAAACAAGTCACTGGACTGATGACCTTAATTTTCTTACACCAAATGTATATTGAAGTCACTATTTTTTTAAATATATTTTATTGATTTTTTACAGAGAGGAAGGGAGAGAGATAGAGAGTTAGAAACATCGATGAGAGAGAAACATCGATCAGCTGCCTCATGCACACTTCCTACTAGGGATGTGCCCGCAACCCAGGTACATGCCCTTGACCGGAATCGAACCTGGGACCCTTCAGTCCACAGGCCGACGCTCTGTCCACCGAGCCAAACCGGTTTCGGCTGAAGTCACTATTTAAGGAGGCTCCTTAGCAGGCAACAAAAGGCAACTACTATTATGCACTGATAATTTTTGCAGTTCAAGCCCAGCCTTAGAAATAAGCTTAATTGGAACGAACACAATAATCTTCCAGGTCAATCTTCAAATTCTCAGTATTTTGAAAACATCCCCCAATTTGTTTTTAAAGAAAAACTCTCACTCTTATCTCTTTTCTCTCTCTCTTCCTCTCTTCCTCCTTCCTTCCCTCCTTCTCTCTTATTTTCTTTTACTTTCAGTGTTTGTTTTAGGCAGATTTCTCTATTGTCATCTGGGACCTAAATTATTTATCATCCATAGCCTACAATTATCATAACTAGCCACTAATTTATTAAAACCTATAGACCAGTGGTTCTCAACCTTCTGGCCCTTTAAATACAGTTCCTCATGTTTGTGACCCAACCATAAAATTATTTTTGTTGCTACTTCATCACTGTCATGTTGCTACTGTGATGAATCGTCATGTAAATATCTGATATGCAGGATGGACTTAGGCGACCCCTGTGAAAGGGTCGTTCGACTGCCAAAGGGGTCGCGACCCTCAGGTTGAGAACCGTTGCTATAGACAGTAATCATGTTAGTAACTCAGAATGTGGAAAGTATAGTCTTGGTGACTGCAAGAATTGAGGAGATATGCAGAGTCCTGTGACCTCCACTCCAAATGGCACCAATCAGAAGACACCTATTGGGTTGGTTTTCCAACATCATTTCTCTGATGTCCCAACTTCCCCCAGCAAAGTGGGTTTTCCCAAGCCATTGCTGTTGGAAGACCTTGGATCCTGGTGAGCTGGTCCAGGGTTGGACACCTCAGACACCTACCTTGATCTGAGCCAATGAGGTCGCAGTAGGTGTCAGGGAGCTGAGCATCAGCCCATGTCCCTGTCAGACAAAGGAACGCCCATAGCAACCCGTGACCGTGGTTTCTGGGTTTACTCCGGCTCTTCAATGGACTGAAATTGGATTGTTCAACTTCTCCTCTGATTCCGCACAATATTTTCCTTGCAGATCTCTTGATGACAGATTCAAGGAATGATTTGCAGTGAAAATAACTTTCACTTATATATAAGAAGATTCTGATAGCTAATAGGAGGAAGCATTGAGTAAGGGATTGGCTAGAAATCTACAGTTATCTTTTTCTCCCCAGCCAGTGTGGCTCAGTGGTTGAGTGTCGACCCATGAACCAAGAAGTTACTGGTTCGATTCCCAGTCAGGGCACATGCCCGTGTTGTGGGCTCCATCCCCAATAGGGGGCGTGCAGGAGGCAGCTGATTGATGTTTCTATCTCTCTGTCCCTCTCCCTTCCTCTTTCTAAAAAAAAAAAAATCAGTAGAAAAACATATTTATAATTATCTTTTTCTCTCTGCAGAAGCTCTAAGGCTTGGTAGTCTTGGTAGGCCCTGGGGTTATCTCTGTTAATTTTAAGAATGGTTGATGATAATAAGAGGGTGATTTCTTTTCTTTGTCATTGATTTCTGTCTACTTCTTTTTATTCTTTCAACATTAAAAAAAACACAACAGATGAAATGAAATTGAATGCAGTGGGAATATAGACAATTGATTCCTAATTATGGTTCATTTAAATGATAAAAACACACATTCAAATGAGGAAAAGTATTTATTCAGACATCTGCCAAAAACTCAGAGTGGAATGCTGGAAAAGTTGAAATATAATTCAGTGTATTGTTTTGCATGCCTCCAGTTTAATTGGTTATTCCATTTTATCACATACCTGCTTCCCATCTTTACAATGGCTTTAGATATTGCAATTATAGGAATAGTTTAATTTCTATTAAAATATCTTGCTACCCATTCCTGTGCTCAAACTGTAATGACTTATATACCATACGAATCTCTGAAGTTTAGGCAATTCATGCCTTTTTCTCCACATGAATGATAGTTATATGGTTAGTCGCATACATCAAACTTGTACACAAAAGATGCAGTGTGATGAGCCAGGGTTATACACATAAATAAATAAAATGTTATAAACTTTGATGTTATAAAATAAATAAAATGCTAATATTAAACTTTTAGTGAGTATTTAATAATTCAATTAATATAGTAATTTCATATTCACGGTTTCATATGTTCTCCTGGGAGGATGTTTTCTGCAAGAGCTGAATTTGCTGAAGATGTGCAAGGAAATTGTTCCGTGTAGGACCAGTTCTTTTTCAGAAAGGTTCCTAGATGCTAGCAAGTAGCTTTGCTTGTTTGGGGAAAGTTCTAGTGGCATTCCAAAGCCGGGCGTTCCATTGCATAGGTACACAGAATACAAAATTCCATGTAGAGTGTTCGTCCTTTATCAGTGGTCTCTATTTCCAAATCAAGCTCTTGATTGCTGAACACCTATGAATGAAAGCCTACACATCTAATAACTTATTCGGAATATAATCTGAAACAAATCTTTCTATCACAAAAGTACCTGAGAACAAATAGAATGCAGACGGACATATATAAACAGTCAGGTTTTAGTAGAAGGGAAATCAGTTGTCTTGATTTTTTTTTCCAATCAATAGAATAAAATATTGTCAAAACTTTTAACGACATCTACATAAGAAATGGAAGGCAGCCCGCTGGTGTGGCTCAGTGGCTGAGCATCGACCTAAGAATCAGGAGGTCACGGTTTGATTCCCGGTCAGGACAGATGCCTGGGTTGCGGGCTTGATCCCCAATGTTGGGTGTGCAGGAGGCAGCCGATCAGTGATTCTCTCTCGTCATTGATGTTTCTCTCTCTCAACCTCTCCCTTCCTCTCTGACATCAATAAATAATATGTTTTTTAAAAAAGTAATGGAATGCAATACTTTTAAAAGTCAGGATAGTAGAGCGAAGTTAGCTCACATTTTTGGGGATAAGTTACATGCTATATCATTTTCATCCCTTCTTTTATCGAATCTTCACAATATCCCAGTGTGGTAAGTATCACAATGCCCAATTTACAAAGGCTCAGAAACATTAAGAAAGTAACCTACATGCAAATATCAAGGAGGCAGAAAAGTCAGAATTTGAACTCTGGCCTGATTCCAAAGCCCTTAGCTACTTTAATTCTGACGTTTTATTAAAGTCACATAGTAAGAGGGGGGGAATTAGATCATTAAAATGCATGTTTTCTTGTAGAGAGCAAACCCTAGCCATCTAATCTTCTGGGTGTGTATTGAACGTGGGTACTTAGTTTTCTCATATGTGAAGTCCCTCTTGCCCTGTGGCATAAAATACATTATGTGTAATGCAAAGTTATTAATAGAGAAAATAGCCTGGCTTTACTCTTCTCATCAGCTGACAAGTGTGTTTTTGTGTACCCACTAATTTTAGTCCGGAATGAGAAAATGGCAGTAACGAGTGATTCAGGAAAGGAGAAAGTACCGTTTTCCCACAGATCATCACGGCAGACAGTGTATTTCGACTACATCACACACCATAGCAGAATTCAGTGAATGTTTGCAAAGTAAACTCAGTGGCAGTGATCGCATCTTATTTACAACTTGTCACAAAACCTTACATTTGTTGTAGAATATACGTGATCTAAACAGAGGCGTCCCCCATCCCCGCCAAAAAAAAAAAAGATGTATTGGTCCTAATTCAGGCATCCTCTGAATATGTCACCAAACATGGCTTAAGGCAGTGGTCGTCAAACTGTGGCCCCTTGAGTGTGGCTCTCCCACAAAATACCACATGCGGGCGTGTACGTACAAGTGCAGTTAAAATTTTGTGGCCACACTGAAGGGGCCAAAGAGCCGCATGTGGCTCCCGAGCCGCGGTTTGCCGACCACGGGCTTAAGGGACTTTGCAGAGGTGATGAAGTTAAGGGCGTGCAAATGAGAAGACTACCGTGGCTTGCCTGGTGGCCCCAATGACATCACGAAGGTCCTTAGAAGTCAGAGGAAATGTGCCAAGGGAAGCAGAGTCAGGGACAGAGAGAGAGAGAGAGAGTCAGAGAGAGAGTTGAGGAAGCTGCTGGCTTTGGAGATGGAGGGAATGGCTATGAGCCAGGGCAAGTTAGAAATTGTTGAAAAAACAAGGGGATATCAACAAACGACAAGTGCTGGGAGGATGCAGAGTAAAGGGAACCCTCATGCATTGCTGGTGGGAATGCAGACTGGTGCAGCCACTGTGGAGAACAGTATGGCATTTCCTCAAAAAGTTAAAAATGGAACTCCCATTTGACCCAGTAATCCCACTTCTAGGAATATGTCCCAAGAAACTAGAAACACCAATCAGAAAGGATATATGTACCCCTATGTTCATAGCAGCTCAATTGACAATAGCTAAGATTTGGAAACAGCCTAAGTGCCCATCAGCAGATGAGTGGATTAAAAAAACTGGTACATCTACACCATGGAATCCTATGCTGCTGTAAAAAAGAAGGAACTCTTACCATTTGCAACAGCATGGATGGACCTGGAGAGCATTATGCTAAGTGAAATAAGCCAGTCAGAGAAAGAAAAAGATCACATGATCTCACTGATTAGTGGAATATAATGAACATAAACTGATGAACAAAAATAGAACCAGAGGCATAGAAGATTCTAACAGACTGTCCAACCTCTGAGGGAAGGCAGGGGATGGGTGAGGGAGTAAGAGATCAACCAAAGGACTTGTATGCACGCATATGAGCATAACCCATGGACACAGACAGACAGTAGGAGGGTGAGGGCATGTGCTGCGAGGTGGGGGTGGCCGGGGAGAGGTCAATGGGGGAAAAGGAGACATATGTAATACTTTAAACAATAAAGAATTTAAATTAAAAAAAGAAAACAAACAAGGGGATAAATTTTCCCCCAGAGCCTTCACAAGGCATGCAACAGAGCCCAGACCTTGAGTTTGACCCAGTGAAACCCATTTCCGTTTTTCTGATCCCCATAATTGTGAGATAAGAGATGTATGTCGCACCCTGTCCAGTGTAGCTCAGTTGGTTGAGCACCATCCTGTGCACCGAAAAATTGCCGGTTTGATTCTCACATGCCCAGGTTGTGGGTTCAATCCCTGGTCGGGGACATATGAGAGACAACTGATCACTGTTTCTCTCTCACATCAATGTTTCTCTCCCTCCCTCTCCCTTCCTCTCTCTCTGAAAGCAACTTAAAAATAAGAAAAGTGTGTGTTGCTTTAAGTTGTCATGTTTGTGGTAACTCATTACAACAGCAAGGGGAACCTAATACAACAGGTGAATCGTAAAGGCACATTTTTGTTGTTGTTGTTATTCCTAATTCTTCTAGTTATAGTGTAAGGCTCTCAGTATGAGTTACGGTATAATAACTACAGTATAATATCCAGTTATTTCGTGAGGCATTTAGACATGTGCGTGCTGTGAATATGCATTCTAGTAACGGATTCAGGGATAAAAGTTCATTTGGCAAATGAGTGAAAATCAAAATTTTGAAAATAAAAAAAGTAACATGAACAAGCCTTGTCATGGATGGTTTTTGTTTGGCATTTCAGGTTTCTGCTAAATGCATCCAAAACTCCTTATGCTTACGATCTTACTATTTTTTTGCATTGCTTAAAACCTGTGTTTTCTGTTTCCCGGGAGGAGGCTCTTATTCCTGGTCTCTGTTGCTAATTTCACAGGTTGATGTTTGTCTTTATAACATGAGCATCTTTGTCAACATTTCTAATCTGAGTCTAGCACCATGCCGGACACATGCTAGGGACACAGCAAATACTCTTTGTAAGCATGCAGATTAAAACACGAAGCTGTCCTTTCTCTCCCATTGAAGGAATCATAGTGATGGTTTAAAATACAAGAGTCAGGCCCTAGCCGGATTGGCTCATTAGATAGAACATGGGCCTGTGGACCAAAGGGTCCCGGGTTCGATTCCAGTCAAGGGCACGTACCTGGGTTGCAGGCTCCTCCCTGGCCTGGGCTCTGGTTGGGATGCGTGCAAGAGGCAACTAATCGATGTGTTTCTCTCACATCGATGTTTCTCTCTGTCTCTCCCTCTCTCTTCTACTCTCTCTAAAAATCAATGGAAAAATATCCTCAGATGAGGATTAAAAAATAAAAACACAAGAGTCAGAATAAGGTGATAAATCGGACATTTCTGTTTATTTCTGCTAAGCTTTAAAAGTAACAGAAACTCTTTGAAAAGCGGTTTGACAATACATACAAAGATCTTTAAAAAATTTATGTCTCTTGCTCCCAAGCCCCATTTCAGGGAATCAAATGTAAGAGTAATCATCAGACTTGTATCCCGAATAATTGTGATAGTGATGGTTAGTAACAGGGGAAGGGGTAGGGAGAAGTATTTGTGAATTAAAAAATAATGTTTAAAACGTTTTAACAGAATTCTGTGTAGAATGGTACAAGTTCTTTGCTTTCTTCTTTAAAACTTTAAATTCTCAAGTTTTCACCATGTCTGTTCGAGGGTTATTTAGAAGTGTGCTAATTTCCAAACATTCTGGGGTTAGGGGAAGGGCTTTCCAAGTTTTCAATTTGTGGATGATCCCTAATTTACTTCCACTGTGGTCAGAGAACATATTGGTATGATAACAATATATATTTGAAAAGTCCATTGAAACTTATGTGGTGGCCCATCATATAGTCAATCACAGACAATATTCTCTTTGTGCTTGAACAGAGTGTCTATTCGGCAGTAATTGAGCAAAATGCTTGTATATATCGGTTAGGCCAAATCGGTGACAGTCTTGTTCAGGTCTGCTGGAAACTTTCTGAATTTCTATCTATTTGTCCCACCAGTAATTGGGAATGAGCAATTGATATCTTCTGCAATTACTATTGAGTGCTTGATATTTCCTTTCGATTCCTTTTTTTTTAAAATTTCATATGTTTGGGATTCTGTTTCTGAATATGTGCATTTCTAATCAGTAAGTATTAGAATTTAAAATAATATTATAATTATTATGTATGCATCTTTTTCTTTAGCTCTCTTTTAAAATGTTCCAACATATTTATGTCTTTGATTCTAAAGTGTGTATCTTATAGGAGTTATAGTATTTATTCATTTTTTGTTTTTTTAAATCCAATCTTGTGAGCTCTGTTTTTTAAGAGTCTATTGCAGAAGGTTTTTGGTGCAAAGCAGGGACCAGTGTTTTAGGCATTTTTTAAAAATAGAAAGTTACAGTAAGACCACTGTAAACCATCAATTTGTTTGAGATAGAATTCATGACAGTTCATGATCCTTTCCTTGCGCAAATTCACCAGTAAACCAAGTGTGACCTACTGGTTTTTTGTTTGTTTGGTTTTTTTGGGTTTTTTTTTTTTTTTGCCAAGTGAAAAAATACTCCCATTTCAGAAATTTCTTTAAGGTGTTCTCATTTTTTTTAATCTGCCTCAGGTAATATACCAGAATGAAAAATTCTCTCATTCTTTTTTTTTTTTATTTGGACCAAATTTGTATTATGAATTATTTGCACCACTGAGAGTAAGATTAAAATTTTGTGGTGTATTTCCACCTTATTGAAGCCCATTGAACTGTTGAGAGTTTTTGTTTGTTTTTTTCCTTTCCCTAATCTATAATAATAAAAGCGTAATATGCTAATTAGACTGGACGCTGAACGACCTTCTGGACCTCATTCTGGACATCTTTCCAGATGAAGCTGCAGTGGCGGGGGTCAAGGCAAAAACAGTTAGGGGCAATCAGGCAGGCAGGTGAGCAGTTAGGGGTGATCAGGCAGGCAGGCAGAGTGGTTAGGGCGATCAGGCAGGCAGGCCAGCGGTTAGGAGCTAGCGGTCCTGGATTGTGAGAGGGATGTCCGACTGCCGGTTTAGGGATCGGGCCTAAACCAACAGTCAGACATCCCCTGAGGGTCCCAAATTGTGAGAGGGTGCAGGCCGGGCTGAGAGACACCCCCCCCCATGCATGAATTTCATGCACCAGGCCTCTAGTAGAATAATGATGCACACTGGAGAAAATTCTCTCGTTTATTGCTATCCATACACCAACACCCAGTCTGTTTCATGCTACCATGAAGGGAGTCCACAGTCCACAGCTCACACTTATGAAAATGTGTCCATTGACATAAATCGTTCCCTTTCACTGCACTAAATATATCAGAATAAACTCCAGTAAGTATTTTGTTCTTTTATAAGGTAACACTTACATCCTTCTAATGATGGAAACACTTAGTTCAACCTTATTTGTCCTTTTGGGGGAAAAAAAATGTAGATTTTACTACCCACCCCATCACTCACTCAGTTTATGGCTGGCATAATTTTCCTGCTTTCCTACAATATTTCACAGGAGTCGATTTAAAGATTTCATCACCAAGGTGTAACCTACGTTTGCAGCTTGCTGGCAAAAACACTCAATAAACCACAAGTGGGCACGGTAGCCAGGGTTCTGCCCCTTTAATGGTTCACCAACAAAATGTCTTGTCCTTTGCCAACATAATCCTGGCCTGTGATCTCTACTCTTTTTATTTTATTCTCCATAAACCTTATTTTGACTGTGAGTTAACATTTGAATAAGCCCTAATTTTGGTTAGCACTCTTTAGCTCAAGCCAAATAGCTGCATAGGGTGCAATTTCCTGGACTTAAAAAAAAAAATAAAAAGGATTATGTGAAGGACCTAATCTATGACTCAAAAATAGAATTTTGAGCAGCACTGCAGTATTATCATGGAAGAATGACACTATATCTTATAGGAGGCCAGGAGGGGATGCGGGAACATTGGCAGGGAGCCAGTGCGCCGTGTTAACTCTAAGCAGAGGTGATTTTTAATGCTTCCCCATCACTCATGAAATATTACATATATAATTTGTCCTCACAAGAACCAGCGTGCTCTCCGAGGAAACATTAAGATAAACAGCTTCTTTAACTCTTTTGTCCCTCGGTCATATCTTACTTTGATGAAGCCGTAAAGAGGGGAGGTAAGATTGATGTTGGACAGATCAGCGGGGCCATCGTGTAGTTTATTACGTATTTATGACTCGGAAAGATCAAAGGATGGGTTGGTGTGTTATTTTTTTTATGCGCATAGCTTGGCAAATGGAGTTCTCCGCCGCGTCCCGGTGGGTTCCAAGTGGCTTCAGTGGGGACGTGAAGAGAGCTGGCGCTCCTCCTGTCATGCTCTTTGGCAAGACGTTGAGTGATGGTGGGATTTGAGAACACAGTGCCATACTGTATGACATGGGTATGTACACACACGCTCTATGTGTGTGCATACAGTCACTGGTTCATCGGCAACGTGTGACAGTATACACGCTCTGTGTAAATATGCCCCACTATCTAATCAGAGCAATTAGACAAGATAGGGGTATCTACAAATTGAACATAATTAAAGCATAGTGATTCATCACAAAACAATATGTGATTATATGTGTGTTTTCCGATGGTCTTAGGCGACCCCTGTGAAAGGGTCGTTTAACCCCCAAAGGGGTTGCGACCCACAGGTTGAGAACCGCTGGGCTAAGTGCTTCCTGTTCCAGTTCTATCATTTTCCCGGTGGATGTGTCAAAAGTCGGAATACATTTGCGAAACATTACCGATGGAGTCATCAGCGGGCAAACATAGAGTGCTGATGGTGTTCCCATGTGTCCGTCCGGGATATCGGGCTGCCATTTTTTTTTCTTGTGGCGCCTGATTTGGCTTTAGTGTCAGGGTCATGGTGGCCTCGTGCAATCAGTTTGGAAGTGTTCCCTCCTCTTCAAAGCTTTGGAAGAGTTTGAGAAGAATAGGTATTAATTCTTCTTTACATGTTTGGTAGAGCCATAACTGGTTTGGCTCAGTGGATAGAACGTCGGCCTGCGGACTCAAGGGTCCCAGGTTTGATTCCGGTCAAGGGCATGTACCTTGGTTGCAGGCACAAAATCAATAAAATATATTTTTTAATAAATAAATAAATAAATAAATAAATGTTTGGTAGAATTCACCGTTGAAGCCAGCGGGCCTGAACTTTTATTTGTGGGAAGGTTGTTAACTACTGATTCAGTCCTTTTACAAAAGATAGGTTGGCTCAGCTTTTCTATATTTTTCCCTGATTCCTTCGTGGTAGATTGTATGTTTCTTGGCATTTATCCTTTTATTTTTTAGGTTCTCCAATTTGTTGGCCTAGAATTATTATCTGTAGTCTTTTATGATCTTTGTATTTCTGTGGTATCAGTCATAACATCTTTTGTTTATAATTTCATTTAAGTTTTCTCTCTTTTTTTTCTTAGTCTCACTAAAGGTTTGTCAGTTTCATTTTTTTTCCAAAAGCCAACTTTTAGTTTCATTCATCTTTTGTTTTTCTGGTCGCTACTTTAGTGAAATATGATCCTATCTCATTTTATGTATTAAATTAACTCACAAATGGATTAAAGACTTAAATAAGTAGATCTGAAACCATGAAATTATTAGAAGAAAACACAGAGGAAAAAATTTTGACGTAACTGTTAGTAATGAATTTTGAACCTGATCTCAGAAGCTCCGAGAACAAAAGCAAAAATGAACAAATGGGCTTACGCTGAACAAAAAACTGACAGCAAGAGAAACAATTAACAAAGTGAAGAGACAGCCTATGGAGTGGGAGGGTATATTTGCAAACCATATATATGCCAAGGGGCTAATATCCAAAATGTATAAGGAATTCAGACAACTCAATAGCAAGAAAACAACCAGATTAAAAAATGGCCCTAGCCCAGGGGTGGGCAAACTTTTTGACTCGAGGGCCACAATGGGTTCTTAAACTGGACCGGAGGGCCAGAACAAAAGCATGGATGGAGTGTTTGTGTGAACTAATGTAAATTCAAAGTAAACATCATTACATAAAAGGGTACGGTCTTTTTTTTTTTTAGTTTTATTCATTTCAAACGGGCCGGATGCGGCCCGAGTGCTGTAGTTTGCCCACGGCTGCCTAGCCAGTTTGGCTCAGTGGATGGAATGTTGGCCTGAGGACCAAAGGGTCCCAGGTTCGATTCCAGACAAGGGTATGTACCTTGGTGGCAGGCCACGTGTGCAGGAGGCAACCAGCCGATGTGTTTCTCTCACATCGATGTTTCTCTCTGTCTTTCCCTTTCTCTTCCACTCTCCCTAAAAATCAATGGAAAAATATACTTGGGTGAGGATTAACAACAAAATTAATTAAGTTAATTAATTAATTTAAAAAATGGACAAGGGACCTGAAGAGACATTTCTCAAAAAAAGACATAGAAATGGCCAACAAGTACATGAAATGATTCTCTAATCATTAGGGTAATGCAATTCAAAACCAAGACAGAGAGAGACAGATAGATATAGGTATAGATAGATATAGATATAGATATAGATATAGATATAGATATAGATATAGATAAATATTGGAATAAAATCTTTCTCAGCCACTGCAAACCCAGTGTTCTTTCTGCTATTACTCAACTATTTTCCTGGCTACTAATAAACCCTAGCCAGGTGATGGACGTGTCCACCTTCCTAAGTAGAATATTCAAGCCCCACAATATAATGAGGAGTCGATTTGTAAGCTGCATTTCTAGATTTATATTAAACCCGGCCGGCGTGGCACAGTGGTTGAGCATCGACCTAGGAACCAGGAGGTCAAGGCTTGATTCCTGGTCAGGGCACATACCCGGATTGCAGGCTCAAATCCCCAGTGTGGGGGCCTGCAGGAAACAACTGATCAATGCTTCTCTCTCATCATTGATATTTCTCTCTCTCTCCTACTTTGTTCCTCTCTGAAATCAATAAAAATATTAAAAAAAATATTTGCCTCGTAGTGCCATTTTACTATCACTAAGTAAATAAGTCGGCAAAATTGTGTGTGCGTGCGTGTGTGTGGGTGTGTAACCAGAAGAAATTAAGCTGCCCGCACAACACTTGGCACACAGTAGGGACATCATAATTACGTGCTGAATAAACGCAGGGACCATCCAGAGAAGTCTTGATTGACTTAGTCCTTTCTTCCCTTGAACCTGCCCATTTAGCAGCATCGGGCAGATTTTGAGCCCATTATTAATGTTGGCACTAGAAACACTTGCAAGAGAACAATGCGTTTGGAAACAAAGAGCCAAGTCACTTTGGTGCGCCGTGGTCCAGCCTTTTGTGTGTCCTCTGCAGCCGGTTTATTAGGGAGCTGACCGATGAGCTAATCGGTCATTAATTTAATTATTAATGCCATTTACATTGTGGGGTTGCCGCCGTCATTAGGCAGCCCTGCTCCCCGCCCCTTTCCTGTGCACGTTAAAATAAAATCAGAGGGTTAAGAAGTGAGGTGAGGAGATAAGGGGCCAAGGAAGCTATGAGATGCAGAAGGCAAACTCACATGAAAGACTGAAGTGAGAGATGATGCATGAAGGGAGAACGGCGTTACGTGGAAATGAGCGGATGGGTGACTTCTTTTATTTTAAAAATATATTTTATTGACTTTTTTACAGAGAGGAAGGGAGGGGGCAGAGAGTTAGAAACATCGATGAGAGAGAAACATCGATCAGCCGCCTCCTGCACACCCCCTACTGGGGATGTGCCCACAACCAAGGTACATGCCCTTGACCGGAGTCGAACCTGGGACCCTTCAGTCCGCAGGCCGACGCTCTATCCACTGAGCCAAACCAGTCAGGGCAAGGATGGGCTACTTCTTCGTGGAGAATCTACTGGGAGGCGGAGGCTGCGTACAGAGAGATGCACCTCTGTCCACAGTTTAAACAAAACCTGGGAGCTCAGTCACCTGATGACACCTTCAGCGACTGCAGTTGCTGGCGAAGCTACGTGTTCCCACCCTCCCCGTGGTCCCCGGGATGCAGGACCTATTTTTTTTTAGCATCTTTCGTCCCAGTGTTGTTCATCCCGCAATTAGCCTGCGGATGCGGCTCCATAAGAAATTAACATGCCCTCTCCCGGAAGAACAATGAAAAAAAAGGTCTCCATTCTGTCTGATTGAGCAAACACAAGTCCACCGTTGAGCGGCCAGTCAATGGGGAGGGCAGGAAAGGCAATAGAGCAAGGGGACATGTAATCTCCCCAGTCAATGGGCTGTGGGCCGGCCCGGGCGGCCCATCGCGGGAAGTGTCAGGGAGATAAATAGCACAGTGTCCTCCTCAAAAATATGATTAATCCCCTCCTCGGTCCAGTGCTGAAGACGTAGTGGGTGCAGCTGTTGTGGACAGCAGTTGCACAGAGAGAGAATCCGGGACGGTGGCAGCGGAGCAGAGAGGGCAGAGAGGAGGACAAAAAGCCAGGGGAGTCGGGGTGCTGAGGCCTGACGCGCGGGGAGGGCCGGGTCCCCCCCGAGCTCGGCTCCAACTGCAGCTGAAGTAACGCTCAGGGCTCCCGGGCGCGTGCACCTGCGCCCAGAGTCATGACCTTGAGGGGGGAAGACAGGCGGAGGTTGGATCTTGGAGGGACGCTCTCCACAGGCCACTGAGGAGGCAGGGAGTGACCTGGAAGATCTGTGATATCCATAGCCTGATGCTTGTGTGACATACTCTCCCTTCAGAACTGGATTTCATTCTCAGAGATCAGGATGCGGTAATGGGTGGAGGGGTAATTCTTCGTATGGGAAGACTGAGGTCCAGAGATGCTAAGTGACTTGTTTGAAGTTGTGTGCGGGGGGAGGGGGGGTGCGGGGGGGGGGGGACTCACATTGGGACACTGTGCCTCTGCAGAGATGGGGCACCGTGGTTATAGGTAGAAGCAGCTGGGTAGGACTAGCCCAGCAGTTCTCAACCTGTGGGTTGCGACCCCTTTGGCGGTCGAACGACCCTTTCACAGGGGTCGCCTAAGACCATCCTGCATATCAGATATTGACATGACGATTCATCACAGTAGCAGCATTACAGTTATGAAGTAGCCACAAAAATAATTTCATGGTTGGGTCACAACATGAGGAACTGTATTTAAAGGGCCAGAAGGTTGAGAACCACTGGACTAGGCAGTAGGTCCAGCCACTAAACGTCAGGGTGGCTGCTCCCGGCCACAGGCCCGGATGCATAGACTGAACGTGTTTCTTGGCACCTTCTAGGGCATGATGGCAAGGCCGCCTAATCCACGTGCTCAGCTTCTACAGATGGTGTCACAGAACCTGCCCACGGTCTTCTCATGCTTTGCAGAAACATGAGAAGAGATTTGTGTTGACATGACTCTAAGGCTACCTCTCTACCCAGGTAACTGGGTGATGTTCACTGTAGGTAAAGCCAGCAGCCAGAATCCCACATCATTTTCTTATCCTAGAATCAGAAGATCTGTGTTCAGTTAACAGTTAAAAGATGTAGCTATAGCCCTAGCTGGTTTGGCTCAGTGGATAGAGCATCGGCCTGCGGACTAAACGATCCCAAGTTCGATTCCAGTCAAGGGCACATGCCCAGGTAGGGGGCATGCAGAAGGCAGTCAATCATTGATTCTCTCTCATCATTGATATTTCCCTCTCTCTCTCTCCCTCTCCCTTCCTCCTGAAATCAATAAAAATATATTTTAAACAAATAGTGAATCATTTTGTTAACCCTGAATTATTTGTACATTGCCACATTTTGAATCTCAGTAATTCTTGTTGGATTTCATATCTATCACATTAACAACAAATATTTCCTGCCTCTCTAGCCTCAATTTTTAAATATGATGGGTTATTATCTATCACTGTAGAAACAGGCATATAGTAATATGTATACACACATTTATGCATAGTCTATACATGCAATCATTTCCACTTAGTGTTAATCTGAATCAGTCAATGAGTAGGTTTTATTCCCCCAGGGCTTGGGGAAGTATCGCAAACCCAGGTGGCTTCTTGAAAATTCACAAAAATCTGAAAACTCTTATGGTGAAGAAATGGATTTCACTTCATTCAGCTTGCATTCCTAGCAAGTATTTGAATGTGTTTCACATTCGTGTTTCTAAAAGACCCTCAGAATAGCGTCCCATAGACCATTGCTTAGGATATGGGTCTTACGTCATTGGATCTGTTTCCATTTATGGTGGGTGTGGTGCAGGGGAGTAGACACACCTGAATTTGGTTTTAAGCATCTTAGGTCATTGCAGCAACAAAGCATATTATTCATTGACCTGCGAGATAAATTGTGTCCTCTAGCTTTTTCTTTTTTTTTTTTTGGACCTTCCCTGAAATAAATGTGTTTCTAATTAGTTGGTTCCTTTCGACAAACATACCCAAAATGTTTAAGAGCTATTTTAATGAAAGGGGTTGGCAATTTAGTTGCTGGGATTTGAGGTTGTAGGATATGGATATATCCACGTGCACATCACAATATTTATTTAGCATGGTAACGAAATGAGTTACCACTTTTGGAAATGTAAGAAGAATTTATTATGACATGCAATTTAACATAAGGAAATTATGTAAAAACTAGAGGCCCAGTGCATGAATTCATGCACAGGTGGGGTCTGGCCAGCCTGCCTCGATCCAGCTGATCAGGGACAGGGCTGGCCAGGGGAAGGGGCTGCGTGCCCCTGGTCGAAGGGACAATTTGCATATTAGCCTTTTATTATATAGGATCATCAAAATTGTTCAGTGATTAACCAAGTGACCACTAAGCCTAAGCTTTTAGCTTATAGGTGTGCAAAGGGACTGGAAGTGGTACCCTCAGAGTCACACATCAGCCTAGACCAGCCGTGGGCAAACTATGGCCCGCGAGCCGGATCCGGCCTGTTTGAAATGAATAAAACTAAAAAAAAAAAAAAAAAAGACCGTGCCCTTTTATGTAATGATGTTTACTTTGAATTTATATTAGTTCACACAAACACTCCATCCATGCTTTTGTTCCGGCCCTCCGGTCCAGTTTAAGAACCCATTGTGGCCCTCGAGTCAAAAAGTTTGCCCACCCCTGGCCTAGACTCTTACCTTTAGGTGTGTTGATGCTTTAACTTTAACTTCAGGCACAATAACTACTTCCTGATTCTTTAGCCTCAGTTTTTAAGAACACAACGCTGCCCACACTGACCAGTTTCTGACTCTCCTCAGAGACTTCTTACTATGGCCATTTCCCAATATGCTTGGATGGGATTTTATAAACCAAAAGTGCTGGTTGGAAAGTAAAATCGTAACCCAACCCAAAATATTGGGAATGGGGCCGGATGGAGGTAGTCCCAAAAGCTAAATATCAAGTTGGCATTTTCCTACAATTTTTACCTAATTGAAATGAAGAAGCCTAATATGCAAATTATTGAACTAAAGTCAGAAATCAATACTTTGATTTCAGTTAAAATAGTGATCCATTATTTGACTTGTACCAATTCTTTTCTTGAGTCTCTATTTAAGTCAGATGAATTGAAATGACTTTCAGTACAGTTTGAATAATATATTTTTTAAGACTCAGTTTTGGACGCAACAGTACGGTGCTAAGGAGACGTTTTATTCTGTGGTGGGGATGAAGAAAATCTGACATCATCCCATATTTCTCCTGATACGTAATCTCTCTTTGAGTAAAACACTAAATAAATTCATGGACCCAGGACCCATGCTAAAACTAGATGCTCTCAAAGGCCCTCGGTTAATGAGGAATCTTTTAAATGTCACATCCACAGGGCAAATGAACCAATATTGCATAACAAAAACCCCTCACAAGAAATCCGGTCAATGGCTTATGACAAAAAAATTAATGTTTTCTGTCAAGAACAAGGGTTAAGTTTAGTATTAATCATAAAATGACCTTTAATTGCCAAACAAAAGCACTGTGTTATTTCACTGCAATCCCAAACTCACCCTGAGCATTGGGGGAAAAAAGTCATAATTTGCCCAGTATAAATATATTAAAGTATTAAGCCCGCTCTGCTACTCAATTAGTAAACATGTCAAGAGGTGGCTGAGTTATTCACGGTTCAGAGGGCCCGCCCCTTTTCACAGGGAACTTTTTTTCACTCTAATGAAATGATGGATAATCTGGAAGTGGATGCGTTAAGAAGATATTAATCATCTCGGTGGTAATGTGATTCACGCGGCCCATCGTCTCCAGATGCTGTAGCTCACCTTCCTCCCAGACAAAGGGCACCTAAGCCAGGCGAGCCTTCCTGATCCCCTTTCCACAAAGCCCCCACCCATGTGGCTGGCGGGAATAGCAGTGTTAGATTTCGGGGCACCCCTAAGGTCAGGTGGCAAGCATGGCACAAGTCTCATTCAGCCACTTTCTGAGAGACGTGGCCTGGGATCTCCCTCCAACCCTAATGACTGACATTGCTCAGAAGAGAGTGGGAAAGAACTTAAATCCGTGGCTGGCAAACTGCGGCTCGCGAGCCACATGCGGCTCTTTGGCCCCTTCAGTGTGGCTCTTCCACAAAATACCACGTGTGGGCACGCACGTACAGGGCGATTGAAACTTCGTGGCCCATGTGCAGAAGTCGGTATTTTGTGGAAGAGCCACACTCAAGGGGCCAAAGAGCCGCATGTGGCTCGCGAGCTGTGGTTTGCCGAGCCGCAGTTTGCCGACCACTGACTTAAATGATAGAAGTAGAAGATACGGAGTCAAAGCTATCCATGTGTTTGCTGGCTAAGTCCTTTCCCAGTCTCCTTACGAAATGTTCGCCTTTGTTGGGTCACATTTGTCTCGTAAAAATGTTTGCTGTTGCCCTGACCAGTTTGGCTCAGTGGAGAGAGCATTGGCCTGCAGACTGAAGGGTCCCAGGTTCAATTCCAGTCAAGGGCATGTACCTTAGTTGTGGGCACATTCCCAGTGGGGGGTGTGCAGGAGGCAGCTGATCCATGTTTCTCTCTCATTGATGTTTCTAACTCTCTAGCTCTCTCCCTTCCCGCTGTAAAAATAATCAATAAAATATATTTTTAAAAAAATGTTTGCTGTTCCTGTTACTGACTCATTCATGGGTTGCTTCTTGCATGAGCCCTGACCAGGAATTGAACCCACAACCTTGGCATTTCGGGACGACACTCTAACCAACTAAGCCACCCAGCCAGGGCCTGACCAGTGTTCTTTAAAGGGAGAAAAATGTGGGGCATAACCTGGGGGCATATCTCCTGAGGTTATATAGCTCTCATCACAGACTCATTGTGAATGCTTCTCGAACCCCAGAAGCTAAAGAAGCAACTGGGAAGGATTCCCAAAGCTAAGAGGCTGTTCCATATCAATTGCCCCAAAAAGATAAAAGTAAGGGGAAGCAGTCAGGCATCTGTCATTGTGCAGAAGTATTAAGGACTTAGGTTTTAGATCAGCGGTTCTCAGCCTGTGGGTCGAGACCCCTTTGGCAGTCGAATGACCCTTTCACAGGGGTCGACTAAGACCATCCTGGATATCAGGTATTTACATGACGATTCATAACAGTAGCAACATGACAGTTATGAAGTAGCCACGAAAATAATTTTATGGTTGGGCCACAACATGAGGCACTGTATTTAAAAGGCCAGAAGGTTGAGAACCACTGGTTTAGGTAATAACAAATGGACATGAGGGTTACAAATGAGGGGATCTCATTGCTTTTTTGGATACAAGTCTACTCAGAGGCCAGGCTGACAACACGCAGACGCAATCACTAAATATTTGTGTCCACCTGTGTAGACACAAAGAGCTAGAGACACACACTTACACTTCCGGTCTGCTGGAGAAAAGGCGTCGTTTTGTTCTTTCCTCAGATTTCGCTCTCTAGCCACCCTCTGTAGTCTTTCTAATCGGTTGATGTGTCTGGCTAACCCATCAAATTAGTAAAATATGTCTGCATGGATACATTTACCTTTGGCCTCATGATTTATTTAATTGATTGGGTTTCCTAACTCCAGATACCTGCCCCACCATTTTATCACACTCCCCCCCACCCTTCCCCTCCCGCTACCGGGGCCACATTGTAAATTTTGTCATATCCTACTGTAGATGCATCGCCAAACTTTAAATTTCAGTAGCCAGCTCCAGTCCAAAAGCTGGGTGTCATTTTTCCCATTACCTCATTCCCACTAAACTTCCTCATGGACCTCAGCATGGGTTACTCTGTTTTGACCCTTCCTCGTCTGGTCAGCACAGCTGGTCAGAACCCCTAATCTTCCCCCTATCTCTGTCCAGCCCTCTTTTTTTTTTGGTCCAATGCATCCAACCAATAATGTGCAATATAGAGGATATACACAATAGTGTTTTCTGGAACTCTAAATAGAAGTTGGGCCAAAAAGCCCAATTTGCTGGATTGTGTTGGTCTTTGTGGGCCAAGTAGCTGAGAAAAATGCTAGGTCACAGGATAGGTCACAGGTCAAAGGTTAGTCTTCAAAGTGCCTTAAACAAATTATCTATAATAATAAAAGTGTAATATGCTATTTTTTTCATATCACTTCATGCCATTATTATTATTTTTTAAAAAATATATTTTATTGATTTTTTACAGAGAGGAAGGGAGAGGAATAGAGAGTCAGAAACATCGATGAGAGAGAAACATAGACCAGCTGCCTCCTGCACACCCCCCACTGGGGATGTGCCCACAACCCAGGTACATGCCCTTGACCGGAACTGAGCCTGGGACCCTTGAGTCCGCAGGCCGACACTCTATCCACTGAGCCAAACCGGTCAGGGCCCATTATTATTTTTTAACAATTTCTTTGTGATTTCTTCCTTAGCACTTCAGCTATCCTTTCGTTCTTTTATCTTTCTCTCTCATGGATGCCATGTTCTTTGGAAGCTTGCCTGGACCAAGTTCATGGCCTTTTAGGCTTCCTCCACAGGACTAGGAGCTCACTTTTTGAATAATAACAATTATATGTCACAGGGGGGCGCATCAGGATGCTTAGGTGGGGCGTGGCCAAAGAAAGGTTGGGAGCCACTGAACTAGACTGAGAGGTGTTGATGGTGCCTTTGTATTTGCAGTTGAATAGCGTTCTCTTAGATGTGGCCTCATTCCTTTCTCAGAGACTTGCGGATGACGGAGCTTGGCAAGTAAATAAATGAGAGACGTCAGGGCATCATGAAGTGAGGTTGGCTTAGACTTAAGATTTTGCTGCATCACTTGCTAAGCGGGTGAGATATTCGTATTAGCAAACGCCTGATTCTGTGCCTGTCCTGGGTGTCTGCTCAGTAATTTATAGTTGTTGAGTTCTTATAGAAATAGAGATCTCTGCGGGGTGGGGAGAAAGAGAATTGGTTACGTTCTACTCTCTCTCATCAGATCACACCTAGGTATATATATTTTTTCACTTCTAGGGCCCTCTCTTTAAGAAGAGGGACTTTGACAGATGAGCAAATGGACCAGACAAGTGTAGGAAATCTAAATTATGTCCTGTGAGCAACAGCAATGGAGGAAAGAATACATCAAAACAATAGGCGGATTTATGAAATAAATTGCAGATCCGTAATGTCTGAGAAAATGTAGAACTATTCAAGTGATCCCAGAGAGGAGGACTGAGACTGGGGTGCGGAAATTCTATGGCAGATTTGGCTCAACATAAGGAAGAACTTAGGCATAATCCAGCTGCTGAATTACGGGGTGCTACGAAGTACATCTGTTCAGACAGAGGCCGGTTAGCTCTGTGGTCGAGACACTGTAGAGATAGTGGTCTGAATGATAGTGAACTGGGTAATTTGATATCTATGGAGCTGTGTCCGAAGAATTGTTTTTAAGACCATGTGGATCACATAACTTAAAAGTGTTTTCCTTTTCAAGAGATAGAGTCTACTCAAGTCTAACGAGGTAGTAGCCATGGGACATCATCACCTCCTCATTCTCTAGTTACCCCAAAGTCTGTTTGTCACTAAGGCCTCTCTCCGCCATCACTAAATCCATCGGCACCAGTGGTCGGCAAACTCATTAGTCAACAGAGCCAAATATCAACAGTACGACGATGGAAATTTCTTTTGAGAGCCAAATTTTTTAAACTGAAACTATACAGGTAGGTACATTGTTATTAACTTAATCAGGGTGCTCCTAAGCTGGCCTTTGCTAAAAATGTCCTCAATCCGATGGAGGTACGTTCGCTGAGGTCGACCCCTTCCAACTCTCCCATCCACACGCGTCTTGTATACTTGTTTCTCTATCTCCTTTCGTTCATCCTCTCTGTATGTCCAAACCATCTCAACACACCTTTCTCTATCCTCGACACTACATCTTCTTTCACTCCACAGCGTTCTCTAAAATTAACTTCATAAACTTTACTTAAAGTTTCAAGTCAACTTCGCACTGTACGTGAGCGCCCGCACGTGGTATTTTGTGGAAGAGCCACACTCAAGGGGCCAAAGAGCCGCATGTGGCTCGGGAGCCGTAGTTTGCCAACCACTGATCTACACCATCTGGTCCCAACCTACATTCTTAGTCTCATATGCTGTCGCCTGCTCACTGGCATTCCTGGGTGAAACTGCATTATGCTACCTGTCCATGTAAAAAGGGGCCGTGTCTTCTCTAGCCTCCATGACCAATGCCTGGAGAGCTGCTTTTCCCTTGGTCCTCGGAATATCTCTTCTTATCAAACCCTAGATAAGTTTTCAGGAACTTGACTGTCTCGTCAGCAATACCAAGAGACCCTTGAGGCCAGGGTCCTGTCTCCGTGGCTGCCATTGTCGCAGTAAGCGCCTTGCACATGTGAGGTCTTTTGATCATCACAAGAATGGCTTACTCTAAGCATTTTCATTCAAAATACATAAAAATGAATTTTTTAAAAAAATCATGGCCCCAGCTGGTTTGGCTCAGTGGATAGAGCATCGGCCTGCAGATTAAAGGGTTCTGGGTTTGATTCCAGACAAGGGCACATGCCCGGATTGTGGGCTTGATCCCCAGTAGGAGGCAGCTGATCCATGATCCTCTGTCATCATTGATGTTTCTATCTCTCTCTCTCCTCTCCCTTCCTCTCTGAAATCAATAAAAAAATATATATATATTTTTTAAAAAATCATGATTCCTTATGGGAGTTTCCAGCCATAGTCAACTAGGCTACTCTTGAACTAAACATTGCCACACCCAAATTTAAAGATACATGAGTGATAGAAGACGTGAACCACCTTTTGAAATAAAACAGAGACGACTTGAAGGCCCTTTTGGCTGCAGATTTACTCTGGGTGATGCTGTTCCTCATTTCCTAGAAAATTGTGACCACAGGCCACACTGATGGATGGGGTCAGGCTCCCTCGGCGACGCTGATTGGAGCTTCTCCCGGCTTTGATAAGGGCATCTGCACTCATCTAAATGAGAGGCACAGCCCAAGCTTATGCTGCCTGTTTAAAGAAACAGCGACTTTCTTTACAATCCAGGACAAGATTCTGAGGACGTGGACAAATCACTTTTTCCCACCTCCCACCTCATCCCCACCTCGGGAAACAAAGGCTTTGGGAGAACCGAATGTGTACTCAGGGCACAACGTGCATTCTGACCATCTACTTGCAAGACTACCCATCCAGCTGCATCAGTTCTTTCCAGGTTATTCTATTTCGAAGGCACCTTTTCCAATGAGATGAAGGCGCAGTCTCTTCGAAGGTCATGGCAGCAATTGACAGACGCTTTCTAAGAGAGTTGTGTCAACTCCTGCCTTCCACAGTTGGTCTGGGTTTTGTGCAGAGATTCAACCTGCAACTTCAATAGATCCCTCCTGCTACCTGCTGCTCACAGCGATATCGCCTTCCCTTCCGCTCCCAGTATTGCTCCCTTCAACCCCGCTGAACCCCAGCCTTGCCTTCCCCATTAGCATTGAGCCCCACCCTAAATCTACCCTATTTGGTAGCCCCTTCCTCTTGTGTCCAGTCCCAGGTACTAATCTGTTGTGATGGACCCATCTGGCCACGCCTACCTCCCTGTGGGGGTTGCCACTCCCCAGAGACACCTGTTGGCAAAGCCTGGCATTCTCCTCCCCAGCTACCCACCCGCAATTCGCAGGCCTTGCCCTCTTTCTCTTCAATCATGGAAATGGAATTCGGGGCGACCATCAGGGAACCGAGCCAGGGCAACGGCGATTCAACCATGAATGGATTCATGAAACCACAGATACTGCAGTGAACAGTGGAAACACAGCAACAAGCAGTCAGTTGCTCCAATGGCCCCTAGAATAAGATAAAATAGTATTTTCCATCATTTCATTTAAATTTTGATAAGCCCTACAAGAAGCTTAAAAAAATCAAAGCCCTGGGCAACCACAGAGACACCAGGGGACTAAACCAGGCCTGGCCCCCGTCTTGAGCCCTCGGGGCACGTCGGAGGTGCTGAAGGAACGGCTTCTGATATCCTGAAAGGAATGTCTTCGGCGGAGTCCCATTCCTATTTTTAACAAACTCCACCAAAGTGAACTAAAATATGTTTTATGTGCATATTAGGCTTTTATATACATAGATTATGGGCAATGCTTTTCAACCTTTGCATATGGAAAACAGAGTCTCGCTCTCTCTCTTTCTAACAGAACGTGGCAAACTCAGAAAAGTTAACTCATTTGCTTGAATATCGAGCACCATGCTAGGCAGAATAGCTTCACGCCCCTCCCCCCCAAAGATGTCCATGTGCTAACCCACCATGTGTTCCATGGGAAAGGGAGTTTAGCAGATATGATTACATTAAATCTACTTGATGATCCTGTATTATCTGAGAGGGCCCACTACATTCAAAGGGTGCTTGGGAATGGAAGAAGGAGGGTCAAGGTCAGAGGGTCAATTGTGCGGGAATTCCTGAGCTAAGGAATGAGGGCAGCCTGTAGAAGGTGCAAAAGGCAGGGTCTGAGCCCTGGCTGGGTAGCTCAGTTGGTTAGAGCATTGTCCTGATGCACCAAGGTTGCAGGTTTGATTCCCAGCCCAGTCAGTGCAGGGCACTTACAAGAATCAACCAATGAATGCATGAATAAGTGGAACAACAAAATCAATCCCCCTCACCACCTCTCTCTCTCTCTCTCAAATCAATTTAAAAAATTAAAAAGGCAAGGACTCAATTCTTCCCTCCAGAAAGACACAGCCCTGCCACCTTATTTTAGGGTCGAATCTTCAGACCTGTAAAGCAATGAACTTGTTTAGCTGTGAGCCACTAAGTGTGACAATTTCTTACAGCAGCCATAGGAAACTGATACCAGTATTCAGAGTTTCATCCACAAACATGTAATTTCCACTAGCCTTCCAGGAAAGAATTAGCCATATGCAAAGGTTGAAAAGTATTGCCCATAATCTATGTATATAAAAGCCTAATATGCAAATTGTCCCCTTGGGAGTTCAACCAGGAGATGGGGAGTTTAATTGCTTGCTATGATGTACTCTGACCACCATGGGGTGGCATGGAATGAAGGAAGGCCCCAGCCAGCAGCGGGAAGGCCCCTATCAGTCCTGATTGCCGGCCAGGCCTAGGGACTCTACCCGTGCACAGAGTTCGTGCACCAGGCCTCTAGTTCATAAAAATAATAAAATCTGAATTTTTTGTAATGACCCTGTGTAACAACAGATACCACAACCAAGTGTGTGGGTCACCTGACCTCTTTGTTTTTTTGGTTCAGTTACAGGGGGCCATTACATCATTTTTAAACTCACGATTTGCAACTGAGTAACATTTCACAGACACACACATTCAGACTCATCTCTCAGCCTTCATATGGATGACTCTGAACTATCCCTTGGTTCATAGTTAATTTCCTGAAGTTACTGGTTAGAGCAGCGGTTGCCAAACAGTGGTCCCTGGGCCAGTGGTGGTCCGTGAGGTCCGAAAGGTTGGTGACCGCTGGGTTAGAGTAATGTAAAGGAACTTCCATTTATATAAAGGAATAGGTCTCAGTCAATATAAATATCAAAAAGTAAAACCAATTTCTTTGGGGTCAAGGGGGAAGGGAAAAGGGAAGGTGTCCCAGAAGTTAAATCACAGACATTTCAAATCGCTGGGGGATGCGTGTTCCCGCAATGCAGGTCTTTAACACAGGGAAAAGCCATCCTCTGGTCTTACTCCATGTTTCTGAAATGAGTTACATTGTGGTGGAAGTATTGGTACCGTTACTTAAATCTCTGCTTTTTCGTTATGGCGGGGCGGGTGGGGGGTGGGGAAGGGGAGAGGATGGGGAGACACCGGCAGAACAGTGAGGACCGCTCATTGGCCTCATTATCTCCGCCTCGATATGCCTTGCATACCTGCTGCAGTGCTCTGGTTCGAGACAATTAATCCTAATACCCGGCCCCGCCTGCATTCATTTCTCATCTTGGCAGGTGGCTTTCTGTAACGGCCAAAGGGGCGTGGCCCGGTTCCCAGAGCTGGGCTGCTCCAGATGTGCCGTTGCCTCATGCGCGCACACACAGCCTGTCTGCTCTCTCTCTGTCTTTAGTCTTTCTCCTTGGCCTTCTCTTCTTCCATCCCTTCCTCCTCTCTTCCTCCCTCCTTCCCTCCCTCCCTTCCTTCTTTCCTTCCATCCCTTTATCCTCTCTTCCCCCTCCTTTCCATCTCTCCTCTCTTCCTCCCTCCCTCCCCCCTCCCTCCCTCCCTTCCTTCTTTCCTTCCATCCCTTTATCCTCTCTTCCTCCCTCCCTCTCTCCCTCCCTCCCTTCCTCCCTGCCTTCCTTCCTTCCTTCCTTCCTTCCTCCCTTCCTTCCTCCCTCCCTCCCTCCCTCCCTCCCCTCCCTCCCTTCCTTCCTTCCTCCATCCCTCCTTCCCCTCCCTTCTTCTTCCTTCCTTCCTTCCTTCCTTCCTTCCTTCCTTCCTTCCTTCCTTCCTTCCTCCTCCCTCCCTCCCTCCTTCCTTCCTTCCTTCCTTCCTTCCTTCCTCCATCCCTCCTTCCTCCCTTCTTCCTTCCTTCCTTCTTCCTTCCTTCCTTCTCCTTCCTTCCTTCCTTCCTTCCTTCCTCCTCCTTCCTCCCTTCCTTCCTCCCTCCTCCCTCCCTCCCTCCCTCCCCTCCCTTCCTTCCTTCCTCCCTCCCTCCTTCCTCCCTTCTCCTTCCTTCCTTCCTTCCTTCCTTCCTTCCTTCCTTCCTTCCTTCCTCCTTCCTCCCTCCCTCCCTCCCTCCCTTCCTTCCTTCCTTCCTTCCATCCATCCCTTTATCCTCTCTTCCCCTTCCTTTCCATCTCTTCTCTCTTCCTCCCTCCTCCTCTCCCTCTTGTCCTCCCTCTCACCCTCCCTCCCTCCCTTCCTCTCTTCCCTAAAAATCAGTTGCACTTCCAAAATCAAACCTAAAACAAAGCAAAAGTCTGCAGAAGCCTCCCAGGCTTTCAGCACCTTGAAGGACTCTGGCTGTGGGCCCTCCACCAGGGGCACTTCAGGGATGGACAAATGCAGGCAGCAGGGGGGCTGGGGAGAACCCCTATTCTCATGCCTTCCTTACCCCGTTACTCTGAGAAAGAGCTCCAGGGTCCTCATTTTCCAACCCAACTCCAAGTTCATGTTTAGGAAACGCGGGGCTCCGCCACTCCCCGGCAGCCTGCTTACGGTACGTCCTTCTCTGCGAGCGAAATGATACCCCCCCATCTCTTGGTACATTAGGGCATCCTTGTATTTCATCTTCCTCTCTCCACCTCCCACTGTGCTGAGGGCCAGCACAGCACCCCCTGCTCTGGCCAAGAGAATAGGTCCTTGATTTCTGCTTCCCAAAGCCAGTACCACCCTGTGTGGTCTCACTTCCCAGAGGCAGCCTGTGTAGGAGAGAGAGAGATGAGAGAGCGAGATAAAACAGCCATGGGAGGCTGGTCAAAGGTCCCAGCCGCTCCAGTGTGGCGACACTGGGTCCCCCTCCCCAAAGCTGTCTCCTCTCATGACAGATGCGACCCGTGTGAGTGCTTATCCTAGAAGTTGATGTCATTTCTGTGTGGGCATATGATGATCACACGTACACACGAGCAGTAGCCAAAATAACGCATTTGGAAAGCAGCGAGAAACAAGGAAAATATCCATTAGTCTATGATTTTTGGATTTAAAAATATGTTTTTATTGATTTCAGAGCGGAAGGGAGAGGAAGAGAGAGAGAAACATCAATGATGAGAGGGAATCATCGATCGGCTGCCTCCTGCACGCCCCACACTGGGGATCGAGCCCGCAACCCGGGCCTGTGCCCTGACCGGGAATCAAACCGTGACCTCCTGGTTCATAGGTCAGTGCTCAACCACTGAGCCACGCCAGCTGGGCATAATTTTGGATTTTTAAAATTTTTTTCTTACCAGATTAGACAACCTGCACATCATGTATTCATATCCGAGGTGGCTTGGACAGATGGATTATTTACCCATAGCTTTGTAAGCCAGCAATACTCTGCCTAATCATTTAGGACTGGCTACTGGGGCTGTTGAACATACCTGAGAAGGTGCTAGAGTAACTCTCTTCTTGCTTAATTTCACTCTCTGCAGCTCATGGACATAACAGCTTTTTCCTCCTTTTGTCCCCGTATATCTTTGTCTTAACCTAACTACGGACCATTCCGGAACCCCTTCTTCCTTTTTTTTTTGTTGTTGTTGTTAATCCTCACCCGAGGATATTAGGATATTTTCCCATTGATTTTAGAGAGAGTGGAAGAGAGGGGGAAAGACAGACAGAATCGTCAACGTGAGAGAAACACATCGATTGGTTGCCTCCTGCACGAGCCCTGACCAGGGCCCAGGCCGGGGAGGAGCCTGAACTAAAGTACGTGCCTTCGATCGGAATCGAACCCGGGACCCTTCAGTCCTCAGGCCAACACTCTATCCACTGAGCCAAACCGGCCAGGGGCCCTCCTTCCTTTTTAATTCAATTTCTTTTGGCCCAGGGCTGTCCCTAGTTAATCCTTCAGGAATGATTCATGTACATTTTGACAGATTTTTTTTTAAGTCGGTGTTAATTACCATTGTATTTTTTTTTTTCTTTTGCTGAAAATTCCTGGTACTGGGTAATATCAAGAAGGAACAATAAACACAGTTGGTTCAGAGTGAGAGGCGGCCTGGCCTCCGCAGAGAGATGAAAAGTGACCTCTTTTCTTTGAACAAAGTGAACCCCTGGGGAGACTCCACACACAGTCCACAGGCCCAGAAGTAAGGCCGTGGCCTGTTGATTACAAACACCCCTTTCCAGTGAGACTGGGAGGAGTATCTCCACTTCAGATCCAACCTTACCAGGCTTGCCAGCTGGTGTGGCTCAGTGGATAGAGCGTCAGTCTGTGGCTTGAAGGGTCCCAGGTTTGATTCCAGTCAAAGGCATATGCCCGGGTTGCAGGCTCAATCCCCAGTAGGGGCATGCAGGAGGCAACCAATCAATGATTCTCTCTCATCATTGATGTTTCTATCTCTCTCTCCCTCTCTGAAATCAATAAAAATATATTTAAAAAATATCCTATATAATAAAAGCCTGATATGCAAGTTGATTAAATGGCGGAATGACCGATGGCTATGACATGCACTGACCACCAGGAGGCAGACGCTCAATGCAGAAGCTGCCCCCAGCCCACAGGCCCCAGGCCAGTCCCGATCACCCTGCTGGTTGCCCCACAGATTGGCCCTGTTCACCGGCTAGGCCTAGGGACCCTACCCATCCATGAATTTCATGCACTGGGCCTCTAGTATCAATATAAAAAAACAACAACAAACAAAACTTAACGAGACTTGAGTTTGGCAAGAGGAAAACCAATGGGAACTCTTACAGGAGATAATCAATTTTGTGGTGTCCCACATGGCCATATACGAAATTTGAAATTAGTTACTGTGACCTCAATATGGCTCTTCCACAAAATAAATAAATAAATAAATAAATAAATAAATAAATAAATAAAAAATCTTTAACTGTGATGATTGGAAGAACTACATAAATAGAAGGGACTAAAAAGCCAAGGTTTTTACATCATAATTTTGTTGTTTTTGTTGTTAATCCTCACCCAAGATATTTTTCCATTGATTTTTAGAGAAATGGAAGGGAGGGGGAGAGACAGAGAGAGAGAGAAACATCAATCAGTTGCCTCCCACACCCACCCTGACCAGGGCCAGGGATCAGGCCTGAAACCAAGGTACATTCCCTTGACCAGAATCAAACCCAGGACCCTTCAGTCCTCAGGCCGATGCTCTATCCACTGAGCCAAACCAGCTAGGGCCAAGACTTTTGCTAAAAATGAAAGATCAGACGGAGGCCTAAAACCAGGACTACAGGCTTTATTCGAGGAGCAGGACCTGCCGGGCTGTCTCACAAGGGGAGAGCAGCAACACGTGCAGGGGTGGGCACGCCTTTCGAGGGGCGGAATGGGAAGGGGTGGGGGCTTAGTGTACTCGGCACACACTGATTGGTGGTTTACTGCATTGTCCATATAGGACAAGGGCTTAGGGGATTTGGCAGGTGTGGATTGGTGGTCCAATGTGTAGTCCATATAAGGTACCTGGTTAGTCACTCAGGTATTTCTGGGCTGCAGGTTATGTCATACCCCGCCCACCAGTTGGGGGAAGGGAGGACCTATCAACTAGTACATCTGAATTCTGATTCTGCCCAGGCCGGTCCGATTTAGAAGGTGCAATCCAGCCATCCTATTGCTGACATGGATGGAGAAAAGTCGGGACATGCAGAACTCCACATACTATTTCCATGGGGTGGTTGCCATTCTCACGAAACCATCAGTCATTCCTTTGTCGGCATTAGGAAACAGCTCTTACCACCAGAGCCTGTCCTATCACCGAGCAGCAACAGCAAAACAAAGACTTAAGAGATCCGACAAACAGCAGCTCCATCTATGCTCAATGAAAACAGCCATAAGTAATAGAATTATGTGATGCAGCCCTAGCCAGTTTGGCTCAGTGGATAGGGCCCAGGCCTGTGGACTGAAGGGTCCTGGGTTCGATTCCAGTCAAGGGCTCCTCCCTGGCCCTGGTCCAGTTGCGTGCAGAAGGCAACCACTCAGTGTGTTTCTCTCAAATCGATACTTTTGTCTTTTTCTTTCTAAAGATCAATGGAAAAATATCCTAGGGTGAGGATTAAAAAAACACACACACACACACACTAAGAATTATGTGATTCAATGAGAAGAAATATATCTTGCTAAAAATTAGAGTCAAGAACATAATAATAAGTTCTACCACTTGTTGCACCATATAAAACTTTCTGAATGGGGGTGACTGAAGTACAATGAACTAGAGGCCTGGTGCATGAAATTCGTGCACGGGTAGGGTCCCTAGGCCTGGCCAGTGATCAGGACCAATAGGGGCCTTCCGGCTGCCGACTGGGGCCTTCCTTTGTTCTGCGCCACTCCCTGGTGGTCAGCGCACGTCATAGCGAGCGATCAAACTCCCGGACTCCCGGTCGAACTCCCGAGGGGACTCTTTGCATATTAGCCTTTTATATATATAGACAACCATGTATTTGAAGGGGCCCTTTTTGATTAGTATTCCGTTGGTTCAATTAGAGATGGTGGTTTTGTTGTTTCGTTTTTTAACATTTATGCATGCTTATGAGGCGTTAGCGCCATTCAATAAACGAGGAACATCTATTGGAAATGCTCATTATGGATGATAATGTGATCACTAAAGGTTTCGTTCTGTAAGACCCGGCCACCCTCAGGAGGCTGTGATGGTGCTGAAATAGTATTGACATTCCTCAATACAGTATTGAAGAGTCCCCATCGATCATACAAGGTAATTGATCAGTAATGACCCTCGCAAGCCCTGCCCCCCTGCCCGCTATCAATGCGGCAAGTATCAATGTGCTCAGTTGCCTTTGCTTTTAGAAGCACGCACCCCCAGTTTTGAGGCCCCAAGAGGGGGACAAAAGGGTGTTCTCCCCCTTCTTCAGTTTCCTGACCCCTGCTTAACCAGAAACACAGCTCTCAGATGCTAACTCTTCGTCTCTGACACAGCCTCACCCAACTTTTCAAATGTCTCCTCCTTCCCAGTGTACAGTTTTATTGTTCTGTACCGGTGATGAGAGATATGCTGTCAGGAGAGAATGTATTTTCATTTTGTGTCACATAAAACCCTGGCTCTGGTACCTAAATGTTAGACACATCTGCTAGGAGACCAAAGATTGACCCCCCTCTCTGTCGCTCCTTTTGTTTTGTGTTGGGTTTATTTTCCCCCAAACCTGACAGTTACATTTTAAAACAAAAATAGGCTCCATAGCAAATGTGATCTCATTTTGATTTTTGTCTCTTACCCATAAAGTAGCCGTTCACACAAACATACATACTTGCACATACGTGATGGTGCTTATTAAGCACATGTCTCTGTGGAAAGCGGGGGCATCCAGGCCTGTTCATTGTTAAGGAGACAGACCAAGGAGCAAAAGGCCCTTTGGTTTCACGAGGCCTCGCCTTCTTGGTCTGATCTCCACGGCTTCAGCTGGTGAACTGGTGCTTCTACCCTGGCACTGCCTTTGTATCATCTCCTACCCCCGCCCCCCAGCAAGGAGCACCCCTAACAGATTTTAGTAGGGTGGCCTCCATGCAGTTGTAGAGGTGCCGTTCCCACCCCATCAGAGACAGAGCCGGCTCGTGAATCACGCCCTGGACCACTGAGGCCAACAGGGCATCACCACCGCTCACTGAGGCATCCTCTGGGGACTGGGCACTCACTCTGAGGCCTGCTCCTTGTTCTGGCACTGGGTCCTGTAGCACAAAGCAAATAGGAGGCTCTGGCTATGCCCATGTCTTCCCATCTTTTACCCTCCTCTTCCTCCTCCTCCTGCTACTTCTCCTCC